>NC_090309.1:28744454-29060525 GCF_039906515.1 Pseudorca crassidens
AAATTTCTTCCAGTTCCTGGTTATAGGCTTAATAATCAATCCTAACATATGAGCATTTTGTGGTTCTTTTTTTCAGTGGCATCACAGTGGGAAATCAGGAGCAATTTTACCAGGGGCTTTAACTCAGTTACTATCAGATACTAGTTGGGTCCTCTTAAAATTAACAGAAAATCTGCGTAAGACCAGGGACAACTACTTTCTTTTTAATTTCTACACCTATAAAGATGTCTTATGACAAATCATTAACAATTTATATCTAAACTGAACCGAGTCAACTCCTGTGGACCGATCAATATGTTATCCCAACAATCAAAACCCCACACCACACCAACTCAGTATCCTTATCTTACAATTTTCCACAGAAAATATTTATTCAGTTCCTCCACGGGATGCTATTCATTTTCTAAATCTGCAGTTCTATTGTGGTGATCTCACAGGGATGCTGTGGGATATTTTAAAATTCTAGGGAAACAGTGATATTTAATATCTGGTGTACAGGACAAAAACTAACAGCTAAAGATAGTTTAAAGTTCCAACATTAGATACTGCTACATTCCTTTCAATGCTGCTGTCTGTATCTCTGCAGAGTTGGATTCTTGACAGTTTCTGCAACAAAAGCAATAAATGGGGGTGGTTGTGTCCAATTTCATCTCAAGGTTTGAGAAACTGTGCCCTAATAGCCACATATATCTCATTAGCAAGTAATCATGCATATTTATGAACAAAGTAAAATGTTTTCTTTCAAACACAAAACCAAAAATATTTTTGTTTATTAAGTTGTACGATCAAAATGGTAAGTATTTTTATGTCCTAATAACATAATAGCTTAGTATCTGAAAAAATACTTCATGTATTTATATGCTGCTGCTGATTTATATCCCCATGATGATGAGAAAAGAAATCACCCAAACACTAAGGTGACTGTGAACAGAGAAAACTCGGAAACCTTTGTCCTAGATGGAGTCCACTAACCCAAACAAGTAACTGTTCATACAATTTTCTTCAAATATTTATCAAATGTTTGAGTGTACACAATACATCTGACCAAATAACTCACCTATCTGAACCAGAGACTGAGTCATGAAAAGCTCCATGTTTCACTTAAAGATTAAATAGCACTGAGCTTTCATATGTCATCCAGAATTAAACAGCCAATCCACAAATAAAATTTCAAAAAATAAAATTTTGAATAATTTCTGCACAATACCTGAGTGTGAGCTCTCAATGGTGGTGTCTGACTTGGAATCCAGAGATGAAGGAATCTGTCTTAATTGGGGAACATAGTACATCTTCGTACTACCAGAAGGCTTATATGGCAACAGTAAAGGCTGGCCTAAGGAGATAAAGATCAGAATAATTAATAAGAAAACATTTATTAATTAACTGAACAAATATTAAGTACCTTTATTGTGCCAAGGAGTGGTCAAGATTCTTGGAATATATCAGTAAACTAGCATTCTAGAAGAGGGAGCTATACAGTAAACAATTAGCGTACTAAATAAGTAAATAATCTAGTATTTTTATAAATTATTAGTGACATAAAAAATTAGAAAATACGGGCTTCCCTGGTGGGGCAATGGTTGAGAATCTGTCTGCCAATGCAGGGGACACGAGTTCGAGCCCTGGTCTGGGAGGATCCCACATGCCGCGGAGCAACTAGGCCTGTGAGCCACAACTACTGAGCCTGCGCGTCTGGAGCCTGTGCTCCGCAACAAGAGAGGCCGTGACAGTGAGAGGCCCGCACACTGCGATGAAGAGTGGCCCCCGCGTGCTATAACTAGAGAAAGCCCTCGCACAGAAATGAAGACCCAACACAGCAAAAATAAATAAATTAATTAATAAACTCCTACCCCCAACATCTTCTTTAAAAAAAAAAAAAATTAGAAAATACTGGGACTTCCCTGGTGGCGCAGTGGGTTAAGAATCTGCCTGCCAATGCAGGGGACATGGATTCGATACCTGGTCTGGGAAGATCTCACATGCCGTGGAGCAACTAAGCCCGTGCGCCACAACTACTGAGCCTGTGTGCCACAACTACCAAGCCCGTGTGCCACAACTACTGAAGCCCGCCTGCCCTAGAGCCCGAGCGCCACAACTACTAAGCCCATGTGCCACAACTACTGAAGCCCACGTGCTCTAGGACCCTCGTGCTGTGAGTACTGAGCCCTCATGCTGCAACTACTGAAACCTGCGCGCCTAGAGCCCGTGCTCCGCAACAGGAGAAGCCACCACAATAAGAAGCCTGTGCACCACAACGAAGAGTAGCCCCCACTCGCCACAGCTAGAGAAAGCCCATGTGCAGCAATAAAGACCCAAAATACAGCCATCCCCCGCCAAAAAATTAGAAAATGCTGAGGAAGATTAGAAGTATTTGGGAAATTGCAGCAGGATGCTGTTTAAATAGAGTGGTAAGGGCAGGATCCATTGAGCAGATGACTTCTTAGCAATCTATTCCATATTTAGATGGCTCTAACTAAGAAACACTTTATCTATATTGAACCCAAACCTGGTCACTGTTAACCCCTACTACTGATCTTTGGAGGTTCTCCCTCCAGAGTCATAGAAAGTAAATCTAATTCTCTTCTATGTGGCAGATTTTCAAAATAAGTTTTCCATTATAAAAGTATAAATTCTCAATATTAAAAAAACACAGAAATAAAAAAGACAAAGTCTTACCACTCAAAGGTAACTATTATTAATATTTTAATGTATTTCTACAGGTCTTTCCTCTGTATTTCTTATTTGTTTACATAGTTGTGTAGAGTATGTATAATTTGGAATTCAGTTTTTCTACTTTACATTTATAAAGTTTCTTTTTCTTAAATACTAACTGGTAAAATTCTTTCTAAAATGTCTATGACATGGTAGTAATTTGATTATTATAGAAGATGAAATCTTTTTCTTATTTTTTTTTTGCTTCATTGGGTCTTCATTGCTGCACGTGGACTTTCTCTAGTTGCGGAGAGGGGGGCTACTCTTCGTTGTGGTGCACAAGCTTCTCACTCTTCTCACTGCGGTGGCTTCTCTTGTTGTGGAGCACAGGCTCTAGGCACGCAGGCTTCAGCAGTTGTGGAGCATGGGCTCAGTAGTTGTGGCTTGCGGGCTCTAGAGCAGAGGCTCAGTAGTTGTGGCACACGGGCTTAGTTGCTCCGCAGCATGTGGGATTTTCCCGGACCAGGGCTCAAACCCGTGTCCGCTGCACTGGCAGGTGGATTCTTAACCACTGTGCCACCAGGGAAGTCCCTGAAATCTTTTTCTATATACTCGTTTTTCTTTCATGATGTGGTAGAAACTCTCTCTCTGTAACAGCATTTTGATATTTAGCTGGGTACATACTGCTCATGCGTACACTGTTATTTCCCAATCTCTCTTGCAGACATGTATGGACATATGACTAAGTCTGGGCCCATAGGTCAAGGGTGAGAATAATGCCTGCAACTTCCAGGCATCCCATTAAAACACTCCACTGGCTGCTGCTAAACTTTATCCTCCCCATTACTCTTCTTTTCCAGTATTTTCTTTATTATTCTTCCTGAAAAAATTTAAGATCAATTAAACAAGTTCAAAAGAACAATTCCATTAGAATTTTTAGTAGAATTACGTTAGAGTTTAAGTTTATTTGGGAATAAATGACATCTTTACAATATTCAATTTTCCCATTCAGAAATATCCCATCCCTTCTTTTAGTCTACTGTCCTTTTCTATGCCTACACAAAGGATTAGTATTTCCATCACATGAGTCCTATAAAATTCTTGTTTAGGTTACTCCTGAGTATTTATGGGGTTGTACTGCTCATTCAAATAAAATTTTGTAGATAGCTTCCACTTCTCCTGATTAAACACAACAGCTTCTTCAGTTTATCCTTATAGACCATGGTCTTCTCTTGCATCCTGTAATTACCTCTAAGAGATGGACTCCTAGTTGCCCATGTCTAGTTTATAAAAATCAAAATACTCTAGAAAGAGTCTGATAGTCCCAGAGTAGAATGAGATCTCCTTCATTCTGGACACAATAACAACTTTTACATTATTTAGAATTGTGCTACCATCCTTGACCACTCCATCATTCTGATGATTTGACACGGAATCCATATTATTAGTACCCTGCTTCCAACCAAGGAACTGACTTCATAGTGAAGGAAATGAGACAAAAGGCTGATGCCTAAAAGGAGTCACTGTTCTCATCACAAGCCTGATCACCCACAACTATGGTAAACTCAAAAAAAAAAGTGAGTGAACAATTTACTGATAACTGGTATGGCACAAGCTGGGAGGCATAACTTTCTGAGGTTGGAATGCTAGCTTACAGAATATGGCATGTGCTCAGAACCATATATATATGGTACTTGCCTATCCCACAGACAGAATGCATGTATTTAGGAACAAAGGCAGAAGCCTTTAAAATCTTTTGCTTTCTATCTCTATGACTCTGCTTTGTTTGATGGAAGATCTTAGAAATAAGGGAGGGGCACTTCTACCAGGAGACAGGAGCCATCTAGTCATTTTACATTCTTTATGTCACTGAAACAATACAGGGAATAGGATGCCATAGTGTTGACTAAAACTACAATTGACCTTAACTATCGGGGAGAAATAAGGTTACCTTAAAAAAAGAAAGTCAATAGGAGTATGACTTACACCTAGGGGACCACTTTACCAAGCCTGGTCATCGAAATTAACAAAAAATTACATTAAACCTATGCAGGGCTAGCAAAGTCTTAGACTACTTAGGAATACTTGTACCAACCTATCAGGCAAAACCCCAGCCAATGAGAACCTGGCTGAATTCAAGGAGAATGAAGAAATGTATAGAGAAGGGGAGAATTTAAATAACAGAAAAAAATAGGCTGTAGCCTCTACTTCTACTTGGACATTGCTGTAGTCATTATTGTTAGAATATTGATTTATTAGTTTTCTTCCTCCACCAGTGTATATAAAGCTTGGTAGTGATGGTTAAATTTACCATTTAGTTCAAAGTTTGCAGAAAATGGGGCTTCCCTGGTGGCGCAGTGGTTGAGAGTCCGCCTGCCGATGCAGGGGACACGGGTTCGTGCCCTGGTCCGGGAAGATCCTACATGCTGTGGAGCGGCTGGGCCCGTGAGCCATGGCCGCTGGGCCTGCACGTCCGGAGCCTGTGCTCCGCAAAGGGAGAGGCCACAACAGTGAGAGGCCCGTGTACCACAAAAAAAAAAAAAAAAAGTTTGCACAAAATGGACACCGACAATTGGGCAGAATTACAATGGACCCAGAGCAAGAATGGTCACCATGTGGAGATGGAGAATTCAGAGACAAGATAAGTGGCTTTTTGAAATTCTCAACGACTTTATGTTTGGATGCAGAAGTCTTAAAGTTACTTTGGACTGCCTATCTCTGGGGGAAGAAGCGACTATTCAGCAAATAATGGTTGTTCCTGGGAGAGAAAGAAAGGACTGGAGAAGGGTAAAGAAGAAAGTCCAACCATAAAATTTATTTCTTCAAAAAACTTGAAAATAGAACTAAATATAAACATATAACATATTACTCTTAATTTGTTAATTCAGAGCAGTGGACACATAGTCATAAATTCAACATACTACTCTGTATACTTTTAAAATATTTTTAAAAATTTTACTTCTGAATCCACAGAGTTAAAAATAATATTTTATTAGTAAACCAAATAATATTTATCTTTTAAAGGAGTCCTTTCTACGAAGTACCTGTATGTAAAGGTAAAAACATGAACTGTTGCCTCTATATAGACTGATCCGTTTGATGTCAGAAGAGGTATAAAATACACTTTCACAGTTGGATTTCCTCTCCTGTGCTCTGCCACCAACATGAAAACAACATAGCCTAGAGTAGCCTGGGTTTCAGTACAAGCATGTGGAACAGACCCAAACCATTTTTGCATCCTGATGCCAAACTCCAACTGACTCGTAAGCCCATGAGTGAAGAAAGCAAAATGTCTGTTGCTACAAAGCACTGAGATTTTCGAGGTTCTTATACAGTATCATGGTGGCAATAGGTAACTGACACATTAAAGGTGTTCTGTGTGATATTTATTAGACTATACATTTGGGGGGCAAAATTTTACTTCACAATAAAAATGTATAAGAAATATAACCATCTCGAGTTTCCCTGATAGCGCAGTGGTTAAGAATCTGCCTGCCAATGCAGGGGACACGGGTTCCAGCCCTAGTCCGGGAAGATCCCACATGCCGCGGAGCAACTAAGGCCATGTGCCACGACTACTGAGCCTGCGCTCTAGGGCCCGCGAGCCACAAGTACTGAGCCCATGCGCCACAACTACTGAAGCCCACGCGCCTACACCCCGTGCTCCGCCACAAGAGAAGCCACTGCAATGAGAAGCCCAGGCACCACAATGAAGAGTAGCCCCCACTCGCCGCAAGTAGAGAAAGGCTGTGTGCAGCAATGAAGACCCAACACAGCAAAAAATAAAATAAATAAAATTTTTTTAAAAAAGAAAAGAAATATAACCATTTCAACATATAAATATATTTATTCAAATTAAATTCAGTACAATTTAAATGTGGAACTAAGCAATTTTCTTTATACATTTAGGCATATTCCATTTATACCTACAGACAGATAAACTTTTTGCATAAGTAGGAAAACTTAAAATATATTTTGAATAGATTTGTACAAACTACTGAATACTTTAAAATTAGTAATTTAAAGTTCCCACCCTCATTTGGAGGTAGAATGGGAACTTAACTTTCTAGTTACTGGTCTGAAAAAGAAAATAACTTGCTATAATTTTGAACGTTATATAGTATAAGGACTATAAAAATATCACTGTCATGATAGCATATGAACACTCTAAATGTAGACCTTATGGTAGAGATTGCTAGCTGTTCACCAAAACTCATTTCTTCTTCATCCTGGAAAGCACAGCTAAACTATTCCTAGTCAGTGGAAAGTGATGTGGGCCACACCTAGGCCTAGCCCATAAAAACCTCCCAACGTGTGCTCCTCCATGCTTTTCGTCCCTTCCTGTTGACTATGATGATGAATCCAAGGTTCCATGTTTTAAAGAAAGCAGGGTCACAGTCAACCTGGGTCCCTGGTCAACGTTTCTTGAAAAAGAAATAGACTGGTATTGTGTTTGCTATCTGTTCATTGTATCATGCAAAACAATAGTAAAAAAAAATGCCAAATAATTATCTACCTCCCTAAAATTGAACCTCTATAGTTTTTATGTTTTCATGAACTACTTGCATTCTTATGACAAGTATTATAAGTTGAAAATACATCAACCACAGTAGCATGAGTTTCACATAGGTTGTTAACTTCACTAGAAATTGAAGTAAAAACATAATAAATTATATTCTCTTCATAGCTATGTAAATAAAAGATGATATAATCATGTACAACCTATTGCTTAAAATTAAAATTAGGTTTTCTAACTAGAAAGACCCAATCAAGAAATTTCTTAGTTAATTACACAAAAGTTGGTAATATGACCTAAAATTCTCTTACCATCTGTGCCATGAGGAACAGTAATCTGTTGGACTGAAGACGATGAAGCAAACTTGACAGGAACTTTGCCCAACTTCCATGTACTGAGCTCTGGAATATCATGTCCACGATCTTCAGCATTAACAAAAATCTCAGATGAAAACATGGCTTTTCTTGGACTTTCTGTTGTTATCTGAGTGACTGCATCAGATGATAATTTTCCAGAGAAGGGAGAAAACGGGGTCTTAGTCTCCTTTGGTGATCTGAACAAAAAAGAGAAAACACACAGCAGGTCATATCCTTGGCTTATCAAATACTGTAATTTCTTTCCAAATGTGGCTTCAATATTTTTTGGAGACATCCAACTCAAATGGTTAAGTTATTTCTGCAGTACCCTTTGCTTTTTTACATACTTATTACAGTGTGATCATGCATGAGTTTACTTTTACTTATTTTAAAATCTACTTTTATTTTGGATTTAGAATGCTATTATATAAGGAAAGGGTACTTTTCAGTTGAAGTGAAAAGATATCCATTAAAAAATAATTACTGGAAGTCCACTATAAATTAGGGGACTATGCTAAACGCATAGAGTGTACAAAAATAAAAAAGAAACAAAGCCTTTCCTCAAAAAGTTTATATGTCAGTGGGGGAACCAGAGGTTTTTAAGGTTGTAACTATATATATAGATTATAAAGAATCCATATTAAAACATAATGGAGTAAATAAATGAGTGTATAAATAAATAAATAATAGGAGGGAGGGAGAAGACAAATCTTGCCAACATAAGAATTCCATATGTAGGTAACCTCACCCCCGGCATCCATCTCCTCCCCAAGGAGGTGGAGGTGAAGCTTAATCTTCCCCTTAAGTCCAGTCCTGGGCTGGTCTTAATGACTGAATTCCAAAGAGAGTATAAAATGGGAGAAAAAGTAACTTTACAGTGGAGAAACCTAGCAAACACCATGTTATGCAAGTGATGATGTTTCACATCACCAGTGATGTCACGGAGACATTACATACTCTCTGTAAATGATGTGATGAGAAGGTTACTTCGCTTCTGCGGTATTCTCTGCCAAAACCTGTAACTCCAGTCTAATCATGAGAAAAACATCAGCCAAATCCAGATGGAGAATATCAGACCAATACTCCTCAGGACTGTCAAAATCATGAAAAACAAGGAAGGAATGAGGAACTGTCATAGACCAGAGAAGACTAAGCAGACATGACAACTAACTAAGTGGAATGTGATATACTGGATTGGGTCCTAGAACAGAAAAAGGTCATTAACGGGAAAACTGGTGAAATCAAAAAAAAGTTTTAAGTTTAGTTAATAGTAATATATAAATGTTGGCTTTTTAATTTTGAAAAGTATACTATGGTAGTATAAGATGTTAGCAATAGGAAAAACTGGGAGAGAGGTAAAGGGAACTCTATTATGGTTTGTATCTTTTCTGCAGATTTGAAATTATTTGAAAATAAAAAAGGTCATTTTTTTAAAATGGAGTAATACTGTATTATATTATATCACAGAAGAAGAAGACCTTTTAAAAGGTCTTTTAAATCTCTACCCTCTATATACTATTTACTAATTAAAAGGACAATTATGAGAAAAGAAAATAGGCCCATCTCCCTTATGTATATAGAAGCAAAAATCATAAACAAAATGTTAGACAATCAAATGTAGAGTGTGTGAGTGAATGTGTGAATGTGTGTGTGTGTGTGTGTGTGTGTGTGTGTGTGTGTGTGTGTGAATTCCTACCAAGCTGTTTTACTCCAGAAATGCAAGGTGAGTTAACATTCAAATGTCAACAAATGTCATGCACCACATCAATAAAATAAAGGAGAAATGTATATGATCATAGAAGTATAGTCAGATAAAACATTTAATAAAATTCAATAATTATGTATGATTAAAAACTCATAGCAAAGGGAAACTACAAAAAACTTTAGAGCCACCATCCTATTTACAGTGAAATGTGGAGAATGTCCACTGTAAGATTAGGAACAAAATAAGAATGCCAACTCTTACCTTTTCTATTCAACATGTTAGTAAAAGTATTAAATGGCATTAGCAGTAAGGCAGGAAAAAGAAATCAGAAATATAAGGATAAGAGAGGAGGAAATAATACTTTCCATATTTGATATAATTAAGGATACAGAAAATCCAAAACAATCTACAGATAACTTATTAGAATATCAGTTAGTTTTTAGAAGAGTTGCCAGATAAGAGACCAAACTTTAAAAAATTCCACTAACATTTTTTGGTGTCTGAAAAGTTACAAAATTAAAAACTAAAAAATATGCCATATACATTATCATCAAAACATCATATACCTAGTAATAAGTATACTAAAAAATGTAAGAACCCTAAACAGAAAACTATTAATATATCATAGAGAGAAATTAAAGGTGATCTAAATAGGATTTCTACTTTGAGGCAGGATGTATAGGCATACCTCACTTTATTGCACTTCACTTTATTGTACGTTGCAGATAACGCTTTTTTTTTTTTTTTTAACAAATTGAAGGTTTGTGGCAATCCTGTGTCAAGCAAGTCTAGTGGTGGTGCCATTTTTCCAACAGCATTTGCTCACTTCGTGTCTCTATGTCACATTTGGCAATTCTCAAAATATTTCAAACTTTTTCATTATTATACTTGTTACATGATCTGTGATCAGTCATCTTTGATGTTACTATTGCAAAAAGATTACAACTTGCTGAAGGCTCAGATGATGGTTAGCATTTTTAAAGTCTACTTTCAAATTAAGATATGTACTTTTTTTAGACATAATGCTATTGCACACTTAACAGCCTACAGTATAGCATAAACATAACTTTTACATGCCCTGGGAAACCAAACAACTCGTGTGACTTGCTTTATTATGATATTCTCTTTATTGTGGTGTCTGGGACCAAACCCCTATCTCCGTATTAATATGCCTGCATTAGGAAGGCACAGGCCATCACTCCTGCTGCAACAAGCAAACAAAATTGAATAAAAGATCATAGAGCTAAGGAAGCAATCAAGAAACAATGTCAACTAATATGCTAGAGAGGGACATTTAGAGATTTGGAGCAGGGGTTTGGTGTAGGGAGACATACTCCACTGGAAAAGAGAAATCACCAGAGCTTTTGATGAACTCATTTGCTGGCATGATGGAGTGAAATCTAGCAGAATGTCAAGCCAATTTCCCCCACAGGACATTTCCTTAGTGTCAGGGTGGTATAGGATTATGGGGAACTGAGCCAAGAAAGCAGAGTGAAATTTCCTGCACAGTCATGGCACTAACAAACCAAATCCCACTAGATAAAGGGGCCTGTGACAATCATTAGGTCTCCTCTTCAAGACATTTGTCAGTTTTTGAACCTATATAAAGCAGGAAGCTAAATACCTAATGCCTGAGGGAGAGAACTTTCAAAAGTGAGGAATTAGAGACCTACCAGACTCACAGTAAAAATCCAGAAGTGCTATCCCCAAGAAGGGGGCTGAGTCAGAAAAAGTGAAATCATCTGCAATGTTTCAGTGTTTATGAGACAAACTTTCACTGAGAAAGTGTAATGGCAACAAACACATAGCTGGTCTCTCCTTACATTTGCCATACTCTGAAGCTGTGAGAACTGAGAGCCTAAAGAGCTGAATTCAAACATCTGAAAGACTGAAGTCAATAACTGACTGTATTTATTGAAGAATCAAAGACCTGTCAGGCTTACAGCAAAAATCCAGGGAGGCCACAAATTAGGAAAAATCATAGGTAGGATGAGATAACTAAAGCTCCAACCCAGTTCTGATCTAGTAAAATTCCTGAAATGACTGAAATGATCAGCCACTCTGATTAGCAGAGAAAAGGGTAAATCTTCTCTGGTGCAAAGCAATAGCATCTTCAGTCTCTATGATTTTTTTATTCACAATGTCCAGCACACAATCAAAAGTTATGAAATTCGTAAAGCAGGAAAAAGTGACTAAAAATTAAGACAAAAAAAACAAGAAAAATTGATTTAGAGGGAATTCAGATTCTGGAGTTAGCACAGAACTTTAAAATGACTATATTGAGAGTAAAAGATGGGGATTAATAGATAAAAATATGGAGAATCTAGGGCTTCCCTGGTGGCGCAGTGGTTGGGAGTCTGCCTGCCGATGCAGGGGACACGGGTTTGTGCCCGGGTCTGGGAAGATTCCACATGCCGCGGAGCGGCTGGGCCTCTGAGCCATGGCCGCTGAGTCTGCGTGTCCGGAGCCTGTGCTCTGCAACGGGAGAGGCCACGGCAGTGAGAGGCCCGCGTACCGCAAAAAAGGAAAAAAAAAAACATGGAGAATGTCAACAGAAAATTGGAATCAATTTTAAAAAATCAAATACAGATAAATGAAAAATAAGAAAACTGATCCCCAGCAGACCTTAGGGAATACTAGAAGAAATTTTTTGAGGCTGAAGTAAAATGGCCCAACATAGAACAGAACTGCAGGAAAGAACAAAGAGCATTTAAAGTGTGTGTGTGTGTGTTTAATATATACATGTACATATACCCAGGTACATACACCTTTATATTTATATGTTGTTTTATAAATAAACAATAATAATGTGGGGATGTAGAACAGAAATATACAACAAAAGCACAAACAGCAGGAGGGGGGCACATGGAGTTAAACTGTCGTGAGACGCTTCATTTTTCATAAAATGGTAAGAATACTAATTTAAGGTTAATTGTAAAGTCAAGAAGTATAAGCTCTTGAAAAATCACTAAAAGAATGATAGAGAAAAAGTATAACAAAAAAATCCAGTAAAGGAGATAACATGAAATCAAGATAATTGATTAAAATAATAAAGGACAAGAGTAATAGAAAACAGCAAAGTGGCAAAACTTAAAATCAACCACCTCAATGATTACATTAAATATAAATGAACTAAATATCCCAATTAAAAGACAAAGGTTGACAAGATGAATAAGACCCAACTATATGCTATTCACAAGAGAAAAGCTTTAATATAAGGTCACAGATATACTAAGTTAAAAGAATGGAAAAGGATACCCCAAGCAAACACTAATCAAAAATAAGCTTCCTCTTATCTTTCTCTTCCTCCTGGCTTTTTATTCTCTCCTTTTACCTTTCCCTTCCTGAACAATTGAATCTTAAAACCATTAGGTGGACATTCACAGTGGGTGGGGCAACAGTGGCCCAGAGTAAGGTATAAGAGCCTCATCGGGGTGAGGAGGGTGCCCATGTAAAGGAGTAGCTTTAGCATGTAGTATCACAATCCAATCAGGGCAAAGAGAATCTGGGGAGGTGTGGCTTGTTATGCAATTCCAGAGAAGGATGAGGAGGGTTTCCATGAAGAAGAAGGTCCAGCTTGGCATGTGAACTTACTGCCCAGCCAGAATGAGGAAGGCGTCTCTACAGTGGAGCAGCCTAACATAAAGTGGCAGAACTAGAGCAGAGTAGAGAAAATAATCTTCACAGACAGGCAGCCTGGGCTGGTAAGTCAGACCCCCTGCAGAATGAGAAGGGTGTCATCCAGGGCTTGGGAGTAGCCCGGTTTGGTGAGTCAGAGCTCAAGCAAGGTAACAGCAATATCTACCATACAGGATAAGGGGAGGTAATCTGACCTGACATGTCACAGCCTGGGTGATGAGGGTGTCCAACAGGGTAGCGAGGCATCTTGAGTCAGATCCTAGACAGGATGAGGGCATCCAAGCAGAGAGGAGGCCCAATGTGAGATACCAAAAGCCTAAGCAGGATGAGGAAGATGCTCCTGTGAGGAAGTAGTCCATCTCAGGGAGTTAAGAGTCTAAGTGAGGTGAGGAGGGTGTCCACATACATGGGGTGAGCATTCTGATGGGAGGAAGTCAAAAACCAAGTTGGGGATGTTATCTATGTTTAGGGGTAGTCTAGAATGGAGTGTCAAAGCCCCAGCAGGGTAAGAAGAACATCCAAACAAAAAGGTAGTCTGAAAGGAGAGTCAGAATCCAAGCAGTGAGTGAGGGCAATCCTAACTGGGGAGAGGATGGCAGGAATGATGGGAGATTAGTTACACATGGCAGATTGAGCAAATAAATAAATAAATATATAAAGCACATAAGAAGTGAGGGTTCTCACTACTGGATAAGGGAGTTACAAACACAGAAAGAGAAAAAAAAGTAGAATAAAACTGAATTAGAATTGTATACATGGGTGTGAGCTTATGGTTTTTAATATATATAGACAGATACAGAAATAAATGTAAATGAGTATGTGTGTGTATTTATGTATGTATGTATGTACGTATGTACATAAATCCACTAAGAAGGCTGGGAGCAACCCAATAGCAATGCTCAAATCTTGGCTTCTAAATATCACTTTCCTCTAAAAGAAAGCAGGTTCCTTGGAGAAATGGCCAATTTCAGAGCTGGGGAAGAAGAAGTTATGAGCCTGAAGTGTCTTGTTGTGCCAGAAGGCAAAGACATGTGCAAAAGATGACAAGAACATGTAAAAAGGATACAGAAACCAGCTTGAAGGAGCTGCCACTGGTCAGTAAATCAGTGGCATTTTGAGCATGAAAACAAATTACAATAGTAATAATGAATATAAGAAAACATAACTTTGTATAAGATCTCATATCCAACAAAAAACTTTTATACAGAATAGATTAAAACTCTCTAAATTCAACAGTAAAAAAAAAATGCAGTTAGAAAATAGCAAAACTTAAACACACACTTCACCAAAGATAATATACAGAAGACAAGCACATGAAAAAATGTTCATCCTCATTAGTCATTTAGAGAAATGCATATTAGAACAACAATGAGATATCCCTATATACTTATTAGGATGGCTAATAAATAAAATAATAAAATTAAATAATTATTTATAATAAAATTATAATAATAAAATAAATAAAAAATACTGACAATAACAAAAGCTGACAAGGATGTGAAGAAACCAGATCTCTCATATATTGCCAGCAGAAATGCAAAATGGTACAACCACCCTGGAAAACAGTTTGACAGATTCTTAAAAGATAAACATATAGTTACTATACAACCCAACAATCACACTCTTGGGCACTTATCCTAGAGCAGTTTCTCAACCTTGGCACTACTAAAACTGAACCAAATACTTCTTTGTTGTGGGGGACTGACTACTCTGTGTATTCCAGGGTATTCAGCAGCATCCCTGATGGCAACAGCAAAATTCCTTCCTAGTTGTGACAATCAAAAATGACTTCAGATGTTGCTACTGTCTCCGGGGAGCCAAATTCACCCCTGGTTTAGAATCACTGTCTGAGAGAAATAGAAACTTCATTTGTGTAAAAAAAAGTATATGAATGTTCACAATAGCTTTATTAATAACAGTCAAAAGTTGGAAACAACCCAAACATCCTTCAACAGAGAAATGGTTAAATAAACTGGTATGCATCCATACAATGGAATGCTACTTAGCAATTAAAAAAAAACAAAACCATTGATATACACAACAACTTGGATGGATCTACAGGTCATCATGTTAAGTAAAAAGAGCTAATCTCAAAGGTTACATGTTATATGATTCAATTTACAAAACATTCACAAAATGACAAAACCATATAGTAGGAAAACAGGTCACTAGTTTCCAGGGTTTAAAGAATGCAGAGGGCAGGGGAGAGGAGTGTGACTACAGAGGGGCAGGCATAAGGGAATTTCTTTGTGGTGACAGAATATTCCTGTATCTTGATTATAGTAGTAGTTATGTGAAATCACAATGTGATTAAATTTCACAAAATTATACACATATGCATTCAAGAAAGCCTGAGTGCATGCAAAACTTGGTGAAATATGGTTCAGTTCTGTAGTTTAGTTAATTATATTGTGCCCATGTCAATTTCCTAATGTCATTTTGAAAATGTACTATAGTTATATAAGACATTACCAATGGGAAAGCTGAGCGATAGATACCTGGGACTCTCTGGACTATTTTTGTAATCTCTTTTTAAGTCTATGTATTTTTAAAATAAAGAGTGAAGAAAAGATAGTAATAAATCATAACCCACTGAATGAAAGCATGATTCTGTACAGATATAAATAAACTAGAAGTCTTCTGAGGACTGAGATACTTACATAATTTCAAAGTTCCTCCCCATAAAACACTTAGCTACAAAGTGGAAAACAGTAACTTTCCAGTTCAGAAACCTAGCCCACAACCTTACTAAGTAATTAAAGTGATCACTGTCAGCAGTGGGACAAATAGAAGTGTACGACAGCTGCTAAGATGTTATAAGAAGAATTCAATGTCAATTCTGTGATAACCCTACCAAAAATATCTCACCTGAACTTAATCACGAAGAAACATCAAGAGAAACCCAAACTGAAAAACACTCTACAAAGTAACTGACCTGTAATCTTCAAAAGTGTTAAGGTAGGGCTTCCCTGGTGGCGCAGTTGTTGAGAATCTGCCTGCCAATGCAGGGGACATGTGTTCGAGCCCTGGTCTGGGAAGATCCCACATGCCGCAGAGCAACTGGGCCCGTGAGCCACAATTACTGAGCCTGCGCGTCTGGAGCCTGTGCTCCGCAACAAGAGAGGCCGCGATAGTGAGAGGCCCGCGCACCGTGATGAAGAGTGGCCCCCGCTTGCCACAACTAGAGAAAGCCCTCGCACAGAAACGAAGACCCAACACAGCCATAAATTAATTAATTAATTAATTTTTTTAAAAAAGTGTCAAGGTAATGAAAGTGAAGGAAAGACTGAAGAACTGTTCCAGATTAAAGGAAATTAAAGAGTCATGACAACTAAAGCAACATGTGATTTTGAGTTGCTCCTTTTTGTTATAAAAAATCTTACTGGGACAATTGGAAAAACTGGAATAGTGTCTATAACACATTGATATTAATTTCCTGATTTTTACAGCTTTACTGGTTATGTAGGAGAATGTTCTTTTCATAGGAAACGATGAGAGTGATGGGGCAGTAGGTCAATAACTTACTACCACATGGCTAAGGAGAAAAAAGGAGGTATTAACATGCTGTTCTCAAATGCTGATTAAACAAGCAGACAAAAATTCAGTAAAAATGAAGATTTCAACATAACAGCTGACCAAATGGACCAAAGTAACATACACAGAATATCACAAGAAGCAATGGCAGAATACACATTTCTTTCAATTGCACACTGATCAAAATAAAAATATATATCATAAAGCAGTTCTAAAAAATTTAAGTATACTGAAATCATTAAGAATATAATCTCAATGACCAAAAAGAATTAACTAAAAATAAAAAATCATGTATATGTTCTTATATAATTGGAAATTAAGAAACACATCTCTACATAGCCATGGATCAAAGAAAAAGTTATGATATGAGAAAATAATTTTGTACAAAGATGATGATGAAAAACTACATAAAAATCTGTGTACACTAGACAAGAAAGCTAAAAATTAATGAATATGTAAAAAAAGTATCTATTCTCAGAAAGATAGAAAAAGTTAAGTTAAACCCAAAACAGAAAAAAAAAAAAAAGATACAGCAGCAACTAATGAAACAGAAAAAAACACATCAGACGATCATAAAAACCCAAACTGCTAAAGCCCTAGCAAGAGTGACCAAACAAAAAAGGATAAAACACAAATTACTAATACCAGACATAAGAAAGCTAGTATCACTGGAGATTCAGAAATTGAAAGGATATAAGGATATTGTGAAAATAACTCATGCCAACAATTTTTGACAACTTATTTAACTGAAGAGTACTTTCCAAACTGACACAAGAAAAAAAAAATCTGCATAGTCAAATCTACTAAAGAAATTGAATCTATAATAAAAACTCCAGGCCAAAATGGTGAATTCTGCCAAATATCTAAGAAAGAAATAGTACCAATCTTACACAAACTCTTTCAGAGTGTCCTGATATACTAATGAGGTCAGCCCAATGCTCATACCAAACTCAGACAAAGATATTGCAAGAGAAGAAAATTATAGGTGAATATCCCCCATGAACACAAATGTACAATTCCTAACAAAATATTAATTAGGTAGACTGTATCTAGCAAGAAGGATAATACATAAATTAGGAATACATATGATAATCTCTACAATAACTACTGCAAAAGAGTCTGACACAATTTTTGATGTTTGATTACTGACTTCTTTTTAAGCCTCACCTTTTGCTCCACATCTGGAAAGGCTGATAAGCCTGAGTATGACTGCCTCCTCCTCCTTTGGCACCAGCAGAAAATTTAAACTGCCCATATATAGACTTTTTTCTCAGTTCCACCCTACAAAGCCCTCTCTGCTGTGCCCAAGACAGCCTGGACCTACTTGTGCCCACCCACCTCTTCCCAGGGGTTCCCCTGTGTGAGTAATAAACTTCCTCTCAAATTCTCTGGGTTTGAGGAGTGTCTGAAGCCTAGGTATCTGAACAAAATTTTGGGTGGGAGTCCATCCCACTTCTGCGGGATGGCCACAACCACTAAAAAATAAACAAAGATGTCTATTAAAACAGCCAATAAGGAGAATAAAATGGAATAATAAAAGATAAATCATTAATACAAAAGAAGGCAAGAAAGAACAAAAACCATATGGTACAAATTGAAAGCAAAATGTAATATGGTAGATTTAAATCAAATAATACCATTCTGACACAAACTCAGAAAATGAGAAAGAGGTTTTTTTCTAAAAGCCACTGTAACTCTGCTGTCAGGACACTCCAAGAAGATTATAGACCAATATTAGCCAGCTGAATTCAGCAATAAATATAAAAAGGGACAATATGTCATAATCAAGTGGGATTTATCCCAGTAAGAATAATATTTGAAATCTAATCAATATGTTTATATAATATATATAATATTATATAATAATATAATTCATATCAACAGACAGGAGAAAACAAATATGATCATAATACAGCAGGGAAAAGCATGTGACAAAACTCAACACCCACTCACAGAACTCACAGCAAACTAAGAATATGAGAGGGCATCCTTAATCTCATAAAATGCATCTAATAAAAATCTACAGCTAACATCAAATTTGATGAAACACTAAATCCACTCCCCCACCCACGCAAAGATGGGGAATAAGGTAAGATGACTGCTCTTACTACTTCTGTTTAATATTATACTGAATGTCCTAAACAGTGCATCAGGCAAAAAAATAAAGACATGAAGATTGGAAAGGAAGAAGTAAAACTGCTCTTCATGCCCTGGCAACGTGAGTGTCTATGAAGAATAGACATTAAAGTTGAGGATATCACTAAATTTAAACAAAGCACTCCCTAAATCATAGGGAAGTTACTAGACACAAATTGAGGACAAATAGGTATGCCTCAACTTAACCACCAGAAGTATTACCTTGCCTAAATTCCCTATGGTCACTGCACACAAATTGCCTAAATTATCCTGGAGTAAGCAAGGAAGCTCTGACCCAGTGAGTAAGAAATTAAAATTAAAATTAACTTGTTGGCACTGATAAACTGGTTTGACAACAGCATTTGTATATACAATCAACAAATAACTAGAAAATACAAAATCTAAAATACCATATACAGAAGTATCATAAAACAAAATAATGAGGAATAAATTTAATGAAAAATGTGCAAGCCTACACACTGAAAATTACAACATCTTACTGAGAGACATTACATAAGTAGGGGGAAAAAACATGTTCATTCATAGGGAGATTCCATATTACTAAGATGTCAATCATTCACAAAATGATCTATAGATTCAATGCAACATTGAACAAAATCTCAGGAGGTTTTTTTGGAGAAACTGAGAAGACTATTCTAAATTTTATACAGAAATGCATAGAACCTAAAATAGCAAAAAATATTGTTGAAAATAAAAACAAGGCTGGAGGACATAACCTGATTTCAAGACTTATTATAAAGCTACAGTAATCAAAACATTATGGTATAGCTGTAAAGACAGACAGTTCAAATGAACAGAGTAGAAACTCTTAAAAATAAACCCACATGTAAAAGGCCGATTGATTTTTGACAAAGATGCGAACTAAGTTCAAAAAGGAAATAATCATTATTTCAAAGATGGTGCGGGAATATCCAGTGAAAGAAAATGATCCTAAACTGTGTAAATTACAGTATATACAGAAATTAGTTTGATATAGATCACAGACTTAAAAAATAAAGCTAAAACTATAATTCAAGATGAAAATATAGGAGAAAATTTTCATAACACTGGGTTAGGCAGTATTTTTAGACAAGACACAAAACAGTACTAACCATAAAAGAAAGATTTAGAATGTCCATCAACTGATGAACACACACACACACACACACACACACACACACACAATGAAATACCACCCAGCCATAAAAAAGAATGAAATTTTGCCATTTGCAACAACATGGATGGACTTGGAGAGTATCATGCTAAGTGAAATTAAGTCAGAGAGAGAAAAACAAATCCTGTATGATATCAATTACATGTAGAATCTAAAAAATACAATAAACTAGTGAATATAACAAAAAAGAAACAGACTAACAGATATAGAGAACAACCTAGTGGTTACCAGTGGGGAGAGGGAAAGGGGAGGGGCAATATAGGGGTAGGGAATTAAGAGATACAAACTATTATGCATAAATTAAGCTACATAAGCTGTATATATCGTACAACACAAGGAATATGGCCAATATTTTATAATAACTATAAATGGAGTATAACCTTTAAAAATTGTGAATCACTCTATTGTACACTTGTAACCTATACAATATTGCACATCAACTATACTTCCAACAGAAAAATTAACAAACTGGATTTCATAAAAGTTAAAACTTTTTCTTCATCAAAAGACACCAGTTAAGAAAATGAAAATCAAACCACAGACTGTGAGAAAATATTTGCAATACACAGAGGATCTGTATCTTGAATATATTAAAAATTCTTAAAGTGGAAAAATTAAACAGACACTTCATAAAGACATAAAAATGGCCAAGAAGCACAGAAGCAATTATCAGCATCATGAGTCATCAGGGAAAAACAAATTAAAACCACAATAACATACCATTTCACATCCACATTTAGAATGGCTAAAATTAAAAATAACTGGAGGGACTTCTCTGGTGGCGCAGTGGTTAAGAATCTGCCTGCCAATGCAGGGGACACAGGTTTGAGCCCTTTTCTGGGAAGATCCCACATGCGGCGCAGCAACTAAGCCCATGCGCCAAAACTACTGAGCCTATGCTCTATAGCCAGCGAGCCACTACTGAGCCCACGTGCCACAACTACTGAAGCCCGCGCACCTAGAGCCCGTGCTCTGCAACTAGGGAAGCCACTGCAATGAGAAGCCCACGCACCACAACGAAGAGTAGCCCCCGCTCGCCGCAACTAGAGAAAGCCCACGCGCAGCAACAAAGACCCAACGCAGCCAAAAATTAATTTTTTAAAAACCCTGGATATACCAAGTGTTGCAATGTAACTTGCATATGCTGTTAATGAGAACGAAAAATGGTACATTCAGCTCCAGTTTGGGGTAATCAGTCATAACCCATTCAGTCTCTCCCACTAAGTGCAGCTATAAAACCTAGACAAACTACATGGAGCAGCTCTTAGAAGACTCTTGAAAAACAGGAGCAGGCAAATTGGTGAAGACCAGCAACATCTGAAGTACCATTAAATTGGTGATGAGTTAGTTTATCATTGTTTCCTTTAGTATCCAATGACCTGAACTCAATAATAGAGTCTGACACTTAGAAGTGGACATTAGCACAGACAGAAAGACCTCCAGAAGAAGCCCTCTAATTCAGGCATGAGGAGTGGAAGCAGAAATAGTGTGAAAAAATCCCTTTTTCTTTTCTCCCTTTCTAGTAATCTCAAGCACTCAAGTAATCTCATGGAAGCATTGGTACAGCAGTAACAGGGACCAGAAGAAGTTTAAAATTCTGAGGGGGGGAAACCCTCCTCTTTTACCAGAGAAGGTGTGGTCTCAAGAGGGTGAGGTGAACCTGTGTTGATTTTTTTTTTCTCTTTACTGAGCCACCTGGCACTGACACAAAGTAGCCACAGGAAGCACATAAAAGAGAGGGGTAAATTAAGCCCTTGCTTTCTGTTCTGAGGACCAAAAAAGGGGAGCTCAAGGAGAAACATATAGAGGAAAGCCCCTATTATAACAGTTTAAATATACTGACAATACCACAAGTTGGCGAGGATGGAGAGTAACTGAAACACTTGTATATTCCTAGTGGAAATACAAAGATACAGCCACCCTGGAAAAACAGTTTAGCATAGTTTAGTTCTAAACAGTTCTTGTAAAGTTAAACACACACATATACCACATGACTCAGCAGCTCTAACTGTAATCACCCCAAACTGGAAACAACCCAAATATCCTTCAAAGAGTGAATGTATCGATAAACTATTTTTTTAAACTTTTTATTGCTTTATGCTTGTAATAAAGCATTAAAAAGTAAAAAACTGATTCATAAAATGAGATGGGTAAATCTTAAATATACTTTGTAAAGTAAAAGAAGCCAAACCCAAAGGGTTATTATATATTTCATGATTTCATTTACATGACACTCTGGAAAGGTAAAACTTGGAAGAAAACAGATCAGGAATTGCCAGGGGTCAGGGGAGGGACTGTCTATAAAGGGATGGCATGCGAGAATTTTTGGACTGACAGAAATGCTTTGTATGGAACTGTGATGTGGATTTATCAAAACTGATAGAACTATACACCACAAAAAGTAAGTTTTACAGTATGTAAATTTTATAGTATATAAATTTTTAAAAAATTAACCAAGATATTGGGGCAAAATGGAATACAGGATGTAAGAAATGAATCTAACTGTATTATAAATGAATCACATCCTCATGCTGAAGTCTATAAGGAAGAAAAAAGCTAACCCAGGAAACAGAAACAATGTCTGGACTGTATACTATACATAAAACCTGTACTCTAGGTGGAAAATTTGTTTCTCACCTGGGTATGGGATAAGAATTCTGAAACTTTATTTATATACTAGGGTAAATACACTGTAAATAATAAGAGCCATGTTTATCACCATTGGAGAAAGAAGTTACAAATAAAGAAAGGGAAAAGGCTAGAATCAACCCTGTGGTTTTGGACTAGTTGGAGGTATCGACTTGTGGTTTAAAAAAAAAAAACATACACACACACACACACACACACACACATAATAGAGATGGAAATGAATATAGGTGTATGTATATGCATGAGTTAATACCTATAATCTTTAGTTTTATTCACTCAGAGGGGCAAGAAGCAGCGTCATCCTAGTAGCAATGAGCAAACCTCATTGGTTTCTGAACACCACTTTCCATTGTTGAAAGTGGGGTACTAAAGTCCTTGACTATTACTGTATTGTTGTTTACTTCTCCCTTTAGATGTTAGTATTTGCTTAATATATTTAAGTGCTTTGATGTTGGGGGTGTTTGTGTGTGTATGTGTAGTGTGTGTGTGTGTGTGTGTGTGTGTGTGTGTGTGTGTGTGTGTGTGTGTGTGTGTGTGTGTGTGTGTGTATGACTGTTATATCATCTTGATGCATTGACTCCTTTATTATTATATAATGACCTCCCCTTTGCCTATTGTTACTATTTTGTCTGCTACAAGTATAACCAGCCCTGCTCTCTTTTGGTTTCTACTTGTAAGGAGTATCTTTTTCCTTTCCTTCACTTTGAGCTCACACGTCCTTAAAGCTAAAGTGAGTCTCCTGTAGGCAGCATATAGTTGGGTCTTGATTTTGTATCCATCAAGTCTTTTGATTGGAGAATTCAATTCATTTACATTTAGAGTAATTATTGATAGGTAAGGTCTTACTTATACCATCTTACTGTTTTCTGGCTGTTCCGTAGTTTTCTTTTTCCTTTCTTCCTCTCTTGCTGCCTTCCTTTGTGAACTGGTGATTTTCCGTAGTAATATTTTCTGACTGCCGTCTTTTTGGTGAATCTACTATACATTTTTGCTTTGTGGTTACCCCGAGGCTCACATAAACATCTTACAGAAAACAATATATTTTATATGATAACAACTTAACTTCAATCACATACAAAATCACTACCCTTTTACTCCTCCCACTTTTATGGTTTTAAACACCCCACTTTTCAACAATGGATAGATCACCCAGATAGCAAAATCAACAAGGAAACATTGGACTTGAAGCATACTTTAGACTAAATGGACTTAACGGACACCTACAGAACATTCAGCAGCTGAATACATTCTTATCAAGCATACACAGAACATTCTCCAAGTTAGATCACATATAGGCTGCAAAACAAATCTTAGCAAATTTAACAAGATTTAAATCATACCAAGTACCTTTTCTGACCACAATGATATGAAACTAGAAATCAATACTGGGGGGAAGCAGGAAATTCTACAAATATGTGGAAATTAAACAACACAGTACTGAATACAAGTATGTCTAAAAAAATCAAAAGGGAAAGCTAAAAATATCTTGAAACAAATGAAAATGTGAACACAACATGTCAAAACCTATGAGACAAAAGCAGTTCTAAGAAGGACATTTATAGTGCTAAACACCTTTATTAAGAAAAAAGAAAGGCCTCAAATAAATAACTTTACATCTCAAGGAATGAGAAAAAGAACAGACTAGCCCAAAGTCAGCAGAAGAAAGGAAAATAACAAAGATCAGAGCAGAAATAAATGAAATAGAGACCAGAAAAATAGAAAAGGTCAATAAGATTAAGAACTAGATTTTTGAAGATAAACAAAATTGACAAACCTTTAGCTAGACTAAGAAAAAAAGAGAGGACTCAAATACATAAAATCAGAAATGAAAGAGAAGACAAAGCAACTGATACCACAGAAATATATAGGATCATAAGAGACGATTATGAACAATTATATGTCAACAAATTGGATAACCTGGCAGAGATGGAAAAATTGCCAGAAACATACAACTTACCAAGACTGAATCATGAAGAAAGAGAAAATATAAACAGACCCATGGAGTAAGGAGATAGAATCAGTAATCAAATCTTCTCAACAGAGAAAAGTCCAGGGCCAGATGGTTTAAGTGGTGAATTCTAACAAACATTTCAAGAAGAATTAACACCAATCCTTCTCAAACTTGTCCAAAAATTGAAGAGGGAGGAACATCTGCAAACTCATTTTATGAGGCCATCATATTACCATGATGATCCAAAGCTAGATGAAGACACTACAAGAAAACTACAGACCAACAGCTGATGAATACAGACATAAAATTTCTCAACAAAATATTAGCAAACTGAATTCAACAGCACATAGAAGAATTATACACCATGATCAATTGGGATTTATCCCTAGGATGTAAGGATAGTTCAACATATACAAATCAATAAATATGATATGCTTCTTTAATAGAATAAAAGATAAAAATCATATGATTATCTCATTAGATACAGAAAAAGCATTTGATAAAATACAACATCCTTCAATGATAAAAACTCTCAACAAATTGAGTATAGAAGAAACATCCCTCAACATAATAAAGGTCATGTATGACAAACCCTCAGCCAACATCACACTCAATGGTGAAAGGTTGAAGCTTTCCCTCTAACATCAGGAACAAGATTAAGAGTGCCCACTGTCACCACTTTTACTCAACATAGCACTGGAAGTCCTAAGCAGAGCAATGAGGCAAGAAAAAGAAATAAAAGGCATCCAACCAGAAAGGAAGAAGTAAGTTGTCTTTGTTTGTACATGATATGATCTAATATCTAATAGAAAATCCTAAAGATTCCACCATAAGCTGTTAGAAATAATCAATGAATTCAGTAAAGTTGCAGGATGCAAAAATCAACATACAAATATCAGTTGTTTCTATACACTAACAACAAAATATCTGAAAAGAACTAAAGAAAACAATCCCATTCACAACAGCATCAAATCAATAAATACCTAGAAATAAATTTAACCAAGGAGCTAAAACATCCGTTCACTGAAAACTAAAAGACTGTGATGAAGGAAACTGAGGAAGATGCAAACAAATGGAAAGACACATGAAATGTGTTCATGAACCAGAAGAATAAATACTGTTTAAACATCCATACTACTCAAAGCCATTGATAGAGTCAATGCAATCCCTACCAAAATTCCAATGCCATTTTTCATAAAAAGAGGAAAAACAATTCTAAAATTTATATGGAACCACAAAAGACTCTGAATTGCCAGAGCAATTCTGAGAAAGAACAAAATTGGAGGCATCATACTTTCTGATTTCAAACTATACTACAAAGCTATAGTGATCAAAACAGTAAGGTGCTGGCACAAAAACAGATACATAGATCAATGGAACAGAACAGAGAACCCATAAATAACCCCCCACATATACAGTCAACTAATATTTTACAAGGGAGCCAAGACTACTCAGTAGGGGAAGGATAGTCTCTTCAATAAGAGGTGCTGGGAAAACTAGATATCCACATGCCAAAAAAATGAAATTGGACTCCTACTTTTACCGCTCACAAATTAATGTGAAATGGGTTAAAGACTTAAACATAAGACCTGAAACCATAAGCTCCTAGGAGAAAACACAGGGGAAAACTCCTTGACATTGGTCTCACCAGTGATTTTTTTGGATGTGACACCAAAAGCACAAGCTACAAAAGCAAAAATCAGTAAGTAGGACTCCATCAAACCCCAAATTCTCTGTACAGCAAAACAGTCAACAAAATGAAAAGGTAACCTACAGAAGAGGAGAAAATATCTGCAAACCATATATCTGATAAGCGATTAATATCCAAAATATATAAAGAACTCATAAAACTGAATAACAAAAAAACAATCTGATTTAAAAGTGGGCAGAGGAACTAGAACTGAATAGACATTTTTCCAAAGAAGATATACAAATTACCAACAGGGAGATGAAAAGGTGCTCAACATCACTATTTATCAGGGAAATGCAAATCAAAACCTCAATGAGATCACCTCACACCTGTCAAAAAGGCTATTATCAAAAAGACAACAAATAACAATGTTGATAGGGATGTAGAGAAAACAGAACCTTTATGCACTGTTGGTGGGAATGTAAATTAGTGCCGCCACAATGGAAAACAGTAGGGAGGTTCTTTAAAAAATTAAAAATAGAACTACCATATAATCCAGCAATCTCATCTCTGGGTATACATCCAAAGGAAATGGAAACAGGTATCTGCACTCCCACATTTGTTGCAGCATTATTTACAATAGCCATGGTATGGAAACAACCATATCCTGTGTCCATCAATGGATAAATGGATAAAGAAGACATGGTGTAGGGACTTCCCTGGTGGTGCAGTCATTAAGACTCCACACTCCCAATGCAAGGGGCCCGAGTTCGATCCCTGGTCAGGGAACTAGATCCCACATGCATGACACAACTAAGAGTTCGCATGCCACAACTAAGGAGCCCGTGAGCTGCAACTAAGACCCAGCGCAATAAAATGAAATGAAATGAAACAAAAGACATGGTGTATATATACACAAAGGGATATTATTCAGCTGTTAGAGAGAAGGAAATCCTGTCACTTACAACAACAACATAGATGGAGCTTGAGGGCATCATGCTAAGTGAAATAAACCAGACAGGGAAAGAGATATACTGTATGACACCATTTACATGTGGAACCTAAAAAAGCCGAACTTGTGGAAACAGAGTAGAATGCTGTTTACCAGGGGCTGGAGGGTGGGGGAAAAGGGGAGATATTGGTCAAAGGGTACAAACTTCCAATTAGAAGATGAATAAGTTCTGGGGATCTATGCACAGCATTGTGATGATAGTTAACAATAATGTACTATATAGTTGAAAGTTGTTGAGAGTAGATATTAAATTTTCTTACCACAAAAACTATGTGACGTGATGGAGGTGTTAGCTAATGCCATCATGGTAATTATTTTGCAATATAAGTGTATCAAATCAAAGCACTGTATACCTTAAACAATGTTATATGTCAATTTTATCTAGTAAAGCTAGGGGAAAAAAATCTTATTCTCCAAAACAAAAAAAAAAAACGAGGGTTCTTTGGGGAAATAGTTGATTTCAGGGTAGTGGCAAGGTACAGGAGCCAACATGAAAGTGTTCTCAATAGCTAAAACTAAAACAATTTGAGTAGTATTGGATTGTAATCCAAAGAATGAAATAAATACCCCTGAGTTCATACTAATGTACATGGAAAACTAAAGGAATAAATAAATGGGGGAGGAACAACAGCTCTTGCTTACAGAAGAATTCCAATTAATAGACGTAGAAGGAATAAAGGAAATATGAAAACTCCATTAGAATACCAGAGTAATAATTGCTACAAGCAAGATCCACTGAAGGATGCTTAAAATTAGTGGTCAAAGTTTAAGCAGAAACAGGACATTTGCATAGTCTAGCAATACCTCCCTTAAATATTTAGTATCAAAAAAAAATTAGTATCTACAAAGGAAAAACATTAAGTTTACAGTGGAGAATCTTGGTAGATACTACTTTAGCCAAGTGATCAAGGTTAACATCACTAGTCATGCATATCAACTTAATATGCTCCCTGATGAAATGCACTGAAAGTGTATAACCCCAATCTAATCTTGAGACAACATCAGACAAAGCCAGATGGAAAAGACTTTTTCCAAAATAACTAATTCTCTTCAAAGTGTGAAAGTTATGAAAAACAAGGAAAGTCTGAGAAACTGACACAGATTGGAGGAGATTAAGGACACAACAACTACCTGCAAGGTGAGATTATGGAATGGATCTGAAACAAAAAAGCTTCATTTGTGGAAAAAACAGGTGAAATCCAAATTGGTCTATACATTTAATTATAATTTTATATGAAGGAGAATTTCTTAGCTTTGGTAAATATTTTATGGTTATGATGCTAGGGTAAAATGTTAACATAAGGGGAAGCTTTAGCAAAGGGTATATTGGCAACCTCTAAAATAGGCCCCCAATGGGACTTCCCTGGTGGTCCAGTGGTTAAGATTCCACGCTCCCAATGCAGGGGGCAAGGGTTCAATCCCTGGTGGGGGAACTAAGATCCCATCCCGCATGCCACATGGTGTGGCCAAAAAAAAAAAAAAAATCCCCCCAATGATCTCTGCCTCCTGGTATTCATGCACTTGTGTAATCCCTAACCCTTGAGGGTTGGCTGGAAATAGTGATTCATTTCTTTCTAGTAGAATGTGGCAGATGTGGTGAGATTCACTTCCAAGGTTAGGTTACAAAGTAATGACTGTGGGTTTTGTCTTCAGCACTTTCTCCTGCAGTCTCAATTGCTCACTCTGAGAAAAGCTTTGCTGTCATAGCTGCCATATGGAAAGAAGAAACTGATTATTTCTGGCCAATAACTGTGTGAGTGAGCTTGGAAGGACATTCTCTTAGTCAAGCCTTGAGATGGGACCACAGCTGTAGTCAATACCTTGTTTGCAACCTTGTGAGAGACCCTAAGCCAGAAGCACCCAGTTAAGCCATGCCTAGATCTCTGGCCCACAGAAACTTTGGGATAATATTTATTGTTTTAAGCTGCTACATTTCAGGGTAATAGGTTACACTGCAATAAATAACACAGGAACTCTACTATTTTTTGCAGCTCCTCTGTAAGTCTAAAATTATCTCAAAATAAAAAAGTTTAATACATATATAAATGTTTTATGCATATATATATGCACACACACAGATAAGTGTGTGTATGTATATACAGTTAGAATTATTTACAGACTCTGGAGTCAGACAAACCTAGGTTCAAATGCCACCTCCAACACTTAATGGCCATGTGATCTTAGGCAAAACATTTAATTTCTCTAAGTATTAGGTTTTTAAAATCTATAAATTGAGGTAATAATATCTACCTCCGGATGATTATACTAAGTATAAAGTGATACACACATTGACTACAATGCCTGGCATTTAGTACATTCTGAACAAACAGCATTATTATTAGTTCATATTTAAAATCATCTATAATTTTCTTCTCATTCAAGGAATTCAGCCCCAATAACTTGGCATTTTATCACTTAGAAGAGTTTAAGTATTGTATGTAAACTTGTCAATCTTTTAATTTCTAAACATTTTTCACACACAGTACTGATCTCTATAACACTCTACTATTTATAATAGTATTGAAATCAGAGATTGACCTTGTTTTTTCCTGCCCCAATCCAATTCTCAACCACTAATTTTTCAAGCTATAATGGACCTTTAAGCTTTCCAACCCTTTCCTTCCATCAGTCATCCATATATGAGTGCCAAAGATATTAAATGACTTGTCCAAGAGGACAGTTGATAGAATAGTTTAAGTACGGTTTAGGATTCGGGAGAGACAGTACCACGTGGTGAACAAGCTCTTGCTTAGACTGAACAGACTGCATTATTTGAGACAATGAGGTTTGCTTGATAGCAATGTCAGTGTCTCAGTTTCCCAGAGGGCAAATAAGGATACCACCACCTACCTCATAGGGTTATCACAAGTATTAAATGAGATAACATATTTAAGTCCCTCACTGCCATGACTACCACATGCCGATGTCGATTACACATTTTTTCCCTCTTTGTAAGGCCAGTGCTCTCCACTCTGAAATACTACCTTCTCAACTATAAGGTGGAAACATTAAACACAGACAGTAATTCGTTTAGCCATATGGTAAAAGACTCACTAATGTAAAACTGAATCAATGACAGTCTTAAAATCAACCTGAATAGTATAAATCTAATGCATTTATCCCTGAATTGGGTTTCCATTCCTACAATCATTGTGAAGTAATAAGGCATCACATCAGGGACCACATTAGGTTGACGTGCATTACTGGTGATGTTAACCTTGACAACTTGGCTGAAGTGATGTCTGCCAGGAAATTTCACTTTTTTCATTCTAAGTACTAAATATTTGAGGGGAATCATGAAATGGAAACAAAGAGAGGAGAGGGAGCAAAGCCTGGTCTTCAGCATATTTCCAATGTAATAAATAAGGAATTAGTAAATTGTACCACTCAATGATCAAAGATTCTTCTTAGAGTAATTCAGTGTTTTAAAATACTTGATGTCAAGTCGTTTTCCAAAAGCTCTTTGAGAGTATAAATACATTACTCTCAGGTGTTTTCTCTTAGTTAGGTGTTTATTCCTTGACAGAATTCTAGCTTAGGCAGATACAACCTCCCCTAAGAGAAATCATACTGCCTCTCCCCCAAGAACTTACATTTGCTTAAGTATTTTAAACCCTTTATCATAAATTCCATCAGCTTGCTTGTAATCACAATGAGACTCACCGAACTGCAGATACTGGAGTCCCTTCTGGATTGGAATATCCTTCCAAATCTGAAATGTTCACTTGTGTTTGCCTTGAGGTTACTATCTGGTTATTCTGAAAAGGTATGGTTTTCAAGTCCTGGGAAATAATATCACTATCTGGAAGAGGAGACTGTACAACTTGGAAGTCCGGTGAAGATTTAGGTCCTAGAAAACCTAAAGATTCTTGATCCTGTGCTACAGGTTTACTGGTCAATAATTTGGAGGTTGGTTCCAGTGATTCTGAAGATATAGTCTGTAGGTCAGAGTTAAACTCACTATTCATCCTTGTTTTAGAGGCAGGATCCAATGAATGAAATCTTTTATCTAAGGTTCCACTATCCAACTTGGAAGGAGTCTTGGGACAAAGAGTTATACGAACACAAGAAAGTGCTTTTCTATTTGAAGGTGGAGTAGATGCAGATGTTACTACTGTACATTGATTTGGGGCTGATGAGGAGGCCACATCACTGAATTTGCCTTCAACATTTATCATATCAGAAATGTGTAATTTAGGCTCATGTTCATTATTCTTTTCTACTATATAATCCTGACCTTGAGGAAAGGAAGAATGGTGTTCTCCCATGTGGTGATCTACATCTGGGGCTTTGCTTTGTTCAAAGAGCTGACGTTGTTCAAGAAAAATGCGAGAAGGAAGGTCTGAAGCTATATAATCCTGACTTTGAGGAAGGGGAGAGTGGTTTTCTCTCAACTGATTATCTTTATGTTGGGTCTTGCTTTGTTTAAAGAGTTCTCGTTTTTCAAGAAAAACACGACAAGGGAGATTTGCAGCTACATAATCCTGATGTTGAGGAGGGGGAGAATTGTGTTTTCTCACACGGTGATCTGCATGTGAGGCTTTGCTTTGTTCAAAGAGCTCTTGTTCAAGAAAAGTGTTCGAAGGAAGATCTGGAGTTATAGTTACATTCTTCTCTTTTACTCCTAGTGTGGAACTGGGTCTGCCCATGTTAATGAGAGTATCGTTATCAGAAAAATGAACTTCCTTGAAATTGCTATCATTTGCACTGGTACTGGGCTTAGAATGACTGCCTTTACAATCTGATCTTTCTAAGGGTTTTTCTTCTTGGTGAGAATGTGCAACAGATAATTTTTGGCTTTGCCTACTATTTTCTGCTAAAATAGTCACAGCTTTATCTGGTGACTGACTAATGATTTTAAATGATGAAGGGGAAGAGGTTTTCTCCTTTAGATCTCTAGTAGGATTTTGCTCTTCAGTGATATGAGAACTAACTAGCCCCACAGATGCTCCAGTACACTCGCTACCTTCAGTAACACCAACCTTAAGAAAAGAGGAATCTGAAAAGCATTTAGAATGTCGGTGAGATGAGAAAATGATGGAGGTAGTAAACTTTTTCATGGGTTCTGGGGGCAGCATTTGTGATGACGACTGACAATCCATTTCTTCAGGTGGCATACAAGCAGGTTCTACTAATTCTGATAGCCAAGGGTCCAACTTTTCACGGAATGGCATTCGAAGACCCTTGCTAATTTTCAAGTCATCACCTATAAAGTTTTGAAATGGGGAATGACTTTGTAACTGCAATGAATTCCAAACTTTGAAATGGGAGTTGTTCTGGTCCAGTGATTTGGCAAGGTTGATGTGCCCAGTTGTCCATGATGATGGGCTCCGTTGTCCTCTGATCATTTCTGAGGGTTCAGCAGATCTGAAAACACAAGGGTGGCTGTCCAATTGTGGCCGTTCAGCTGTTAGAGTCCTGAAACATCCTTTTTCATGGCTCTCAATAATAATGTGACTACATACAGCTTCTGGCTTGCATTCTATCCCCTGTGGACTCTGTAAACCCTAGAAGATATAAACAAGTTCTTACTTGACGTGGTCCAAATAGTTATATAAAAATTAGATTCCTATCTAGGCTAAGATCTGACCATGAAGGTAATGTTGATCTTTTATAATGAAACAGGTAAGAACACAACAAGAAAAATACAGCTAACTATAGAATAAAATGGCTCATGATAAATAAGACCACACAGTTAATTTCTTCTAAAAATTTTCACTGAAGTAACAAAAGCAAAGACTACTACTCACCTTTTTTGTTCTAGTAACAGAGGTCCCTTACCCCAACTTCTGCTGGTCACATGACTGCCAGCAGAGACATTTCCAGTTTCTTCTGCAGCCAGATGTGACCATGTGACTAGGTGTAGGCCAATGGGATGTGAGCAAAAGCAGTAAATACAATTTCTGGTTCCTGTCCTTAAAAAAATCAAGTTCCTGACCTCTATGTTTCCCTACCCCAACCATCATTACCATCACCATTACCTTTGCCAACTGAAAATGGTGATGTCTAGAACAATCTTGGGAAGCCAAATGTAAGGATGGCTCAGCGGCCCACCCAGTTTGGTTCCTCAGAAGACCTCAAGAAGCAGAGCTTTCTTTCCTACCCTGGAGAAAAATACAGTTCTACCTTATTTGAGCCACTGTATTTGAGTCTCTTTGTTACAGAAGCTTGGCCTACAACCTAATATTTAACATTAACAATAGGAAAAAGAATTAGTACCTCTTTCTGGGGTATAGGATCAGTGCTTAAAGATAAATATAACATTTCTTTGAGATTTCGGTGTTTTACCTATAAAGTTATAACCTGGCATTCTATTTAACTTTAGTGCCACATTTGATTTCATAGAAAAATATTTTAAATTATGGTGCCATTTGTCACATAATGGAGGAGATGTACTTTTCCCTATTCCTCCTGCTAAGCAGAACTAAAAATCCTGGATATTATATATACAACAAACTTAAAAAGAATCTGAAAGGTGTAGAGGAAAAGGCAGACTGGCTAGGGACCTTGGGACCTGAGGAGTAACAAGGTAGTGAGATCCCTGGGTTTTCTTTTTACTTCAAATATCCCAGACTTGGAGGTGAACACAGCGACCCATGAACAAAGAGCACAGAAGAGCACAAACAGCACAAAAGCTCTAACAAAAACCTGCTCTCGTTAGCTAAAAAACAAGCAAAGGTAAAGTTTAGCAAGACACAAAACGTTTAGACAATAACTGCTCTCTTCCAGCCAAACATCACAGAAAAACACTGTGGCCTCACCCACACTCACACCAGCAAAAGCCAAGTGAGGAGCTTGAGATCTATCCTTTCAAAACTCTAATAAGGAACCCCAACATCCAGGCCAGTGTGGAATTAGAGATGGTCAAGCAAGATCCCAGAACTATTTTCAACCCTGATGGCTACTAATGAGCTACCCCTCCCTGTGATGTCAGTAGAGACGACATGGGGAGACAGCTTTCATTCCCACTTAACAATAATGAGGTGCCTCTCTCTCTCCCAGCTGCAGACTGGAAGAAAAAATGTGCAAATCTCATATCCAATAAAAAATTTACAAAGAACTCTCAAAATTGAGGAGTAAAAAAAAAAAAATTTTTAAAACAATCCAGTCCCCCAAAAGGGGCAAAACATATACATTTCACTGAACAGGACAGAGATGGGAAATAAGGGCATGAAAAGATGTTCAACACCATTAATCATTAAGGAAATGGAAATTAAAACCACAATGAAATATCACAACACACCTATCAGAGAATGGTTAAAATAAAAAATAACGACAGGACTTCCCTGGTGGCGCAGTGATTAAGAATCCGCCTGCCAACATGGGTTTCAGCCCTGGTCTGGGAAGATCCCACATGCCATAGAGCAACTAAGCCCGTGCAACACAACTACTGAGCCTGTGCTCTAGAGCCTGTGAGCCACAACTACTGAGCCTGTGCTCTAGAGCCCATGAGCCACAACTACTGAGCCTGTGCTCTAGAGCCCATGAGCCTAGAGCCCGCGCTCTGCAACAAGAGAAGCCACCACAATGAGAAGCCCACACACCACAATGAAGAGTAGCCCCTGCTCGCTGCAACTAGAGAAAGCCCGTGCAGCAACGAAGACCCAACGCAGCCAAAACATAAATAATAAAAATAGAATAAATAAATCTAAAAAAAAATAATGACAACATCAAATGCTGGTGTGGCTGTGGAGTAATGAGATCACTCACACATTACCGGTGGGAATGTAAAATGGTACAAACGTCAAACAGTACAAATGGTGTGGAAGTTCTCAAAAATTTAAAACATGCAATTACCATATGACCCAGCAATAGTAATAAAGACCTATGTTCATCAAAAAGCTGCAGAGGAATGTCTATAGCAGCTTTATTTGTAATAGCGAACAACTAGAAAACTACCAAGTTGTCATTCAACAGGTACATATTTAAACAAATTGTAGTACATCCATACCATAGAATACTACACATCAATAAAAATGAACAGACTGTTGATATTGAATATTCTGCAGAGAATTATGCTGAGTGAAAAAAAGCCAATACTAAATGACTGCACACTGTATGATTTCATCTATACGAGTCTTAAAATGACAAAATTATAGAAATAGAAACTAGATTAATGGTTGCCGGGGGTTAAGAAAGGAATGGGAATAAGAGAGAAGTGGATGTAGCTATTACAGGGCAACATAAGGGACCCTTGCTGTGGTGTAAACATTAAGTAGCCTGACTGTATCAATGTCATTATCGTGGTTGTGATATATTGTTACAGATTTGCAAGACCTCATCATTGTTGGAAACTAGGTAAAGGGGAAAAGCAATCATTCTATATTATTTCTTACTACTTTATGGGAATCTACAATTACTTCAAAGTAAAATGTTTATATTTTTAAAAAGCCAACAAACTAATTAAACACCACTGGACAAAAAAACACTTTAAAAATGTGATATTTACTCCATGGCTTCTTATTACCCTGACACTGCCTGACATATCACTGGGAAATAAATATTCCAATTGGAAATAAATACTCCAATGACTAAGAATCATAAACTTAGTCCAGCCTCTTAAAGCAGGGCATAATTAGATTTATATTCATCCCAAAAGACATTTTTTCCTCCTTTCCAATAATCTGTATCTTACAATTCTTTGGAACACTCCAAACCCTACAGTCTTCCATCACCTCTTTCAAGCTTTATAATAATTATAAACAGCTTTCAAATAACTTTTCCATTTAAAAAATTCTTATAGCTTTGGTATTTGGCAAATAAATTTTAGTATTTTCATATAACCTTTTCCAGATAAACCGTAAAAACTTATCTTATATCCCAACAATGTATCACATGTTAAAAGCTACTATTTAACTCAACAAAATCCAACACTTTTTTTTAAAATTCAACACTCTTTAATGATAAAATCACTCAGTAAACTATAAATGAAAGGGACTTCCTCAAACAGATGAATGGCATTTACAAAACATGCACAGCTAACATTATACTAAATAGTGAAAGATCAGATGCTTTTTCCTTAGGATAAAACCAACACAAGTATGGCCATACTTCCTCTTATCATCTGGAGGTTCTAGCCAGGGCAATCTAGAAAGCAACTTAAAGAAATCCAAAAAGGAGAGGAAGAAGTACCTCTATTTGCAGATGACAAGATCTTCTGCACAGAAAATAGCAAGGAAATCATAAAAAACCAACTAGGACTAATAAGCAAGTTCATTAAAGTTTAGGATGTGAGCTCAACAGACAAAAATCAACTGCATTTCCATACACAGTGAACAATCCAAAAATGAAATAGAACAATTCCATTCACAACAGCATAAGAATAAAATACTTAAGACTATATTTATCAAAATAAATAAATAAATAAAACTAGTACACCACAAAACATTACTGAAATTACAGAAGATCAGAATAAATGGTAAACTGGCCCAATGGATAGGAAGACTTAATATTGTTAAGATGGCAATATTCCCATATTGATCTACAGATTCAAGGCAATTCCTAACAAAATGCCAACTGGCTTTTTTTTTTTTGCGGTATGTGGGCCTCTCACTGTTGTGGCCTCTCCCGCTGCGGAGACGTGCAGGCTCAACGGCCATGGCTCACGGGCCCAGGCACTCCACGGCATGTGGGATCTTCCTGGACCAGGGCACGAACCCGTGTCCCCTGCATCGGCAGACGGACTCTCAACCACTGCGCCACCAGGGAAGCCCCCAACTGGCATTTTTTCTTTGCAAAAATTGACAAGCAGATCCCAAAGTTCATACAGAAATTCAAGGGACCCACTGTAGCCAAATCAATCTGGAAAATGATGAACAAAGCTGGAGGACTCAAGTTCTGATTTCAAAACTTATCACACAGCTACAGTAATCAAAACAGGGTGGTACTGGCACAGGAACAGATATATAGATCAAGAGAATAGAACTGACAGTCCAGAAATAAACACTAACATTTATGATGAATTGACAAAAAGACCAAGAAAATTCATAGGGAAAGAATAGTCTTTTCAGCAAACATTGCTGGGACAACTAAAAGAATGTAAAGTGTAAAAGAATGAATTTGCACTCCATATATTAAAAAATGCCTCTAAGGGGACAGGCAACAAAAATAAAAAAATATATATGTAGTTGTCCAGTTTTCCCAGCACGACTTATTGAAGAGACTGTCTTTTCTCCACTGTATATTTTTGCCTCCTTTGTCATAGATTAGGTGGCCATAGCTGCATGGGTTTATTTCTGGACTTTCTAGAAAATCAGTAGTTCCAATGACCTATATTTCTGTTTTGGGGCCAGTACCATACTGTTTTGATTACTGTAGCTTTGTTGTATAGTCTGAAGTCAGGAAGCCTAATTCCTCTAGCTCTGTTCATCTTTCTCAAGATTGCTTCCACTATTTGGGGTCTTGTGTTTCCATAAAAAGTGTAAAATTTTTTGTTCTAATTCTGTGAAAAATGTCCTTGGTAATTTGATAGGGATTGCATTGAATCAGAACACCCCCTAACACCATACACAAAAATAAACTCAAAATACTTATTTGCAAAGCAGAAATAGAGTCACAGATGTAGAGAACAAACGTATGGTTACCAAGGAGTGAAGGGGGAGGTGGGATGAACTGGGAGATTGGGACTGACATAAAAACACTACTATGTATAAAATTGATAACTAACGAGAACCTACTGTATAGCGCAGGGAACTCTACTCAATGCTCTGTGGTTACCTAAATGGGACAGAAATCTAAAAAAGAGTGTCTGTGTGTGTGTATATATATATATATATATATATATATCTGATTCACTTTGCTGCACAAGAAACTAAAACAACATTGTAAAGCAGCTATACTCCAATAAAAATTAATTTAAAAAAATACACACCAAATTTAAAAAAAATACAGGTGCATATAATCAGTGAAAGACCCTTCTCAAAGAAAACTAATGTTAATACTTTTGTTGTTTATTTAAAGAGAGAAATCTTAATTACATAAGCTCTGGTTTGGGAATTTTTCAGTGAATTTGAAATATTAAAGATCTCTAGATTAAAATAAAGACAGGTACAATTTGAATCCTTCATATATAATTTAGTTTTAACAAGGAAATTTACAAATTTGAGTTTAAATCCATCACAGCATTCAGTGGTAAAGGGTTTCACAGGAACTCAGATTAACTCTTTTGATTCACTTCAGTAGGAAAAATAAAAACTGGAAAATAAAATAATAAATTTAAAAAGTAAAAATATATAAATTAGACATCAAAACTTAAAACTCTATCAAAATGTACAATCAAGAGAGCTAAAAGGCAACCTACAGAATGGGGAAAAGTATCTGCAAATCATATATCTGATAAAGGGTTAATATCTAGAATATATAAAGAATTCTTACAATTCAAACAAAAAAACAACCCAATTCAAAAATGGGTAGAGGTCTTGAATAGACATTTCTCCAAAGAAGATACATACCTGGTCAACAAGTCCATGAAAAGTTGTTCAAATCAATAATCATCAGCAAAATGCAAATCAAAAACACAATAAGTTGTCACTTCATACCTGGCATGGCCATTATAAAAAAAAAACAACAGGGCTTCCCTGGTGGCACAGTGGTTGAGAGTCCACCTGCCGATGCAGGGGACATGGGTTCGTGCTCCGGTCCGGGAAGATCCCACATGCCATGGAGCGGCTGGGCCCATGAGTCATGGCCGCTGAGCCTGCGCGTCGGAGCCTGTGCTCCGCAGCGGGAGAGGCCACAACAGTGAGAGGCCCACATACCGGGAAAAAAAAAAAAAAAAAAAAAACACAGAAAGTATTAAGTGTTGGTGAGAATGTGAAAAAATTTAAATCCTTATGCACTATTGATGGTAATGTAAAATGGTATGGCTGCTATCGAAAACTGTATGGCAGTTCCACAAAAACATAAAGATAGAATGACCATATGATCTAGCAATTCCACTTCTGGGTCTATACCAAAAGAATTTAAAAGCAGGGTCTCAAGGAGATATATTTATATGCTCATATTCACAGCAGCACTATTCACAAGAGCCAAAAGGTGGAAGCAACTCAAGTGGCCACTGATGGATGAATGGATAAACAAATGTGGTACATACATACAATGGAATATTATTCAGCCTTAAAAAGGAAGGAAACTCTGACACATGCTACAACATGGATGAACTTTGAGGACGCAGTTTAAGCAAAATAAGTTGGTCACAAAAAGAAAAATACTGTATGATTCCACTTTTATGGAGCTACCTAAAGGAATCAAATTCAGAGACAATTTAGAATGGTGGTTGCCAGGGGTTGGAGAAGAGGCGGGGATAGGAGATCGTGGTTTACTGGATATAGAGTTTCAGTTTTATAAGAAAAAGAGTCCTGAAGATTGGTTGACAACCATGTTAACACAGTTAACACCATTCAACTTCAGAGTTAAAAATGGTTAAGATGATAAATTTTGTTATGTATTATTTTAGCACAATTTTTAAAAATAAAAATAATTTAAAATTGCCTCAAAGGGGATAACAGACCTAGATATAAGAACTAAAACTAAATCTCTTTGAAGATAATGATGAATTTTTGTGACTGTGGGTTATGCCATGATTTCTTAATATGACACCAAAAGCACAAGCAATAAAAGAGAAGTATAATTTGGACTTTGTCAAAATAAAAAACTTGTAGGACTTCCCTGGTGGCACAGTGGTTAAGAATCCGCCTGCCAATGTAGGGGACACAGGCTCGAGCCCTGGTCCTGGAAGATTCCACATGCCGTGGAGCAACTAAGCCCATGTGCCACAACTACTGAGCCTAAGCTCTTAAGGTCCGTGAGCCACAACTACTGAGCCTGTGTGCCACAACTACTGAAGTCTGCGCACCTAGAGACTGTGCTCCACAACAAGAGAAGCCATCATAATGAGAAGCCCGCGCACTGCAATGAAGAGTAGCCCCCGTCTGCCACAACTAGAGAAAGCCCGCATGCAGCAATGAAGACCCAACGCAGCCAAAGATAAATAAATAAATTTATAAAAAAATTAAAAACTTGTGCTTCAAAGGTCACCATCAAGAAAGTGAAATGACAGTATAAAGAATCTGAGAAAATACGTACAAGTAATATATCTGATAAGAATCTAATATTCAGAATATACAAAGAATTACAATTCAACAGTAAAAAGACAATTAAATTTTAAAATGGGCAAAAGATCTGAATAGAGATGTTTCTGCAAAGAAGATAAATGACAAATAACCACATGAAAAGACATTCAGTATCATTAATCATTAGGAAAATAAATTAAAAACAAGATGAGACACCACTTCATACCCATCAGAATAACTATAATCAAAAAGGCAGAAAATAGTGACATTGAAAAGGTTTTCTAGTATGAGAAACTAGAACCCTCATACACTGTTGGTGGGAATGTAAAATGGTACACTTTTTTTTTTTTTTTTTTTTTTTGCGGTACGCAGGCCTCTCCCTGCTGTGGCCTCTCCCGTTGCGGAGCACAGGCTGCGGACTCGCAGGCTCAGCGGCCATGGCTCACGGGACTAGCCGCTCCGCGGCATGTGGGATCTTCCCGGACCGGGGCATGAACCTGTGTCCCCTGCATCGGCAGGCGGACTCAACCACTGCGCCACCAGGGAAGCCCTGGTACAGTTACTTTTGAAAGACAGTATGGCAGTTCCTTAAGATGTTAAACATAGAGTTATTGTATGTCCTAGCAATTCCACTTCTAGGTATATATAGCCAAGAGATAGGAAAACATGTCCATTCAAAACCTTGTACACTTATGTTTATAGCAGCACTATTCACAATGGCCAAAAAGTGGAACAACATGTCTATCAACTGGTGAATGGATAAATAAAATACAATATATCTATACAATGGTATATTATCTGGCAATCAAAAGTACTGAAGTACTGATTCATGCTACTATGCAACATGGATGAATCTTGAAAATACTATGCTAAGTAAAAAAGAAGGCAGTCACAAAAGATCACATATTAAATGATTCCATTTATATGAAACATCCAGAATAGGCAAATCCATAAGGAGAGAAAGTAGATTATTGGTTGTCTAGGGCTAAGGGAATGGAGGTGGAGGGGTAGAATGGTAAAAATGTTCTAAAATTTAGTTATTGGCCAATTCTGTAAATAAAGTAAAAACGACTGAATTATATATTTTAAATGGGTGAATGTTACTGTATATAAATTGTAGTGAGATAAAGCTGTTACAAAAGTACTTTTAGCTGATATGTCCTTTATGAATTTCCAGACTATTTCTTAATTAAAATTTTCACCTAACAGAGCTACTTGCATTTTGTCAGATTATTCACTCATTGCTCAGCTTAATATCACAAGTCACAGACTTCATGTAACAAACCAGAAAGGAAATAATAGTTCCTCCCTGTCACATAAAACAAACAAAACTAAACACACACATGCACATGTACACGCACACACACAGCCACACATACACAGTCATCTAGCACTAAAAGTAAAAATCTACTCTCTACAAAGAAATGAAACATGGATTACTATTTCATGCAGAACTCCCTTGAGGTAACAGCCTCGCAGTCCAGTGGTTAGGACTCTACGCTCTCACTGCCGAGGGCCCTGGTTCAATCCCTGCTTGGGGAGCTGAGATCCCACAAGCCACACGGTGCAGACAAATAAGTTAATTAATTAATTAATTAATTAATAAGTAAGTAAAGCTTTTAAAAAAATAAAAATTATTTTTAAAACTCCCTTGAAAATCAATAAATTTATGGAAACAAATGTTTTTTTTTTTTTGGAAACAAATGTTTTAAAAATAAATAAGGGTTATTTTAAGCTTGAGTGTAAAATTTTAGAAAAATCTATAAACTACCATGGAATTACTTGACAGGATTAATTGTCTAAGTTGTTCATAATTTTATATTTTAGGACCTCAAAGTCAAAACTTAAAAAAACCCCAAAAACTACAACAGTTAAAGCAATTTCTACTTGCACTAGAACCAATGGGTATGCTAAGTCTTCTTTTAAAATGTTTTCTGGAAAAACTTGAAAATCTTGCTATACATTTAAAATCAACCCTAAACCTACCGGGATGCGAACTTCATTATTTATATTCTAAACAACAGTAAGTCTAAGCAACAATACTTTGTATGCGTGTGGATATTTTACAGCTCTGTAAAATACATTCTTTCGGAAGAATGTTTAATGTAAAAGCAAGCACAACACACACAAAAGATCAGAGACAGAATATAAAAACATATTAGTCAACTTATATGCAAATGTTTTATAGAGGTAAAATTCACATAACATGAAGCTAACCATTTTAATGCATATAACTTGTTAGCATTTAGACCACCTCTATCCAGTACATAACCATCACCTCTATCTAGTTTCAAAAGGTTTATCAACCCAAAATGAAACCCATATCCATTAAGCAGCTACCCCTTCTCCCCTCTCTGCTCAACATTTGCCAACTATTAATAAGCTTTCTGCTTCTGTTAATTTACCTATTCTGGATATTTCATATAAATGGAATAATATGTGACCTTTCATATCTGGATTCTTTCACTCAGCATAATGCTTTCAAGGTTCACCTATACTGTAGCATGTATCAGAAATTCATTGCTATTTATGGCTGAATAATATTCCATTGTATTGGATATACCACACATTCTTTATCTATTCATTAATTGATGGACATTTAGCTATTTCCAACTTTTGGCTTTTGTGAACAGTGCTATTATGAAAACTTATGTACAATTTTTTGTTTGAACACCTGTTTTCAATTCTTTTGGGTATACACCTAGTAGTGGAATTGCTGGGCCATTATTCCACACTATTATTATTTGTTACTCTATGTTTAACTATTTGAGGAACTGCAAAACTGGTTTCCACAGTGACTGCACTATTTTACACTCCCACCAGCAATGTACAAGGGTTCCAATTTTTCCATATCCTTGCCAAGACTTTTTATTTTCCATTTTTTAAATACAGCTATCCTAGTAGGTTTGAAGTGGTACCACTGTTCTTTATTTCTTCACATGGCTTTGAGTTGATGTCTAGTGTCCTTTCATTTCACCTGGATGACTGACTTGCTGTAGCATTTTTTGCATGCCAAACTTCCTAAGTTAACATTTATCTGGTCTTAAATTCTCATATATTTTTAAAGATAGTTTTGCCAGATGTAGAATTCTTGGTTGGCAGTTTTTTCCTTCAGCACTTTAAATATATCAACCCACTTCCTTTAGCCCTCTTAGGTTTCTAAAGAGAAGTTGACTGCTAATCTTATTGAAGATCCCTTATAAGTGATGAGTTGCTTCTCTATTGCTGCTTTCAAGATTTCCTGTCTTTGGTTTTCAACAATTTGACTATTCACTTGACCCCTGAACAACACGAGTCTTGAACTATGCAGAACCGCTCATACATAGATGTTTTTCAATAAATATGTACTACAGCACTAAACGACCTGCAGTTGGTTAAATCAGAGGATACAGAACCATGGATACGGAGAGATGACTGTAAAGTTTTATGTGAATTTTCAGCTGTACTGGTGGGGGTTGGGGGGGGGGGTCGGAGTCCCTAACCTCCGCATTGTTCAAGGACCAACTGTAATGTGTCTCAGTGTGGAACTCTTTCAGTTTTTCCTGCTTGAAGTTCACTAAGCTTCTTGGATGTATATATGCATGTTTTCCATCAAATTTGTAAAGTTTTCAACAATTACTTCATCAAGTATTATTTCTGTCCATTTCTCTTTTCTCTCACCCTAGGACTTCCATTATACACATTTTGGTATGCTGGTGGTACCTCATGGCTCCGTTAATTTTTCTTCATTCTTTTCTCCTTCTGGGCTTTCAAACTTGATAATCTCAACTGACCTATTTTCAAGTTCACTGATTCTTTGTTTGACCTGCTCAAATGTGTCCTTCTAGTTGGACTTTTCATTTCAGTTATTGTACTTTCAGCTCCAGAATTTGAATTTGGATCCTTTTTCTAATTGCTATCCCTTTTTTGACATCTCTATTTGGTGACACATCCTTTTCTTGGTTTTCTTTAGATTGTTGACCATAGCTTTCTTTAGTTCTTTGAGCACATTTAAGACAGCTGATCTAAAATCTTTTTCTTATAATTCCTGGGCTTCCTCACGGACAGTTTTTATTAATTACAGTTGACCTTTGAACAACTTGGATTTGAACTGTGAGGGTCCACTTATATGTGGATATTTTGCAATAGTAAATACTACAGTACATCGTGGTTTGTGGTTGGTTGAATCCACATATGGGGAAAAAATATCACAGAAATGGAGAACTGAATATAAGTTATATGTGACTTAATCCCTGTGTAGTGTTACTGTAAACTGTATTTCTCCTCCTGACAAGAGCCATATCTTGTTTCTTTAAGTGTTTCATAATTTGTTGAAAACTGGACATATCAAATATAGTCTGGAAACTCTGGATACCAGATTCTCCCCCCTACCTGGAGTTTGGTGTTGCTGCTTGTTGTGGGTTATTGTTTGTCTCTTTGATACTTTTCTGAGCTACTTTTGTAAAAAGTTTGTATTCTTTGTTGTGCGTGGCACTGAAGTCTGTGTTCTCTTAGCTTAACTGTCAGCTATTATTTTGACAGTTTCGTTAAACACCTGCAGCCAAAAAAGAAAAAGAAAACAGAAAACAACTTCTCCCAATCTGTTCTGATTTTCTCTATGTGGAAGCATTCCAACACTTAGTTAGACAGGTCCTTCAGCCTTCACTTATAGCTTGTGCAATGCAAAGCCTGAAAGGTCGGCCAGAGGTGAAAGCTTAAGGTCTTCTTAGGCCTTTGCTGAGAATGAGTCGAGCTCTGGGCACGCACATGGCCTCCTAAATTCCCCAGTATAAGCAGGACTTTTAAAAAGTCCTATTCCCCATGTATCTACCTCCTTTCTCAACTGCTTCCTTCCCAAGCTTTTCAGTGTGCCTATTGTTTATCTTGACTGTTATACCAAGACCCAGGTTGCTGCAGCTGATGCTTTGGCCATTAAATGCTTTTGTCAAACACTGGCAGGGAAGCTGCCTCAGCCTTGGGAAAGCTTTTAGTTGAGTAAAGCAAAGGGAAGTTCCTGCACTAGTCCTTCAGGGAGCTGTCAGACAGGTTGAAACACTCGATAACAATTTTTTAAGAATAAGGTTTGTATTGTGCCCTCTGTAACTATTAACCTGTATTAGGAGTGTGGTCTGTCATCATCAAAGCTACGATTTAAGATACCTCAGTCAATGCTCTCCTACTATAGTACAACAGCTCTTTACTTTAGTAATCATTCCCTATTTTTTTTTAAAGTTCTAACTAGATTCCAGAGATCTACAAAAGTTGGTTCTGACAAATTTTGCCAGCTTATTAGTTCTTTTTGTGCAGAAATGGAGCCCTGGAGTTCCCTACTTGACCATTTATGGTAACATCACTCACAAATGTTTTATATGTATAAAAAAAGTATATGACCTTTGACTATGCTGATTGCTAATTTCAAATACATATTCTTTATTATACTGAGGCACTATTGCTCTACTCTAACTTAGAGAAGTATTCTTAATTGAGAACAGATTTTTACTTTTTATTTTTATTCCCAAATACCTTTTTGGAACCTACTGAAATAACTACAGTTTTCCTGCTAATGTAAAATGTATGTTTATAAATTTCCTAAGACTGAACTATCCGCTTTGCTGGCTTATGCTCTACCTGTTCATGATACATTATTTTTAAAAATATGATAGTGAATACCAAATACTAATATTTATTTAAACATTTTTCATCTATTTGACACATTACATTCTTTTTTTAATATGTATATTGTGCTAAGAACACTTAATATGAGATCTGTCCTGTTGGCAAAGGGTCCACTTTTCTAAGTGCACCATGTTGGGGAATAGGTCTCTCTCTAGGATTTATTTATCTTACGTAACTGAAACTGTACACTAATTTCCTACTTCCGACTTATCACAGCCCTGGCAATCACCATTCTACTCTGTTTTTATGAATTTGGCTATTTTGGAAACCCCATATAAGTAGAATCATGCAGTTGTCCTTCTGTAACTGGTTTACTTCACTTAGCATAACATCCTCCATATTAATCCATGTTGTTGCATATGGCAGGATTTTCTTTTTAAAGGCTAATATTCCATTATACATATTTACCACATTTTCTTCATCCATTCATCCATCAATAAACATATAGGTTATTTCCATATCTTGACTATTGTGAAATCTTGACTACTGTGAATAATGTTGCAAAGAACAAGGGAGTGCAGATATCTCTTTGAGATCCTGATTTCAATTCTTTTAGATATCTACCCAGAAGTAGGATTGTTAGATGATATAGTAATTCTATTTTTAACTTTTTGAAAAACCTCCATACTGTTTTCTATAGTGGCTGCACAATTTTACATTTCCTCCAACAATGTACAAGGGTTTCAACTTCTCCACATCCTCTCCAACCCTTGTTATCTTTTGGGTTTTTTTAAAAAAAATAACTTTATTTATTTATTTTTGTCTGCGCTGAGTCTTGGTTGCTGTGCATGGGCTTTCTCTAATTGTGGTGGGGGGGTACTCTTCATTGTGATGCACGGGCTTCTCATTGCGGTGGCTTCTCTTGTGCGGAGCATGGGCTCTGGGCACACAGGCTTTAGTAGTTGTGGCAAGTGGGCTCAGTAGTTGTGGCTCACAGGCTCTAGAGTGCAGGCTCAGTAGTTGTGGCGCATGGGCTTAGTTGCTCCACGGCATGTGGGATCTTCCCGGACCAGGGCTTGAACCCATGTTCCCTGCATTGGCAGGCAGATTCTTAACCATTGTGCCACCAGGGAAGCCCTCTTTTGGCTTTTTGATAGTAGCCATCCTGATGCGTCTGAGGTGATATCTCCTTGTGGTTTTCATTTGCATTTCCCTTTTGATTAGCGATGTTGAGCATATTTTCATGTACTTGTTGGAGAGCTGGATATCTTTGGAAAAATGTCTATTCAAGTCCTTTGCCCATTTTTTAATCAGGTTGGGTTTTTTTTTTTGGCTATTGTGGTATAGGAGTTCCCTGTGTATTTTGGATATTAACCTCTTTATCAGATACATGGTTTGCAAATATTTTCTCCCATTTCATAGTTTGCCTTTTCAGTCTATTGATTGTTTGCTGTGCAAAAGCTTTTCAATTTGATATAGTCCCAGCTGTCCATTATTGCTTTTGTTGTCTATGCTATACCCATAACATGTTTTATGTAGTCTCATGATAGCCACAAAGAAAATACCACAAAAGATAAAGAAGAGAAACAAAGAAAACAGTCAAAGCATATCCCTACAAAAAAATTTTACAAATCACAAAGGAAGACAGATTGTTATCATGGGGAAATCTGATGCTTTCATCTCACAGGACAATATAATTTACATTTTCCCCAACATTTTTGAGTCCCCTTACAGATTTTAAAATGTCAATCATCTTGCCTTCCAATACTCACCTGCAACCTGATTGGGGATGGGTGGTTAGCTATGACACACCCTGGTCAGAGATAGTCCTGGCCCATTAGAGGAACACAGACCCACTAGGTTACTACTGGACCACACTTATCCACTTGATACGCAAATTCCCACTGAAATTCCAATGTATAGTGAGTGCCTTTAGTGGATGGCTCCTTTCTCCTAACTATACCCCCCCACAAGAAGTAGAAATAATTAACCTTGGACCCAGTGAAAGAATGGTGTGGATGGAACTCCAAAAGGGGGGAAAAGGCACTCAGGTTGACACCAGCAACATTAGAAGATGACATCATAGTGATACAATCACAGCACCTGGCCCTACCTCACTCTGGAGGAGGCTGCCAATGAGATGTTGACTTACAAGAGCCCAATAACAAATCATCACATGGGGCACACAGCAGGCAGGCACAAAACTATAAAATGCAGATGCCTGCTACTGTTGTCCCTACTCTGTGCCATCTGGGTCATGGGGATTTCTCCATGACCCCAAAGAGGCAACACCAGAAAGTTACTGGAAGACCACAGCACTCGCCCACAACTGAACCCCAGGATGGGGGGATGGTGTATGTTGGAAGTCAGCCCTAGAGGGGCTGGGCCCAAAAAACCACCAGGTATAGATACTAGCTGGACAATTCAAGCCCTCTATCTTAAATGGGACCAAGGGCACAAATGCTTAATTGCCACCAGCCATTACACTGCCCTAATTTTAACCCTAATTGGCTGATAAGATTATGCAGTTCAGACCATCTCAGTTACCATCTCTGGTAACACAAGACTAAACATTAAATTGTCATGAGCGTATAACTAAATATTCTTGGGCCTCTAATCTTTACTATTTATGATGGAGACCTCCTATGCCTTGGAGAACGGCACTGCTTAATCACTTGCGAGGGGCACACCCAAAGACGCTTAAAGTTTACTGAGAATTTGAGATACCAACAGACACTCCCAATGGTGCAAGCAAACCTTAACCAGAGCATCCGAAATTTATGCAACCCTATTAGACCCCTTGGCCCCTCAGTTCCCCTCCTGGGTAGCTGGAGAGCCACCTACTATAGAATGGCTCCCTTCACCTGCAACACTGCTGATGACAATGCCCCAGTCCATGACAGCGCGGGACACAACTTCATCATGAATGCCACCTCCGCAACCTTCCACTATAGAAGGAGGTGACACCAGGAAGACATGGCAGCTGACGATGGCAAGCACTCCCCAGGACGTGGTTGCTGAATGGAATGCTTATCTAAATTCCCTGCTGATGACCCACTTCAGTGGCATTTTGTAGAGTTAAATATTATTTACCCCAAGGTCCCCTTGCTTATTATTATGCTTGCTGCTCAAGTGTCCGGTGGCACTATGACTGCCAGACTGCTCTCCACTGCACCTTTAAATTTTGATAGGCTAAGGTACATGTCGAGTCTCATAACCTTACAGAGGTCTGATTAAATGCTTCATTTAATTGCTTGCCCTCACTACACACACTAGATTGTTCCACATTATGTGACCTACTGAGGGTTAGTGAATTTAAATTCTATTGGGAGGACCCCTCCCTGGCTACAGATGCTACAACCACCAGAGCACCTCCCCAACCCCCTCACACATACACCCTCCACAACTGCAGCCAGAGTCATCTCCCTACACCACCCCAAGGGGGTCCTTTCCCACTGTCAGCACTCAGGGCTTCACAATCTTCTCATTCAAGCCCTCCCACAGTCTTAATATTTTTATGCAATGGGCAGAAACCAGTGCTCATTTTTTTGGCTGCTGTAATTGCTGAACATATTATCAAACTCAACAAAGGCTTCTTCCTGAGTTAGTGGCCTACCTGGCTAATTTCTTGACTCTGCCTCCATTTGCCCAACACAGGCATCCCATGCATCCCTGTGGCTTACCCAGCTACTCTCTATGTTGCTCAACAGCTCCCATGCAACACTTTGCAATACAGTATGTAGCATCTGGCAGGAGCCCCCACATGCCCTTTATAATCTCCCATATCTGCCCAGGCACTAACACACTCCACCTGTGACACCACATGGATGAATACGACCTATACCTCTCATCCCAAGAAGCACAATCCCCATGGTCTTAGACATCCCCAATCCAACAGTCAGTGTCCACTGTGGGTCCAGTACCCAAGAGCCAGCATATATACATGATTCCCCATATGTGCACTTCTCCTTTTCTCAGCCTCCAATGCATTTGCCTCCTCCTGTCTGTTCATACCAAGGTACTTTAGTCTCGCTGGGACTACCCTTACAAAGCACTGAATAGGATCCCCAAACTGTATCTCTTTATGCCACCTCATGTAAAAAATCTGCAGTACTCATCCCCAGTATGTTGGGAGTAGGGCTGAGACAATTCTGCATGGGAACTGGGTTAGGCACCACCACAATAGGCATGCAACAACAAATTATTAAGGCAAACACAAAACTGTCGGCTACCCTGGCTAAACACATTGGGCTGTTACATGAAAGCCCAGCCCTAATGCAACAACAACACGATTCTTTAGTGCAGATGGTTTTGGATAACCATTTAGGTTACTAATGGCCAAGGAAGGGGGAACTGTAAAGGGTACCTCTTGCTACATGTATATTAATAATTCTGGACAAATTCTGGTAAATTTACAAAAGATGGCCCAACAGGTACAAGTATTCCATAATCTCACCCAAGTTTTAAATCAAATACCTACCTTAATCTTATCCATGGACTTTCATTTATTTTCTTGTCTGGACCCCAAAAATGGGAGATGGTTACAGACAGGATTTCAAACTACCATTTGCTTATAGATATTGCTGAGTGGCATTTTTGTTTTGTTTAGATGTTTCATGTGCTGGGTGACCAAAACCCCGCCAGTAGCTTTTAAAATCTCCACCATCTAAACAGTGCCCATGACTTTCCCTAAAGACTAATACCTAGGCATCACAGAGTCAATTGTGATGAGAAAACAGCTACTCTGAGTTGCTACCTAAGCATTTTACAGTATGACAACCCTGCTCACAGCCAGAGTCTAGATAGTTAGATAAGGACCTGAGTTTAGGATTCCTGCCACAAGCTCCTGCTTGCTTTTTCTCAGGGAACCTTTTAAAATAACCACTTGGAGTTGAATTTTGAAAAAGGTAACAAAATCTGCCCCAAACACTTTATAAGTAATAGGTGCTTGCTACTCTGCTCTCTATCTCCTGTTCACTTGTGACCTGGGACGGAGGACTGTCCTTCCCAGGCTCTTGCACACGCCACCCCCACTTCTGGGATCGTAAGTAATAAATCTTGTGACTTTCCTCCCTTGTGTGAGTGTACTGACATTGTGCCTTCAATCAAAATGACCCAGTGCTTGCACTTGCCCAAAGTGAAAGCTCAGATGCTAAGAGAACAGTATGCCAACCCCATGTGGATGGCTTGTGCCTGCCTACTCATTCAGCAAGTCATAATGTTCTTAATATTAAGAATATTCTTAATTTAATATACAAGCTACAGGCCCCACAACACAACATATTTACAAAGAAAAAAAACTACCTGAAGAGACAAAGTAAGCATCGAAACCAGATATGGCAAAGATGCTGGAATTATAAAACAGGAATATAAAACAACTATGATTAATGTGCTAAGGGCTCTAATGGATAAAGTGGAAAGCATGTAAGAACAAAAGGACAAAGTAAGCAGAGAGATGAAAACCCTAAAAAACAACAAAAAAAAGATGCTAGAGATCAAAAACACTGTAACAGGGGCTTCCCTGTGGCACGGTGGTTGAGAGTCCGCCTGCCAATGCAAGGGACGCAGGTTCGTGCCCCGGTCTGGGAGGATCCCACATGCCGCGGAGCGGCTGGGCACGTGAGCCATGGCCACTGAGCCTGCGCGTCAGGAGCCTGTGCTCCGGAAATGGGAGAGGCCACAACAGTGACAGGCCCACGTACTGCAAAAAAACACACAAAAAAACCACTGTAACAGAAATGGAGAATGCCTTTGATGGGCTTATTAATAGACTGGACATGGTCAAGACAAGAAACTTTAAGCTAAAGATATCTCAATAGAAACCTCTGAAACTGAAAAGCAAAAAGAACAAAGACTGGAGGAAAAAAAAGCAGAACAGAAAATCAAACAACTCTGGGAAAGCTCCAAAAGGTGTAATACATGAGAATGAAAATACCAGAGAAAGAAAAGGACAGAAGAAATATTTGAAGCAACAATGACTAAGAATTTTCCCTAAATTAATGTCAGACAACAAACTGCAGATTCAGGAAGTTCAGAGAACATCAAGGCAGAATAAATGTCAAGGAAAAAAACACTATGCCTAAGTATTACATTTTCAAAGTACAAAAAAATCAAAGATAAAGAAAAAATCCTGAAAAAAGCCAAAGGGAAAAAAAATCTAAAGAGAAACAGACAATTGCTTCCAACTTCTCCACAGAAACCATACAAGCAAGAAGAAATAGAGTGAAATACTTAAAGTGTTGAGAAAAGAATCCCTCCAACTTAGAATTCTATACCCTCCCTATGAAATTATCTTTTAAATTGATAAAGAAATACATTCTCAGACAAACAAAAATTGAGGGAATTTGTTACCAGGTTGAGAAAAGAATCCCTCCAACTTAGAATTCTATATCCTCCCTATGAAATTATCTTTTAAACTGATAAAGAAATACATTCTCAGACAAACAAAAATTGAGGGAATTTGTTACCAGTAGGTCTGCCATGCAATAAATGTTAACAGATGCACTCTAGAGGAGAAAATATAGTTCAGAAACTCAGATCTACACAATGATAGGGAGAGCATCAAAGAAGAAACAAGTGAAGGTTAAAAGAAACAACAACACTTTTTTTCCCTTATCTCTAATTGGTCTTAATAGTTTTTTCAACAAATTTCTCACACATCTTTTCTGACCACAATGGCATGAAACCAGAAATCAACCACAGAAAAAAAAACAAGAAAAAAACAATTACATGGAAACTAAAAAATATGCTGGTAAAAAACAATTGGTCAACAATGAAATCAAAGAGGAAATCAAAAATACCTCAAGACAAATGACTATGAAAACACAACTATACAAAATCTATGGTATGCAGCAAAAGCAGTCCAAAGAGGGAAGTTTATAGCAATACAGGCCTTACTCAAAAAACAAGAAAAATCTCAAACAAAAAACCTAAAAATTAGAAAAAGAAAAACATGGACTTCCGGTGGTCCAGTGGATAAGACTCATTGCTCCCAACACAGGGGGCCCAGGTTCTATACCTGCTTGGGGAACTAGATCCTGCATTCATGCCACAACTAAGAGTTTGCATGCTGCAGCTAAGAAGTCTGCATGCCGCAACTAAGAGTCTGCATGCTGAAACGAAGATCCCACTAGCCACAAATAAGACCTGGTGCAGCCTAAACAAATTAATTAATTAATTAATATTAACAAAAAAGAAAATCATAATTTTTAAAAAAAAGAAAAACAAAACCTAAAGTCAGCAGAAGGAAGCAAATGATAAAGAGCAGAAGGAAATAAATAAAGATTTAAAAATATATTAAAAAATCAATAAAAGCAACAGCTGGGTTTTTGAAAGGATAAACAAAATCAACAAACCTCTAGCCAGGCTCACCAAGAAGAAAAGAGGACCCAAATAAACAAAATAAGAAATGAAAGAGGAGAAAAAAACAACCAACATCACAGAAATACAAAATATCATAAGAAAATACCAGGAACAGTTATATGACAAGATGGACAACCTAGAAGAAGTGGAAAAGTTTCTAGAAACATACAGACTGCCAAAACTGAACCAAGAAGAAACATAATTTGAACAGAGCAATCACTAAAAGTGAAGTACAATCTGTAATTTAAAAAAAAATCCCTACAAACAGAAGTTAAGGACCAAATGCCTTCAGTGGGGGATTCTACCAAACATACAAAGAAGAACTTACACTTATGCTTCTCAAACTCTTCCAAAAGATCGAAGAGGAGGGAATACTCCCAAAGTCATGTGAAGCCATCATCACTCTGATAACCAAAACCAGACAAAAACACTACTAAAAAACAAAATTACAGGCCAATATCTTTGATAAATATAGATGCAAAAATCCTCAACAAAATATTAGCAAACCAAATTCAATAACACATACAAAGAATCATACACCATGATCAAGTCAGATTCATCCCAGGGTCACAAGGATGGTTCAGCATACACAAATCAATCAATGTGATACACCGTATCAACAAAAGCAAAGACAAAAACCACATGATCATCTAAATAGATGCAGAAATAATATTTGATAAAATTCAACATCCATTCATGATAAAAAAACTCTCACCAAAGTGGGTATACAGGGAACAAATCTCAACATAATAAAAGCCATTTATGACAAACACACAGCCAATATAATACTCAACAGTGAAAACCTGAAAGCCTTCCTGCTAAATTCTGGAACAAAACAAAGATGCGTACTCTCACCACTTCTATTCAACATAATATTGGAAGCCCTAGCTCCAGCAATCAGACAAGAAAAAGAAATAAAAGGTTTCCAAATTGAAAGGGAAGAGGTAAAATTGTCATTGAATGGAGATGACATGATAGTCTATAAATAAAACCCTAACGATTCCACATGAAAACTATTAACTATTAGAACTAACAAATGAATTCAGCAAGGCAGCAGGATACAAGAATATATAGAAATCTGTTGCATTTCTTTAACTAAGAAATAACAAAAAGAGAAAGTTAAAAAAGCATTCACATTTAAAACTGCATCAAACAAACAAACAAAAAAACCTAGTGACGGGCTTCCCTGGTGGCACAGTGGTTGGGAGTCCGCCTGCCGATGCAGGGGGCGCAGGTTCGTGCCCCGGTCCGGGAAGGTCCTGCATGCCGTGGAGCGGCTGGGCCCGTGGGCTGTGGCCGCTGGGCCTGTGCTTCCAGGGCCTGTGCTCCGCGGCGGGGGGGTCGCGGCAGTGAGAGGCCCATGTACCGCAAAAAAAACAAAACAAAACCAAAAAAACCTAGTGACAAAATGTAACCAAGGAGATGACAGACCTATACGCTGAGAACTATAAAACACTGATAAAGATAACAGAGATGATTCAAAGAAATGAGATATCTCATAGTCTTTAATTGGAAGAATTAATACTATTAAAATGGCCATATAACCCAAAGCAATCTATAGATTTAATGTGATCCCTATCAAATTACCTGACATTTTTCACAGAACTAAAACAAATTATCCTAAGATTTATATGGAATCACAAAAGATCCAGAAATGCCAAAGTAATCCTGAGGGAAAAGAACAAAGTTGGAGGCATAATCCTCCCAACTTCAGACAAAACTACAAAGCTACAGTAAACAAAAACATATATATCAAGAGAACAGAACAGAGAGCCCAGAAATAAGCCCAGGAACCTACAGTCAATTAATCTTCGACAATGGAGGCAAGAATATACAATGGAGAAAAGACAGTCTCTTCAGCTAGTGGTGCGGGGAAAGCTGGATAGCCTCATGTTAGTCAATAAAGTTAGGACACTCCCTCACACCATATACAAAAATAAACTCAAAATGACTTAAAGACTTAAATATAACACATGACACCATTAAACTAGAAGAGAACATAGTCAAAACATTCCCTGACATAAATCACAGAAATATTTTCTTAGATCAGGCTCCCAAGGTAAAAGAAATAAAAGCAAATGCAAACAAATGGGACCTAATCAAACTTACAAGCTTTCACACAGCAAAGGAAACCATAACAAAACAAAGACAACCTACGGACTGGGAGAAAATATTTGTAAATGATGAGACCATCAAGGGATTAATTTCCAAAACATACAAACAACCAATAAAACTCAATATCAAACAAACAAACGACGCAATCAAAAACTGTGTAGAAGACCTAAATAGACATTTCTACAAAGAAGACATATAGATAGCCAACAGGCACATGAAAAGATACTCAACATCACGAATTATTAGGGAAATGCAAATCAAAACTACAATGAGGGCTTCCCTGGTGGCACAGTGGTCAAGAATCTACCTTGCCAATGCAGGGGACACGGGTTCGAGCCCTGGTCCGGAAAGACTCCCACATGCCACAGGTTCACGCCCTGGTCCAGGAAGATTCCCACATGCCGCAGAGCAACGAAGCCTGTGCGCCACAACTACTGAGCCTGTGCTCTAGAGCCCGCGAGCCATAATTACTAAGCCCATGCACCACAAATACTGAAGCCTGTGCACCTAGAGCCTGTGCTCTGCAACAAGAGAAGCCAGTCCACTGCAACGAAGAGTAGCCCCCACTCGCCGCAACTACAGAAAGCCCACGTGCAGCAACAAAGACCCAATGAAGCCAAAAATAAATTTAAAAAAAAATTAAAGATTCTCTACCATTAAAAAAAACAAAGAAACAAAAAACTAGAATGACCTCACACCAGTGAGAATGGCCATCATCAAAAAATCTACGAATAATAAATGCTGGAGAGGGTGTAGAGAAAAGGAAACCCTCCTACACTGCTGGTGGGAATTTAAATTGGTGCAGCCACTATGGAAAACAGTATGGACATTACTTTAAAAATAGAGTTACCGGGGCTTCCCTGGTTGCGCAGTGGTTAAGAATCCACCTGCCAATTAAGGGGACATGGGTTCAAGCCCTGATCTGGGAAGATCCGACATGCTGCGGAGCAACTAAGCCCGTGCACCACAACCACTGAGCCTGTGCTATAGAGCCTGCAAGCCACAACTACTGAGCTCATGTGCCACAACTACTGAAGCCCATGTGCCTAGAGCTCGTGCTCTGCACGCAACAAGAGGAGCCACTGCAATGAGAAGCCCGCGCACCGCAATGAAGAGTAGCCCCCGTTCGCCACAGCTGGAGAGAGCCCGTGTGCAGCAACAAAGACCCAATGCAGCCAGAAATAAATTAATTAAATTAATTAAATAAAAAATAAATTAAGAAAATAAAATAGAGTTACCATATGATCCAAATCCCACTCTTGGGCATATATCCAGTAAAGACAAAAGCTCTAATTCAAAAAGATACATGCAGGGCTTCCCTGGTGGCACAGTGGTTGAGAGTCTGCCTGCCGAGGTAGGGGACACAGGTTCTCGTGCCCCGGTCTGGGAAGATCCCACATGCCGCAGAGCGGCTGGGCCCGTGAGCCATGGCCGCTGAGCCTGCGCATCCGGAGCCTGTGCTCTGCAATGGGAGAGGCCACAACAGTGAGAGGCTCGCGTACCACAAAAAAAAAAACAAAAAAACAACAAAAAAGATACATGCACGCCAACGTTCACAGCAGCACTATTTACAATAGCCAAGACGTGGAAGCAACCTAAGTGTCCATCGACAGACGAAAGGATAAGAAGATGTGGCATATATATACAATGGAACACTACTCAGCCATAAAAAGAAAAATGAAACAATGCCATTTGCAGCAACATGGATGGACCTAGAGATTATCATACTAAGTGAAATCAGACGCAGAAAGACAAATATTATGACATCACTTACATGTGGAATCTAAACAATAATACACATGAACTTATTTACAAAACAGAAATAGACTCACAGATGTAGAAAACAAACTTATGGTTACCAAAGGGGAAAGGAGGGGAGGAGGGATAAATTAGGAGAATAGGATTAACAGATACACATCACTTAAAGTGATACAGCCACTATGGAGAACAGTGTGGAGGTTCCTTAAAATACTAAAAATAGAACTACCATACGACCTAGCAATCCCACTACTGGTCATATGCCCTGAGAAAACCATAATTCAAAAAGAGTCATGAAAAAAGAAAAAAAAAAGAGTCATGTACCAAAATGTTCATTGCAGCTCTACTTACAATAGCCAGGACATGGAAGCAACCTAAGTGTCCATCAACAGATGAATGCATAAAGAAGATGTGGCACATATATACAATGGAATATTACTCAGCCATAAAATGGAACGAAACTTATTTATAGTGAGGTGGATGGACCTAGAGACTGTCATACAGAGTGAAGTAAGTCATAAAGAGAAAAACAAATACCGTATGCTAACACATATATATGGAATCTAAAAAAAAAAGAAAAAAATGATCAGAAGAACCTAGGGGCAAGACAGGAATAAAGATGCAGACCTACTAGAGAATGGACTTGAGGGTACAGGGAGTGGGAAGGGTAAGCTGGGACAAAGTGAGACAGTGGCATGGACATATATACACTACCAAATGTAAAACAGATAGCTAGTGGGAAGCAGCCACATAGCACAGGGAGATCAGCTCGGTGCTTTGTTAATCACCTAGAGGGGTGGGATAGGGAGGGTAGTCAGGAGGAAGATGCAAGAGGGAAGAGATATGGGGACATATGTATATGGATAACTGATACACTTTGTTGTAAAGCAGAAACTAACACATCATTGTAAAACAATTATACTCCAATAAAGAGGTTAAAAAATGTTTTTAATAAAATAATAATAATAATTTAAAAAAGATACACACCACTATATATAAAATAGATAAACAACAAGGGATTACTGAATATAGCACAGGGAATTATATTCAATATCTTATAATAACCCATAATGAGAAAGATTCTGAAAAAGAATCTATAATGGGAAAGAATTATGAATATGTATGAATTACTTTGCTGTACACCTAAAACTAACACAATATTGTAAATCAACAACAGTTCCCAAAAAAATTTTTTTATAAATTATAAAATAAATGCCCAGTGATAAAAAAAATAGTTGGGCTTCCCTGGTGGTGCAGTGGTTAAGAGTCCACCTGCCGACGCAGGGGACACGGGTTTGTGTCCCGGTCCAGGAAGATCCCACATGCCGTGGAGCGGCTGGGCCCATGAGCCATGGCCGCTGGGCCTGCACGTCCGGAGCCTGTGCTCCGCAACAGGAGAGGCCACAACAGTGAGAGGCCCACGTAGCGCAAAAAAAAAAAAAAAAATAGTTGAGTAAATTAAGGTATATTGATGAGACATTATACTGTATTACACTATAGTTCAAACTATGGCCTGTGGGCTGAGTCCAGTCTGCTTCCTGTTTATTTTTTCCTGCTTTTGTCAATAAAGTTTTATAACAAAACAGCCACATTAAAAAAATAATAAAATTACATCTTCATTATATACTACTCAAAAATGATTAAGTGATCTTTAAAATTCTTTTGTAGCTGGGAGGAAAAAAAGATATATATATATAGTTTGTGCATGTGTATGTGTATGTATGAAATGAATGGCAGCAATGATATAAGAAATAGGAGGGAAGAACTGGGATTATTTTGGTATTAGAAAGTGCTCAATACTATCTGTGAAGTATCTGTGTAGTGTTACTTGAAAGTAGACCTAGATTGGGTGCAAATGTCTTTTACAAATTCTAGAGATTGGTTCAAGATGGTGGAGTAGAAGGACGTGCACTCACCTCCTCTTGGGAGAGCACAGAAATCACAACAAGCTGCTGAACGGCCATCGACAGCAAGACGCTGGAACCCACCAAGGAGGATACCCCATATCCAAAGACAAAGGAAAAGCCGCAATGAGATGGTAGGAGTGGCGTGATCACGATAAAATCAAATCCCATACCCACAGGGTGGTCAACCCATAAACTGGAGCACCATTATACCACAGAAGTCCTCCCACTGGAGTGAAGGTTCTGAGCCCCATGTCCAGATTCCCAGCCTGGGGGTCTGGCAACAAGACTGGGAATCCCCAGAGAATATGGCTTTGAAGGCCAACGAGATTTGACTGCAGGATTTCCACAGGACTGGGGGAAACAGAGACTCCACTCCTAGAGGGCACACACAGAGACCTGTGCGCACCAGGACCCAGGGGAAAGGAGCAGTGACCCCACAGGAGTCGGAACCAAACCTGCCTGCTAGTGTTTGAGGGTCTCCTGCAGAGAGAGGCCCTGGGTCTCTCACCATGAGAGACAGGAGCTCACCATGGGGAGAGGAGCATTGGCAGCAGTGGTTCTGGGAAGCACCCATTGGCATGAGCCCTCCTGGAGGTTGCCGTTGGTCCCACCACACAGCCCGTAGGCTCCAGTGCTGGGTCACCTCAGCCAACAACTAAGAGTAAGGGAACACAGCCCCACCCATCAGCAGATGACAAGGTTAAAGTTTTACTGAGAATGGCTCTCCCCACCAGAGCAAGACCCAGTTCTATCACCAGTCCCTCCCAACAGGAAGCTTGCACAAGCCTCCTAGACAGCCTCATTCACCAGAGGGCACACAGAAGCAAGAACTACAATCCTGCAGCCTGTAGAATGAAAACCGCAATCACAGGAAGTCAGACAAAATGAAAAGGCAGAGAATTATGTTGCAGATTAAGGAACAAGATAAAACCCCAGAAATATAACTAAGTGAACTGGAGATAGGCAACCTTCCAGAAAAAAGAATTCAGAATAACGATAGTGAAGATGATCCAGGATCTCAGAAAACAAATTCTAGGACAAATACTAAAAAAATTTTTAAAGAGAAAAAACTATAACATATATGCTAAGAAATGAGAGAAAATGTAATCACATAAATGCTCGACTAAAACCATAAAAGGCATCCACCAGAGGGCAGATAGCAGAAGCAAGAACTACAATCCTGCAGCCTGTGGAATGGAAACAACAATCACAGAAAGTTAGTCAAAATAAGACAGCAGAGGAATTTGTGAAAGGACAAGATGAAACCCCAAAACAACAACTAAGTGAAGTGGAGATAGCCAACCTACCAGAAAAAGAATTTAGAATAATGATAGTGAAGATGATCCGAGATATGGGAAAAACAATGGAGGCAAGGATAGAGAAGATTCAAGAAATGTTTAACAGAGACCTAGAAAAACTAAAGAACAAACAGAGATTAATAATATGAGAACTGAAATGAAAAATACAGAAGGATTCAATAGCAGAATTAAGTGAGGAGAAGAACGTGACTTAGAAGATAGAATGGTGGAAATCACTGCCACGGAAAAGAATAAAGAAAAAAGAATGAAAAACAATGAAGAGAGTCTAAGAGACCTCTGGGACCAACATTAAACACACCAACATTCGCATTATAGGGGTCCCAGAAGGAGAAGAGAGAAGCACCCTGAGAAAACACTTGAAGAGATAATAGCTGAAAACTTCCCTAACATGGGAAAGGAAACAGTCACCCAAGTCCAGGAACTGCAGAGTCCCAGGTAGGATAAACCCAAGGAGGAACACACCGAGACACATAGTAATCAAATAGACAAAAATTAAAGACAAAGTATTAAAAGCAACAAGAGAAAGTTGACAAATAACATACAAGGGAACTCCTGAAAGGTTATCAGCTGGTTTCTCAGCTGAAACTCTGCTGACCAGAAGGGAGTACCACAATATATTTAAAGTGATGAAAAGGAAGAAACTACAACCAAGAATACTCTACCCAGTGAGGCTCTCATTGGGATTTCATGGAGACATCAAAAGCTTTACAAACAAGCCAAAGTTAAGAGAATTCAGCACCACCAGACCAGCTTCAAAACAAATGCTAAGGGAAATTCTGTAGGTGAGAAAGAAAGCAGCAACTTAAAACAATCTTGTACATATACAGACAGCTATATCAAAACCCCATGGGAACAGCAAACCCAAAAACTACAATAGATGCACACAAAAAAAGAAAAAACAACCCAAACGCAACACTAAAGATGGTCATCAAACAAGAAAAGAAGGGAAGAAAAAAGACCTCCAAAAACAAGCCCAAAACAATTAACAAAATGGCAATAGGAACATGCATATTCATAATTACCTTAAATGTAAATGGATTAAATCCTCCAACCAAAAGACACAGACCTGCTGAATGGATACAAAAACAAGACCTGTATATATGCTGTCTACAAGAGACCAACTTCAGACCTAGGGACACATACACATTGAAAGTGAGGGGGATGGAAAAAGGTGTTCCACACAAATGAAAATCAAAAGAAAGCTGGGGGGGCTTCCCTGGTGGCGCAGTGGTTGAGAATCTGCCTGCTAATGCAGGGGACACGGGTTCGAGCCCTGGTCTTGGAGGATCACACATGCCGCGGAGCAACTAGGCCCGTGAGCCACAACTACTGAGCCTGCGCGTCTGCAGCCTGTGCTCCGCAACAAGAGAGGCCACCATAGTGAGAGGCCCGTGCACCGCGATGAAGGTGGCCCCCGCTTGCCACAACTAGAGAAAGCCTTCACACAGAAACGAAGACCCAACAGCAAAAATAAATTAATTAATTAATAAACTCCTACCCCAACATCTTCTTAAAAAAAAAAAAAAAAGAAAGAAAGAAAGCTGGAATGGCAATACTCATATCAGACAAAATAGACTTGTCTATTTTCAGAAAACAGAGACTGTTATAAGAAAACAAAGAAGGACACTACATAATGATCAAGGGATCAACCCAAGAAGAAGAAGATATAACAATTGTAAATATATGTGCACCCAACATAGAAGCACCTCAATATATTGAATATAAGGCAAATGCTAACAGCCATAAGGGAGACATTGACAGTAACACAATAATAGTGTGGGACTTTAACACCCCACTTTCATCAATGGACAGATCATCCAGACAGAAAATCAATAAGGAAACACAGGCCTTAAATGACACATTAGATCAGATGGACTAAATTGATATTTATAGAGCATTCCATCCCAAAGCAGCAGAATAAACATTCTTCTCATGTGCAAACAGAATATACTCCAGGACTGACCACATGCTGGGCCACAAAGCAAGCCTCGGTAAATGTAAGAGAACTGAAATCATATCAAGCATCTTTTCTGACCACAACACTATAAGGTTAGAAATAAACTACAAGAAAAAAAAAAGCTTTAAAAAACACAAACACGTGGAGGCTGAACAATATGCTATACTAAAAAACCGATGGATCACTGAAGAAATCTAAGAGGAAATCAAAAAATACCTGGAGAAAATGAAAACAAAAGCACAATGATCCAAAATCTATGGAATGTAGCAAAAGCAGTTCTAAGAGAAAAGTTTATAGCAAATCAATCTTAACTCAGAAAACAAGAAAAATGTAAAATAAATGACCTAACCTTACACCTAAAGCAACTAGAGAAAGAAGAACAAGCAAAACCTAAAGTCAGTAGAAGGATATCATAAAGATCAGAGCAGAAATAAATGAAATAGAGATGAAGAAAACAATAGCAAAGATCAATGAAACTAAAAGCTGGTTCTTTGAAAATATAAACAGAATTGATAAACCTACAGCCAGACTCATTAAGAAAAAAAGGAGGAGGACACAAATCAATACAATTGGAAATGAAAAAGGAGAAGTTACAACTGACACCACAGAAATACAAAGGATCATAAGAGACTATTACAAGCAACTGTATGCCAACAAAATGCACAACCTGGAAGAAATGGACAAATTCTTAGAAAGGTACAATCTCTCAAGACTGAACCAGGAAGAAATAGAAAATATGAACAGACCAATCACAAGTACTGAAATTGAAACTGTGATTTTAAAACTCCCAAAAAACAAAAGTCCAAGACCAAATGGCTTCAAAAGCAAATTCTATCAAACATTTAGAGAAGAGCTAACACCTATCCTTCTGAAACTGTTCCAAAAATTTGCAGAGGAAGGAAAACTCCCAAACTCATTCTATGAGGCTACCATCACCATGATACCAAAAACAAAGATACCACAAAAAAAGAAAATTACAGGCCAATATCACAGGTGAACACAGAGGCAAAAATCCTCAACAAAATACTAGCAATCCAAATCCAATAATACATTAAAAGGATCATACATCATGATCAAGTAGGATTTATCCCAGAGATGCAAGGATTTTTCAATATCACAAATTAATCAGTATGATACACCACATTAACAAATTGAATAAAAACCATATGATCATCTCAATAGAGGCAGAAAAAGCTTTTGACAAAATTCAACACCTATTTATGATAAAAGCTCTCCTGAAAGTGAACATAGAGGGAATCTACCTCAACATAATAAAGGCTATATACAACTAATCTACAGCTAACATCATACTCAATGGTGTAAAGCTGAAAGCATTTCCTCTAAGATCAGGAAAAAGACAAGGATGTCCACTCTTGCCACTTTTATTCAACATCGTTTTGGAAGTCCTAGTTACAGCAATCAGAGGGGAAAAAAAAAGAAATAAAAGGAATCCAATTGGAAAAGAAGTTGTTAAACCGTCACTGTTTGCAGATACTATACTATACATACAAAATCCTAAAGACACTACCAGAAAACTACTACAGCTCATCCATGAATTTGGTAAAGTTGCAGGTTACAAAATTAATACACAGAAATCTGCTGCATTTCTATACACTAATAACAAAAGATCAGAAAGAGAAATTAAAGAAACAATCCCATTTACCATCGCATCAAAAAGAATGAAATACCTAGGAATAAACCTACCTAGGGAGACAAAAGACCTGTACACCAAAAACTATAAGACACTGATGAAAGAAATCAAAGACAACACAAACAGATCAAAAGATACACCATGTTCTTGGATTGGAAGAATCAATATTGTCAAAATGACTATACTACCCAAGGTGGTCTACAGATTCAATGCAACCTCTATCAAATTACCAATGGCCATTTTCACAGGACTAGAACAAAAAAATCTTAAAATTTGTATGGAGACACAAAAGACCCCAAATAGCCAAATCAATCTTGAGAAAGAAAAATGGAGCTAGAGAAATCAGGCTCCCTGACTTCAGACTACACTACAAAGCTATAGTCACCAAAACAGTATGGGACTGTCACAAAAATAGGAATATAGATCAATGAAACAGTATAGAAAGCCGAGAAATAAACTGACGTACCTATGGTCAATTAACCTATGACAAAGGAAACAAGACTATAAAATGGAGGAAAGACAGTCTCTTCAATAAATGGTGCTGGGAAAACTGGACAGCTACATGTAAAAAAAAAATGAAATTAGGAAATTCTTTAACACCATACACAACTCTTAGAGGAAAACATAGGCAGAATACTCTCTGACATAAATCACAGCAATATCTTTTTCAATAAATCACTGCAATATCTTCTTCAATAAATCACAGCAATATCTTTTTCAATCTGTCTCCCACAGTAATGGAAATAAAAACAAAAATAAACAAATGAGACCTAATTAAACTCAAAAGCTTTTGCACAGCAAAGGAAACCATAAACAAAACGAAAACACAACCCACAGAATGGAAGAAAGTATTTCCAAAAGATGCAACCAACAAGGGATTAGTCTCCAAAATTTACAAACAGCTCATGCGGCTTAATAACATAAAAACAAACAACCCAATCAAAAAATGGGCAGAAGACCTAATAGACATTTCTCCAAAGAACACATATAGATGACAAAGAGGCACATGAAAATTTGGTCAGCATCGGTAATTATTAGAGAAATGCAGATCAAAACCATTGATGCAATGAGATATCACCTCACATCAGTCAGAGTGGCTACCATCAAAAAATCTACAAACAATAAATGCTGGAGAAGGTGTGGAGAGAAGGGAACCCTTCTACACTGTTGGTGGAAATGTAAATTGGTACAGCTACTGTGGAGAACAGTATGGAGGTTCCTTAAAGAGCTAAAAGTAGAGCTATCGTATGATCCTGCAATCCCACTCCTGGGCATATATTCAGAGAAAAGGATGATCCGAAAGGATACATGCATCCCAATGTTCACTGCAGCACCTTTCACAAAAGCCAAGACATGGAAGCAACCTAAATTAGGTCCATCGACAAATGAATGGATAAAGTAGATGTGGTACGCATATACAATGGAATATTACTCAGCCATAAAAAGAATGAAACAATGCCATTTGCAGCAACATGGATGGACCTAGAGATTGTCATACTGAGTGAAGTCAGACAAAGACAAATATCATATGATATCACTTATATGCGGAATGTAAAAACAAATACACACACACACAAACACACACACACACACAAATGAAGTAATTTACAAAACAGAAACAGACTCACAGACTTAGAGAACAAACTTATGGTTACCAGAGGGGAAGGGTGGGGGGGAGGAATAGTTAGGCAGTTTGGGATTGACAGGTACACACCGCTATATTTAAAATAGATAACAAGGACCTACTATACAACACAGGGAACTCTGCTCAATATTACATAACAACCTAAATGGTGAAAGAATTTGAAAAACAGATACATGTATATGTATAACTGAATCACTTTGCTGTACACCTGAAACTAACACAACATTGTTAATCAACTATACTCCAGTATAAAACAGAAAGTTAATAAATACATACATACATAGAAAACCATAAAAGGCAGTATTACTGAATCACTTTGCTGTACAGCAGAAATTAACACAACATTGTAAATCAACTATACTTCAATAAAATAAATTTTAAAATAAATAAATAAATCCTCCATTTTATATATACACACAAAATAAAACACAAACAGCAGAAAAGAGTGGAAGACAAAAATATGAACAAAGAACAAGGGCAATGATAGAAAATAGCAATAAATATGATAGACATCAATCCAACTATATTAATAATCACTTTGAAAGCCAATGGTCTAAGTATAATAATTAAAAGACAGAGATTGCCAGAGTGGATCAAAAAAACAAGACCCAACTATATGTTATCTACAAGAAAGCCACTTTAAATATAAAAACACATGTAGATGAAAAGTAAATGAATGGAGAAAAATATACCATGCTAATACTAATCAAAAGAAAGTAGAAGTGCTATATTAATTTCAGACAGAACAGACTTCAAAGGAAGGAAAGTTATCGAGGATAAAGAAAGGCATAACATAATGATAAAGGGGTCAATTCTCCAAGAAGATGAAACAATGTATATACTCAGCTAACAAGACTGTAGAACTACATGAGACAAAAAATGATAGAACTGCAAAGAGAAATAGATGAATCCACTATAATAGTTGGAGACTTTAACACCCCTCCATCAGAAATGAACAAATCTCTCAGGCAGCAAATCAGTAAGAACATACTTCACCTCAAAAACATCAATAAAATGGATATAAATGCACATCTATAAATTACTTCAGTCAAAAACAGCAGACTACACATCCTTCTCAAGCTCACATGGAACAATACGCCATGTTCTGGGCCATAAAACACACCTTAACAAATTTTAAAAAACAGTAACCATACAATGCTCTTAGACCAGAATAAAGTTAAACTAGAAATGACACAAAGACAGTTGGAAAACCCCCAAATATGTGGAGATTAAACAACATACTTCTAAAAACATATAAATCAAAGAAGAACTATATTAACTTAAATGAAAATGAAAATACAACTTGTGAAAATTTGTGGAATGCAGTGAAAGCAGTGCATAGAAAATTTATAGCACTGAATGCATATATTAGAAAAGAAAGATCTAAAATCCATAGTCTAAATTTCTACCTTAGGAAACTACAAAAAGAAGAGCAAATTAAGTCCAAAGTAAGCAAAACAAACAAATAAATAAATAAATATCAATAAGCCAAGCAAACTAAGAAAAGGAAAGAGCAGGCACAAATTACTAATATCTAAAATGCAACCGGGACATCACTACAGATCCTATGGACATTAAAAGGAAAACAAAGGAATATTAGGAACAAACCACATGCCCACAAATTTGACAACCTAGATGGAATGGACCAATTCCTTAAAAGACACAATGTGCCAAAACTCACATAAGAAGAAAAAGACATGCTGAATAGGCACCAATTTATGTAAGAAATTGAATCAGTAACTTAACAACCTTTTAAAAAAAGAAAGCAGTAGGCCCAAGTGGCTTCACTGGTGAATTCTACCAGACATTTAAGGAAGAAATTATACCAATTCCCTCCAATCTCTTTCAGAGACAGAAGCAGAAGAAATACTTCTTCCTAGTTCATTCTATGAAGCCAGCATTACCCTAATAAAACAACCAGACAAGGACACTTCAAGGGGGAAAAAACCAAAAAACCAAAAAAACACTACAGACCAATATCTCTTCTCATGAATATAGTTGCAAAAATCCTCAATAAAGTATTAACAAATCAAATCCAACAAAGTATAATTATATGCAGTGACCAAGTGGGATTTATCCCAGGTATGCAAGACTGGTTCATTATTCAAAAATCAATTAATGTAATCCATCACATCAAAGCCTAAAAAAGAAAAATCACACAATTATATCAATAGAGGCAAAAAGCATATTTGAAAAAATCCAACACCCATTCATGAGAAAACGATCAGTAAACCAGGAACAGAGGAAAACTTCCTCACCATATTTCATGGTGAGAAACTAGCTTTCCCACAAGGATCAGAAACTCATTAAGGATGCCCATCTCACCCTCTTTTTCAACATCACGCTGGATCCCAGCTAATGCTTTAAGACAAGTAAAGGAAATAAAAAGTATACAGCTGGAGAAGGAAGAAATAAAACTGTGTTTGCAGATTACATGATGATCTGTAGAAAATCTGAAAGACTCAACAAAAAAAACTCTTGGAACTAATAAGCAATTACACTAAGTTGCCAAATACAAGGTTAATATACAAGTCAACGCTCACCTATGTATCATTTATGAACAAGCGAAATTTGAAATTAAAACCACAATACCATTTATATTAGCATCCTATAAAAATGAAATGTTTACATATAAACTAACAAAATATATACAAGATCTATATGAGGAAAATTATAAATTCTTGATGAAAGAAATTAAAGAAGAATTAAATAAATGGAGAGATTCCATGTTTATCGACAGGAAGACTCAATATTTTCAGGATCCTCAGTTCCTCCTAAACTGATGTATAAATTCAGTGCAAGTCCAATCATAATGCCAGTAAGTTATTTTGTGGATATTGAAAGACTGATTCCAAAGTTTATATGGAGGGGCAAAAGACCCAGAAGAGCCAACACAATTATGAAGGAGAAGAACCAAGTAGGAAAACTGACACTTTCTGAATTTGAGACTTACTATAAAGCTACAGTAATCAACACAGTGTAGTACTGGTGAAATAGACAAATAGATCACTGTAACAGAACAGAGTCCAGAAACAGACCCATGTAAATACAGTCAACTGATCTTTGACAAGGCACAAAGGCAATACAACAGAGTAAAAGTAGCATTTTCAACAAATGGTGCTGGAATAACTGGACATCCATGTAGAAAAAATGAATCTAGACACAGACTTTAAACCCTTCACAGAAATTAAATCAAAATGGATCATAGACCTAAATGTAAAATGCAAAACTCCTAGAAAACAACATAGGAGAAAACTTATATGACCTCGGACAGGGTGAGAAAATAACAAATGCTAGCGAGCATGTGGAGCCACAGAAACTCTGATTCATTGTTGGTAGGAATGTGAAATGAAACAGTCACTTTATAAGATGGTTTGGCAGTTTCTATGAAACTAAGCATACTCGTACCATACGGTCTAGCATTTGTGCTCCTTGATATTTACCCAACTGAGCTGAAAACTATGTCCACACAAAAACCTGCATCTGATGTTTATAGCAGATTTATTAATAATTGTCAAAACCTAGAAGGAACCAAGATGTCCTTCAGTAGATGTAGGGATAAATTCTATTAAGTAGATGAATGGATAAACTGTGGTACATCCAGACAATGGAATATTATTCATTGCTAAAAAGAAATGAGCTATGAAGCCATAACAAAACACGGAAGAACCTTAATGCATATTACTAATCGAGACAGCCAACCTGAACAGGCTACAAAACGTATGATTCCAACTGTAAGACAATGTGGAAAATGGTAAAGTATGGAGACAGTAAAAAGATCAGTGGTTGCACTGTGGGTGGTAGACTTGAATAGATGGAGTACAGAGGAATTTTAGGGTGGTGACACTACTCTGTATATTATAATGATGGATACATGTCATTATACACTATCCAAACATACAGAATGTACAATACCAGAAGTGAACCCTAATGTAAACTGTGGACTTAGGGTGCTTAAGACATCAGTGTAGGTTCATCCATTGTAAAAACTGTACCACTCTGGTGGGGGATGTTGATAATGGCAGAGGAAATGCATGTGATGGGGGCAGGGGGTATATGGGAAATCTCTGTATCTTCCTTGCAATTTTGCTACGAACCTAAAACAGCTCTAAAAGATATAATCTTTTAAACAAAAGTTGACAGAATGTTAAAAAAAAATAAACACTTGAATTTGAACACAAAATCCAAAGATAGACCTTGCTCATGGATTGGAAGATTAATATTGTTAAAGTGACCATACTCCCCTAGGCAATCTACAAATTCAATGCAATCCCTACCAAAATACCAGTGGCATTTTTCACAAAACAAGAAAAAATAAATCTAAAATTTGTATGGAAACACAAAAGACCCCAAATAGCTTAAAGTCTTGAGAAAGAAAAACAAAGCTGGAGGTATTACTATCCTTGATTTCAAACTATACCATAAAGCTACAGATGTCAAAACAGTATGGTATTGGCACAAAAAAAGACATATAGAACAATGGAACAGAGTAAAGACCCCAGAAACTTACATGGTCAACTAATCTATGACCAAAGGGGCAAAAATAAACAACAGGGAAAAGATATCCTCTTCAATAAATGGTATTGGGAAATCTGGACAGCTACATGCAAAAGAAGCAACCTGGACTACCTTCTCACACCATATGCAAAAATAAACTCAAAATGAATTAAAGACTTAAATGGAAGTCCTGAAACCATAAAACTCCTAAAAGAAAATATTGGCAGTATACTCTGAGATCACTCTTAGCAATATTTTTTTGAATATATCTCCTTAGGCAAGGGAAACAAAAGCAAAAATAAACAAATGGACTATATCAAACTAAACAGCTACTGCACAGCAAACAGAACTATCAACAAAACAAGATGGCAGCCTACTGAATGGAAGAAGATATTTGCAAATGATATATATGACAAGGGATTAATATCCAAAATACACAAAAAATTCATACAACTCAAATCAAAAAAAACCAAACAACCCAATTAAAAAATGGCCAGGGCTTCCCTGGTGGCGCAGTCGTTGAGAGTCCGCCTGCCGATGCAGGGGACACGGGTTCATGCCCCGGTCTGGGAAGATCCCACATGCCGCGGAGCGGCTGGGCCCGTGAGCCATGGCCACTGAGCCTGCGCGTCCGGAGCCTGTGCTCCGCAACGGGAGAGGCCACAACAGTGAGAGGCCCGCATACCGCAAAAAAAAAAAAAAAAAAAAAAATGGCCAGAGGATCTGAATAGACATTTTTGTAAAAAAGACATACAGATGGCTAACAGACACACAAAAAGATGCTCAACATGACTATCATCAGAGAAATGCAAATAAAAATCTCAATGAGATATCACCTCACACTTGTTAGTATGGTTATTATCAAAAAGAGAGCAAGTAAGTGCTGGTAAGGATGTGAAGGAAAGGGAACACTCATGCACTGTTGGTGGGAATGTACATTGGTGCAGCCACTATGGAAAATGGTATGGAGGTTCCTTACAAAATTAAAAATAGCACTACCACATGATCCATCAATTAACTTATGGGTATTTTTCCAAAGAAAACAAAAACACTAATTCAAAAAGATACATGCACCCCTATACGCAGCACATCATTACTTACAATAGTCAAGATACGGAAGTAATCTAAGTGTCTACCAAGAGATGAATGGATAAAGATATATATATATAGACACACACACACATATATACACACACACCCCATATGGTGAAATCTTGCCATTTGCAACAACATGGATGGACCTAGAGGGTATTACGGTAAATGAAATAAATCAGACAAAGAGAGACAGATACTGTATGATTTCACTTACATGTGGAGTCTAAAAACAAAACAAATGGATAAACATAACAAAACAGAAGTATTCTCATAGATACAGAGAACAAACAGGTGATTGCCAGAGGGGAGGGGGATGGGAGGGAAGAGTGAAATAGGTGAAAAAGACTAAGATAAACAAAAAAAATGAGTCATGGGGATGAAATGTACAACATGGGGGAATATAGTCAATACTAGTGTAAAAACTTTGTATCATGACAGATGGTAACTAGACTTATCTTGGTGATCATTTTGTAATGTTAGAAATATCAAATCACTAAGCTGTGAAGCTGAAACTAACATAGTCAATTATACTTGTACTTCAACTTTTGAAAAGGTAATTTAATATATCCACTTGTACATTTCATTCTGAGGAAAATGAATAGCAAATAGCTTAATAGTCAGAAAAGACAACTTAACTTTTGTTATGTGTTCACAGAAGAATATTTAAAAAAAATTACCAGCAGAGTCAAAAAATCTGCTATACAACATTAACTATAAAACCTAGGGCTTCCCTGGTGGCGCAGTGGTTGAGAGTCCGCCTGCCGATGCAGGGGACACGGGTTCGTGCCCTGGTCCGGGAAGATCCCACATGCCGCGGAGCGGCTAGGCCCGTGAGCCGTGGCCGTTTAGCCTGCGCGTCCGGAGCCTGTGCTCCGCAACGGGAGAGGCCACAACAGTGAGAGGCCCGCGTACCGCAAAAAAAAAAACCTATAATTAATGCTGTATTCTGCATATAAGAGTTTTAAGAGTGTAGATCCCATGTTATCTTACCATAATAAAAAATTCCGAAGGAAGGAAAGAAGGAAGGAAGGCAGGCAAATCACTGGGGAAAACATGTGCTTTTAAGAAAAAGGGTGCTAGAACAACTACTTATCCATTTTATTATCTGTTAATTTTGTTTTTCACAAGCATATATACAAAACTAAAATCCATCTAATTTATACTTTCAAAAAACTTTTCCAAAATTGGTAAGTCAAATAATTATGTTATATCACTGACAATTTTCTAAGAAACTGTATGAATTACGCCATTAAGTGTACATATCTGATAGCTATATCAATTTTTATGGAATTAATAACAACAGCTGCCAATTATTGAGCAATATCACACACCCTAATAAGCACTTTTATAGGCATTATCTCATGTAAGCCATAGCAAAATCCTGTAAGATAGGTATCATTATACCCCATTATTGTTCGTAATAGCAGACCAAATGCCCCATGCACAAGAGAATGGATAAACTATAATATATTCGTACACTGGAATACTTACAGCAATAAAAATGAATAAATTAAAACTATGTATATCTATCTAGAAGAACCTCAGAAGCCAAAGACTGTGTTAAAATTGCAATTCTCAGAAGAATATATAACATCTTAATACATAACATCTTTATTCCATCTGTTATATAGTTCAAAACCATACTGAGCAGCAAAAAAACCAATACATGTCAGGATAGGAAGTAAGAGTGATATAACTGGGGAAGAGAACACACAGTAATTCAGTGATATTTGGTAACATTCTACTTCTCAAGCTGGATGGCCAATAAACAGGAATTCTTTCTACTTTTTCTTTATACACGCTTCATATATATTCTTTTCTATGCATGAAATAGTTCACTATAGATGGAAAATGAGTACTATTAAAAAGAAAGTCATTTATACATAAGCTATTATAGCTGTGTGTTCTTAAGCAGAGAATATATATCTGAAAATAGCTGGACTGCATCTGCAGCTCAAGATACCACCCTCAAGAATAAATAAAAGTGATAAGAATATATTGATAAAACAAGCAAATCCATTCTTATTTTTCTAAGACAAAAATTTTTAATAGGTTAATTTAGAATTAATCAAAACCTATAGAACCTAATCCTTAAATCTTAACTTTTGAAGACTTAAGACTCCTAACACTTCAGCCAAAGACTATCAGTGACTCAGCTGGAGTCATCAATGCCCCGGTAAAGAGATCCAAATTTCACACCCTTTCTGTCACATTTTCTCTCTTAATTTCTAGATTTCTTTTATACCTTGGGCAAGTCAGTTGTTCTCCCATGACCAAACAACTTTGCTTTGATCTCTTCTACTTTTCTCCTGTCATCTTCATTTATTTCTGAAATGGAGTAGCCACACTCATGAGCCATATTAAACTTCAGATTCCAGGCTGGAGAGAAAAGCATAAAAACATTTAAGATCATACAATGCAAAAGTATCAGTGACTATAAGAGCACAGAAGATCATCAATATATGCAATTTAATGCCCTACCACAGTGCTTACTAAACAGTGTGTACTCTCAATTTTATGACAAACTATTAGAAGTTCTTGAGAGATATAATTTCACTGAAAAGTCAGATTTTTTAAAAAAACATTCTACAGACATTTCTCCAAAGAGACCACTTTAAATATGGTATTCAGCCATTTTATCTTTATCTTCCTTCCAACCAAAAGAGTCCCTTTGTCTCCCCAATTAGCTCCTGCTACAGTCACTGCCACTTCCATGATAGTTAATATTTTAAAAGAATAAATAAAACTTGAAGTTTTTGGAGAATCAAAATATGCATAAGTGATAGAAGGAATGGTGCAGGAAGTTAATCTCAAGAGAAGATTTCCAAGTAGGCCTGAACTGCTTATAAATTGCCTTCCAAATTTATTTGCCATGTTGTCTTAAAGACTTTTTTCTTTTTTTTTAATGGAATTCTACAATTAGAGATGAATGAAATTTAACTCTAACCCAAGTTCTAGTGTGAAATACCTTGATTTGGTTTTTTCTGACGTCTATCTAAGATCTGCTTTAAGAATTTTATTAGAAAAGTGGATAGAAAGTATATGTAGTTTGACGATACAGAGTGACTTAGAGAAGCACAAATTGAAGATTTTTACTGCCTCCAAAATAAGGACAGTGCAATGAAAAGATCAGGAAAACATCCAAGCTTTAGGAGTTTGGAAACCCAAGTTTTATCTCCCCTTTTCTTCAGACATCAGAACTTACTTTTCCTTAAGACCTTAAACTAGTACTATTAATACTGTGACTTCATTATTGGTTAAATGAGTTTATTCTGGGTTGCTGGTAGAAAATGTAATCATCTAACAGTTCTGCAAGAAAATTAATTTAGAGCTCCAACACTTAACTTTAAGCAAATTATTAAACTATAATGTTTATGAGTTTGCCCTGCCTTTATAACAAATTATCTTTTCCTACCTCGTGCCCGTACCCGAGATTCCTCCTCCTCTGCATTTCTGAGTATTTGTTTAGCATGGTTCAATGAGGATTCACATTTCAGAAGGTTTTTCACACGTGCAGCCAGTGAATCTACACTGCTACCACTGCCATCGTCACTCTCTAACACACTCTCTTCCTCTTTGCTATCTGTCATGCTTGTCTTGGGTGAAGAATATGGAAAGAAGTTTAGAAGCACATCAGAAACTGACTCCAAGGAATTACTGTCCCATGAGCAGGAACTTGCATCACTATTTGAATCACTTTTAATGACAGTCATCATAGGAATAACAATCTTATTCTCAATGGTTCTACTATACCCTCCAGGGTCAGATCTCATTACAGATCTGGCTGCTTTATATTGCCTAAGGGTCTCGTCTAATGCCACTCTGGCTTTGCTTTCTGCTTCCTGTAAAGGACTTCTAACTGTAGTTGAACTAAGAAACTCCCAATTTTCAATGCCTCTCTGGCATTTCAGATTCGTCTGTGTGCTAATATCCTTCTGTATGCACTTGCTGCTTGGGCTTTCTTCTGTGAATGGCTGTCTCTGAGACAAATCACCATTAGATGCATCAGTTGTGGGGGGTTCTTTGAAGCAAACCACCTTCTTAGATTGTATAAATGAAATATCACTAACATCTCTGAAAGGGACAAGGGGAACAGGAAAATTGCATCGTCTCAGTGCTACATTTTCTGCTTCCATTAAAAGTGACTGAATCTCTTTAAGAGTTTTGGAACTGTTTTCCGTATCCTGGATTTCCTTAGAGCCAACATCTTCAAAACCTGAAGATTCTGGCTTATTTATTACAATTCTACCATCAGCCTGAGAATTTAAAGGCATGTTGTTTGAGATAACACTGGCGTTAGAAGAATCCAAATTATCTATCAGCGTTTGGACATGGTCTGAAACAAGTTTGTGCTTCTCACTATGTGAATAAGTACTAGGGGGAACTGTTGATAACCCAGTAATCTGACCAGCTTGCCCAAGACTACTTGAGAACTTCAGGTTATTTTCAGTTAGATGTCTTTCTGGCAAATCCTGTTGGTAGAAAAGAACTGGTTTCTCTCTATGTGAAAAGGAACTAGGAGGAACTGCTGGTAACACAGTTTTTTGGTCAGCTGGTCCAGGAACTGTTGAAACCTTCAGTGAATCTTCAGTGGGATGTTTGTCTGGCAATTCCTTTGGGTAGAAAATATTAGATTTCTCTCTGTGTGAAGAGGAACTAGAAAGAGGTATTTGTATCCAAGAATTCACATCAGTTGGTTCAGAAACAGGTGAAATCTTCAGAATATCTCCACTTTGATGTCTATCTGGCAACTGCTGTTGAAAGAAAATACTGGGCTTTACTCTCTGAGAATAAGAATTAGGAAAACCTGTCAGTAATGGAGTCTTCTGGTCGTCTGGTCCAATCACAGTTGAAGTCTTAGGCTTTTCTCTATGTGAGTAGGAACTAAGGGGAGCTGACAGTAACTCAGCCTTCTGGTCATCTGGTAAAATCTTGAGTTTCTCTTTATGTGAGTAAGAACTAGAAGGCCCTGTTGGTATCTCAGCGTTCTGGTCAGCTGCTCCAGGAAGAGCAAAAACTTTTAAAGTTTCTTCAGTAGTATCTGGCAACTCCTTCTGGTAAGAAAAGACTGGGCTCTCTCTATATGAGTAGGAACTAGAGGGGACTGTTTGTATGCCAATCTTCTGGTCAGCTGGTCCAGGAACAGCTGAAACTTTCAAAGTTTCTTCAGTAATATCTGGCAACTCCTTCTGGTAAGAAAAGATGGGGCTCTCTCTATGTGAATAGGAAGTAGGGGGCACAATTCGCATCCCAGTGGTCTGGTCTGCTTGTCCAGGAAGCTCTAAACGTTTTAAAGCATCTTCATTAGGATCTGGCAACTCCTTCTGGTAAGAAAAGACTGGGCTCTCTCTATATGAGTAGGAACTAGAGGGGACTGTTTGTATGCCAATCTTCTGGTCAGCTGGTCCAGGAACAGCTGAAACTTTCAAAGTTTCTTCAGTAATATCTGGCAACTCCTTCTGGTAAGAAAAGATGGGGCTCTCTCTATGTGAATAGGAAGTAGGGGGCACAATTCGCATCCCAGTGGTCTGGTCTGCTTGTCCAGGAAGCTCTAAACGTTTTAACGCATCTTCATTAGGATCTGGCAACTCTTGCTGGTAAGAAATGATGGGCTTCTCTCCATATGAGGAAGAAGTAGAGATTATTGCTGGTATCCCAATCTTCTGGTCAGCTGGTCCAGGAACAGCTGAAACTTTTAAAGCCAGTTGAGTAAGATCTGGCAACTCTTGCTGGTAAGAAATGATGGGCTTCTCTCTATATGAATAGGAACTAGATGGTACTGCAGGTATCCCAGTCTTCTGGTCAGTTGGTCTGGGAGCAGTTGAAACATTCAGAGCCTCTTCAGTAAGATATCTATCTGGTAAGGCCTGCTGGTAGAAAATAGTGGGCTTCTCTTTATGTAAGTAGGAAGCAGAGGTTACTATAGGTATCCCAGTCTTCTGGTCACCTGTTCCAGTAACACCTGAAACTTTCTGAGCCTCTCCAGTTAGATGACTATCTGGCAACTCCTGTTGGTAGAAAACACTGGATTTCTCTCTATGTGAGTAGGAACCAGAAGGTTCTGATGTCCCAGTCTTCTGATCAGCTAGTCCAGAAATAGCTGAATCTTTCAGAGCCTCTTCAGATAGATGACTGCCGGGCAAGGCTTGTGGGTAGAAAATACTAGGCTTCTCTCTATGTGAGTAGGAACTAGCAGGTACTGAGAGTATCCCAGTCTTCTGGTCACTTGGTCTAGACGCAGGTGAAACTTTCAGAGCCTCTTCACTTAGATTACCATCTGGTAACACCTGCTGGTAGAAAAAATCGCCTGGCTTCTCTCCAAATGAGTAGGACCTAGACGACCCTGTTGGTATCTCAGTGTTCTGGTCAGCTGTTCTAGGAAAAGCTGAAACTTTTACAGCCTCTTCAGTTAGAAGACTGTCTGGCAGCTCCTGCCAGTAAAAAATAATGGGCTTCTCCCTCTGCAAGTAGGAACTAGAGGGTACTGTCTGTATCCCAGTGTTCTGGTCAACTAGTCCAGGAATAGCTGAAATTTTCTGAGTCTGATCACTTAGATGACTGTCTGGCAACTCCTGCTGATAGATTACACTGGTCTTCCCTCTATGTGAGTAGAAAGCAGGGGGTGCTATTGGTGTCCCACTCTTCTGGAGAGCTAGTCCTGGAAGAGCTGGAACCTTCTGAGCCTTTTTAGTTAGATGACTATCTGGCAAATCCTGTTGGTAGAAAATACTGGGCTTCTCTCTATGTGAGTAAGAAGTAGAAGTTACTATAGGAATCCCAGTTTTCTGCTCAGGGGTTCCAGGAGCAGGTGAAACTTTCTGAGCTTGTTCAGTTAGATGACTGTCTGGCAACTCTTGCTGGTACAAAATACTGGGCTTTTCTCTATGTGAGTAAGAAGTAGAGGGTACTGTCGATATCCCAGTCTTCTGCTCAGCCAATCCAGGAGCAGCTGAAACTTGCTCAGCCTGTTCAGTTAGACAACTGTCTGGCAACTCTTGTTGGTAGAAAATAAGAGGTTCCTCTCTATGTGAATAGGAAGTAGAGGGTATGGTAGGAATCCCAGTCTTCCGCTCAGCCAATCCAAGAGCAGCTGAAACTTGTTGAGCCTCTTGAATTACATGACTGTCTGGCAACTCTTGCTGGTAGAAAATACTGGGCTTCTCTCTATGTGAGTAAGATATAGAGGGTACAGTAGGAAGCCAAGTCTTCTGCTCAGCCAATCCAGGAGCAGCTGAAACTTTCTGAGCCTGTTCAGTTAGATGACTGTCTGGCAATTCTTGCTGACACAAAATACTGAGCTGCTCTCTATGTGAGTAAGAAGTAGAAGTTACTACGGGAATCTCAGTCTTCTGTACAGGGGGTCCAGAAGCAGCTGAAACTTTCAGCGCCTGTTCAGTTAGATGACTTTCTGGCAATGTCTGTTGATAGAAAATACGAGGCTTCTCTCCATGTGAGTAAGAGGTAGAGGATGCAGTAGGCAACCCAGTCTTTTCATCAACTGGTCTAGGAGAAGGTGAAACTTTCAGAGCCTCTTCTGGTAGATGACTGCCTGGCAAGGCCTGTTGGTAGAAAATACCAGGCTCCTCTCCAACTGAGTAGGAACTAGCCGGTACTGTTGGTTTTCCAGTCTTTAGATCAGCTAGTCCAAGAAGAACTGAAACATTCAGACCCTCTTCAGTTTGATGACCGTCTGGCAATGCCTGTGGGTAGAAAATACTGTGCTTCTCTCCAAGTGAGTAGAAACTTGGAGGGACTGTAGATATACTTGTCTTCTGGTCACCAAGTCCAGGAACAGCTGCAACTTTTAGAGCCTCTTCAGTTAGATAACCATCTGGCAAGCCCTGTAGGTAGAAAATATTTGGCTTCCCTCTTTGTGAGTAGGAACTAGAGGGCACTGTTGCTATCTCAGTCTTCTGGTCAGCTAGCCCAGGAACAGCTGAAACTTTTAGAGCCTCTTCAGTTAGACGACTGTCTGCTAATGTCTGTTGGTTGAGAGTATCAGTATGTTGACCAATATTCTTCACTTGAGGAGACCTTCCAGCCAACTGAGAAAAGTCCTCAGGGGACAAGGATAAATGAGATACAGTGTCTGAATCTTCAGGAATGGTAGTGATGCCTGGTTTCAAGGTGGATTGAGGAATTTCAGCTATGTCTCCTTTGGACGTATCCCCTAAAGAAAAAGAGATTTGTTAATACTGTTGATATTATATACATATTTTGAATTAAAAAGATTCCTTTTATGCTCTAAAAGAAATAAAGCGAGCTTTCCTTCCTTTGGCCTTTATGCTTCCAGAAAGGATTCCTAAAGAAATACTCATCAGAAGAAATAAAGATTTATACATAAAGATATTAATTACAAAGTGATTTATAAGAACAGACTAATGTGGAAATAATTATTCAACAAGAGGGTAATGTTTTTAAATAGCAGTATATATATTTTATGGAATATTATGTGGATCTTAAAATTTAGATTTTAAAGAATTTTCAGTGTGATGGAAAAATCCTATCTAGTATGGGATTTGATTTCCCCCTAAGCTAATAAGTTAGCCTGTTATGGTGTCATGTATGTTTTCAGAAGACGTAAGACTCCTCAATCAGAGACAAAATACTTTACTCCAAGGCATAGCAAAGGATCATCAGCTTATTTTCATGAAATCCCCTTTCCCCTAAGTCATATGAGGGCAAAGCAATATAGCCCAGATGGATGCTATGCATGCAGTGGATTTAACTGACTCTCCTAATAAATACACCCTGAATAAAATATGTATTTTTAATTAAATGAAACTGTAAAGACTCTAAAGGTTACACTAAGGAGTTTGAAATTAATTCTACATGGCATGGGGAGCTGTTGACAGATTTGATCAGAACTGTACTGCAGAAATACATATTCTCTTGAATCTGGGTGGAAGGGAATGCAAAAGCGTCGTAAGCAGTACTATCTAAAAGAACTTTCTGCAACACTGGAAACGTTCTATATTTGTACTATCTAATACTAAATGAAAGTAGCTCTAAATAGCAGTGAAAAGTAAATGACTGCAATGAAAATTACGAGATTTGACATTCATTTGCTGATTCAAAAAAATGAATGTTTACTATGTGCTAGTCACTGTTCTACATATAGAAAACAGAGCAATAAGCAAACAGACAAAACTTACATTCTAATTCTCCCTCACAGAGCTTACATTCTAATAGGAGGAAGCAGACAATAAACAAATTACTAAAACATACGCTATGTCAAATAGTGATAAGATGATTAATATATACAGCAAGTATTGTCTCTACTTTACATTAAGTTTCAAAGATAATGATATAACAGTGCTTCTCTTTGTAGAGATCTTGTTAACTTGCAGATTCTGACTGAGTGAGTAGGTCTGGGGTGGGATCTGAAATTCTGCATTTCTAACAAGCTCCCTGATAATGCCCAATACTACTGATCCTCAGACTACATTTTGAGTAGCAAAAATATATAATTTTTCTAGAGTTGTATGTTGAGTAAGTGACAAAAACAGGCACTTTAACCTTTTAATCCTAACTCCAAATTCTGAACTCTTTTCACTACAACTAACTGCCGTTCTAAATCCACTAATGAGCTTCAAAAAAGTAGCTGAATGTATGATGAAACAGCTTGAATAATGATTGTAAAGTAAAGAAGTAAAGTACCAAGTACTAACTCTTCAAAAAAACTAAACAAGGAACAATGTAACCTGTGTAGTAACTTGAGAAGGAAAATGGGATATAGAAATTTTTGTGAGAAAATAAACAGCTCAGAAAATTAATAAATCAACAAAGACTGACAAACTGAACAACCAACAGCTCAAAGAAGAAATCAAAAAGGAAATAAAAATCACCTGGAGACAAATGAAAATGGAAATACAACATACTAAAACTTACGGGATACAGCAAAAAGTTCAAAGAGGGAAGTTTATAGTGATAAATGCCCACATCAAGAAACAACAAAAATGTAAAATAACCTAACTTTACACCTCAAAGGAAAAGAACTAGAAAGAGAAGAACAAAGCCCCAAGTTAGTAGGAAGGAAATAACAAAGATCGTACTTGAAATAAATGAAATAGAGACTAAAAAGACAATGTAAAAGATCAATGAAACTAAGAGCTGGCTCCTAACACTGCCTTAGCTAGACAGAGGAAGAAAAAAGACTCAAATAAATAAACTGAGAAATGAAAAAGGAGATTTCCAAATAATAGCACAGAAATAACAAGGGTAAGAGACTGCTATGAACAATTTTAGGCCAACAAATTTGACAACCTAGAAGAAATAGATAAATTCCTAGAAAAGTACAATCTACCAAGTCTCAATCATGAAGAAATAGGAAATCTGAACAGCCTAGTAAGGAGATTGAATCAGCACTCAAAGTGACCCAAAAGGGACTTCTCTGGTGGCACAGTGGTTAAGAATCCACCTGGCAATGCAAGGCACACAGGTTCAAGCCCTGGTCCAGGAGGATCCCACATGCCACAGAGCAACTAAGCCCATGCGACACAACTACTGAGCCTGCAAGCCACAAACTACTGAGCCCAGGTGCCACAACTACTGAAGCCTGCATGCCTAGAGCCTGTGCTCCACAACAAGAGAAGCCACCACATTGAGAAGCCCACACACCACAAGGAAGAGTAGCCCCCACTTGCCACAACTAGAGAAAGCCTGTGTGCAGCAACAAAGACCCATCACAGCCAAAAATAAACAAATAAATAAATAAATAAAACGGAGCAATGGGATATTAAAAAAAAAAAAAGTGTCGCAACAAACAAAAGTCCAGGACCAGATAATTTCACTGTTTTATTCTATGAAACATTCAGAGAATTAAAACCAATCCTTATCAAACTTTTCTAAAAAATACAAGAGGAGAGAACACTTCCAAACTCATTTTATGAAGCCAGCATTACCCTGATACCAAAACCAGACAAGGACATTACACAAAAAGAAAATTACAGGCCAGTATACCTGATGAATTCAGATGTAAAAATCCTCAACAAAGTATTAGCAAACCAAATTCAACAATACATGAAAGGGGTGATATGCCATGATCAAGTGGGAATTAATCTAGGGATGCAAGGATGGTTCAACATCCACAAGTCAATCAATGAGATACACTTTGTTAACAACATGAAGAATAAAAATTGTGATCATCTCAATATATGCAATATATTGGGATTGAAACATATACACTGATATGTATAAAATGGATAACTAATAAGAACCTGCTGTATAAAAAAATAAATTCAAAAAAAAAAAAAGCTTCCTATGAAGGGTAATAGGTCAGGAAGCAGAACTTGTTTCTATCTCTACATCAGTCTTTATCTTCCTGAGTGACTATGTCTGAATTACTTGTATAGCCTTCAGTTTCCTCATTTACCTTACATAGACTTGGAATTTATAACCTCATAACAGTGTATAAATCTCTCAAATTTGAGTGGCTCCCTTGGCCTAACAACTGATTCATTTTTGCCCCATTAAACAAACCAGTGTTTTGGAAAAAAATGACCAAATGCATCCAAGGCCATGTTGGGTAAGTAACTGACCTGGACTCAGAAACCTCGGTTTTTGGTAATCATTCTGTAATCAACTTCCTCTATGGCCTTAGGAATTTTGTTTGGTCTCTGTGAACTTAGATTTTCTCATCTGTAACAGGAAAGTATATGAAAACCAAGACCCCTATCCACTACTCTTATTTTTTTCCTACAACAAACTATATCATTTTATAATGTAGAATTTCCTCAGCTTAAAGTACATTATTTCTAGTGTAAAAAAATAAATGATTTTCCTTAAAAAGAAAAAAAGCATTTGCTAAGATTCACTACTCCCTTATGATAAAAACTATCAACAAAAGGGATACAGAAGGAATGTACCTCAACATAATAAAGGCCATATACAACAAACCCACAGCCAACATCATACTCAGTGACTCAATGGTGAAAAGCTAAAAGCTTTTCCTCTTAAGATCAGGAGCAAGACAAGGATGCCCACTTTCATCACTTTTACTCAACATACTACTGGAAGTCCTAGTTGGAGCAATTAGGCAAGAAATAGAAATAAAAGACATCCAAGTCAGAAAGGAAGAAGTAAAACTGTCTCTCTTTGCAGATAACATGATGCTATATATAGAAAATCCTAACGACTCCAACGAAAAACGATTTCCATAAAGTTGCAGGATACAAAATTGCTATACAAAAAACAGCTGCATTTCTATGCACTAATAATGAATGATCAGAAAAAGAAATTAAGGAAATAATCCCATTTACAACTGCATCAAAAAGAATAAAATACCTAGGAATAAATTTAACCAAGGAGGTGAAAGAGCTATACAATGAAAATTATAAGACACAGTTGAAAGAAATGGAAGAAGACCCAAAGAAATGGAAAGATAGTCTGTACTTATGGACTGGAAGAATTAACATTGTTAAAATGTCCGTATTACCTAAAGTAATCTATAGATTCAATGGAATCTCTATAAAAATACTAATGGCATTTTTCACTGAAATAGAAGAAGCAATGCTAAAACTTATATGAAAGCACAAAAGACCCAAATGCTCAAAGCAATCCTCAGAAAAAGGAACAAAGCTGGAGGTACCACACTCCCTAATTTCAAATTTGACTACAAGTCTACAGTAATCAAAACAGCATGGTATTGGCAGAAAAACAGATATAAAGATCAATGCAACAAAATTGAGAGCCGAGAAATAAACCCACACACATATGAACAATTAATTTATGACAATGGAGCAAAAAACATACCATGGAGAAAAATCAATCTCCTCCATAAATGGTGTTGGGAAACCACCACCGCACGGGAAAAGCACCTGCAAAGGAATGAAACTAGACCACCATCTTACACCATACACAAAAAGTAACTCAACATGGACTAAAGACTTGAATGTAAGACCTAAAACTATAAAACTCCTCGAGAAAACATACACAGTATACTCTTTGACGTTGGACTTAGCAGTATCTTTCCTGATATGTCTCCTCAGGCAATGGAAACAAAAGCAACTACATCAAACTAAAGCTTCTGCACAGCAAAGGAAACCATCAACAAAATGAAAAGATCACCTACTAAATAGGAGAAGCTACTTGCAAATCATATATCCAATACGGGGTTAATATCCAAAATATGTAAAGAATCTATACAACTCAACAACAACAACAAAACAACCTGATTAAAAATGGGCAAAGAACCTGAATAGACGTTTTTCCAAAGAAGACATATAGACAGACACAGGAAAAGATGTTAAACATCATTAGTTATTAGGGAAATACAAATCAAAATCATATGAAACTATCACCTCACACCTGTTAAAATGGCTATTAATAAAAAGACAAGAAATAAAAAGTACTGGCGAGGATGTGGAAAAAAAGGGACTCCTGTGCACTGTTGGTGGGAATGTAAATTGGTGTAGCCACTATGGAAAACAGTATGGAGGTTCTTCAAAAAAATTAAGAATAGGGACTTCCCTGGTGGTCCAGTGGTTAAGAATCTGCCTTCCAATGCAGGAGATGTGGGTTCGATCCCTGGGCAGGGAACTAAGATGCCACATGCCTCAGGGCAACTAAGCCCGTGTGCTGCAACTACTGAGCCCACATGCCACAACTAGAGAGTCCATGTGCTGCAACTACAGAGCCCACATGCCACAACTAGAGAGAAGCCCATGCGCCGCAATGAAGAGCCTGCATGCCGCAATGAAAGATCCCTGTGCCGCAACTAAGACCCGACGCAGCAAGCAAGCAAGCAAGCAAGAAAGAAAGGAAGGAAGGAAGAAAGAAAGGTCAAGGAGAAATACATAAAGATACCCCTTCAAGGGTATGGACTGATGAATATTAAAAAAAAGGATAGAACTACCATATGACCCAGTTATTCCACTTCTGTGTATTTATCTGAAGAATATGAAAACACTAATTATAAAAGAAAAAACACTAATAATAACACCCTTGATTGCAGCATTATTTACAATAGACAAGGTATGGAAACAACCTAAGTGCCCATCGACAGATGAATGGATAAATAAGATGTGGTACATACAGTTGATGCTTGAACACTGTGGGTTTGAACTTTGCAGGTCCACTTACAAGTGGATATTTTTCAACAGTAAACACTAGAGTACAACAGTCTGCGGTTGATTGAATCTGCAGTTATATGCAGACTACCCCCACGTTGTACAAGGGGTCAACTGTACATACAATGAAATACTACTCAGCCATTAAAAAAAAAGATGAAATCTTGCCATTTGCAACAACACAGATGGACCCTGAGGGTATTATGCTAAGTGAAATAAGTCAGAAAGAGAAGACAACACTGCATGATTTCACTCATATAAATAAGAAAATAAATAATAAATACCCGAACAAACAAACCAAACTAAAAAATACACACAGATACAGAGAAGAGAGTAGTGGTTACCAAGGGAAAGGAGGGTGGGAGGTGGCTGAAATGGATAAAGGGGGTCAACTGTATGGTGACAGAGGGAAACTACACTTTTGGTGATGAACATGCTGTAGTGCATACAGATGTCGAAACATAATGTTGTACATATGAAACATATTTAAAAATGAAAAATAAACAGATTAAAGAACATTTGTTCCAAATGATTTTCTAATTTTTCAAAGTTTTTACATGTTTTGATCATTACAAATTAATAGTGACATCTAGTACCTAGAAGGGAACAAATGAGATAACAACCAAGGAGTTAAGATATACAGCCCAGATCCTTGAAAGATGTGTTACACAAAATAACGAGTCCCTACTTAAGAAGACTTCAGCAGGAAGGAAAAGATTAGTAAAGGAAACTAGAAGAACTACTGCAAGTTAAGCTGCAAAAAGTGTAGGAGGAGACCTGTGTTCATGAAGAAATTTCTGGCAGTTCCATATAAGCTTAAGGACATACACTTCAAACTGTCAGAAGCAATGTTGATAATAAATCCACTATCATTTTTGAAATATGTTTGCATATGTAAGGAATACATGATGATGAATGGCACAGTTGTAGAGTACTACCCTCTCAGCCCTTGAAACAGGAATAAATATGCTGACTGTGAACGTTACAACATTACTATATATCTACTGAATTCTTCAAAATCCATTTTTAGGGGAAGGGTTGAAGAGAAAAGTCTGGACATGAGGAAGAAGAGAACTGCCCAGAAAAAGACTATAGTATTCCAAAAGTTTATATTGATGCCTTTTAGAGACAGACTAACAACCTGGTTAGGATTTTCTGAAGAACTGTTTACCCACTGGAGCCAAATGCTTATTAACATAGAGGGTTTCTATGGGAGACAAAGAGCATAGTTTTATTTCTCAAAGTATAATCTGAAATCCTCTATGACCTCATTTAATAAGAACAACAAGCAAGTACTTTATTTCTCACAGACAAAATGAGATGCAATTCCAGTTTTGTTTTACATACAACTAAGGGCTTCTTATTAGTAATCATCAAGTGAATTATTATGGATTATTAATATTAGCACACAAAAATAAATTAGCATACTTCTGGATTTCAAGACCTCCAATTCAGTCACCACTAACAGGTCTGGCTGTCCTGAAGAGAATCTATTTTGTCTGCACAGCAAGTACACTGAAATTCCTGCAGTTTTAAAAAGGATACTGGTAATATTTTAAGTTGGTCTTTGTTTTCATTGTTGTTATTCTTGCTCTCTAATTATGAACTACTGTAACTTTACTGTTTTTACAATTTCCTAATTAGTAATTACTGATAACTAGGTAAGTATAATTTTTTGTGGGTTATTTGGTTAATCCTTGAGTAAATTGATAGATGTTTGTATCAACATTAACCTAAGTCTTCTCAAACCTAGACTATAATACATGTATATATTATAGTTCAAATAGAAATTCTTGATACCATTATTGACAAAGCAGATGTAAATATAACCCTTCCAAAGTGCCTATAGGGACTTCCCTGGTGGTCCAATGGTTGAGAATCCGCCTTCCAATGCAGGGGACGTGGGTTCAATCCCTGGTCGAGGAACTAAGATCCCACATGCCGTGGGGCAACTAACCCCACATACCACAACTACTGAGCCCGTGCGCCACAACTAGTGAGCCCACGTGCTCTGGAGCCCAAGCGCCACAACTACAGAGCCCGTGCGTCGCAACGAACAGCCTGCATGCTGCAGCGAAAGATCCTGCGTGCCGCAACAAAAGATCCTGCATGCCGCAGCTAAGACTTGACATAGACAGACAGACAGACAGACATACATACATATTTTTAAAAAAAAACAAAGTGCCTATATAGTGTGATACTTTATGGATGTTGTCTTGTTGACAAATGTATGTCATCTGAATAACTTGCAACGCAATATCAAGTTAAATGTAAGAAAACTGTTGAGTTTATAGAGCACTGTTTTGTTACATGAAAATCACATACAGAAGCTCATTAGATAACCTCACTTTTTTGTTGCTATCACTAAGTTCTTCTTCTATGTGAAAGTGGTATTTGGTAAGGTAAGTGGGCTATAGACTCTGCATTCCTAAAAGGGCAGCAGTTCCTAAAAGCTAAAGAACTACTGGTCTTGTGTAAAGATCATGAACCCTGCACTCAGACACAGGCTCAAATCCAAAGTTTACTATTTCCTAATAGAATAACCAGAAAGTCAGTTCCCTCATCATACCACCCTCATATGGTTGTGAAGGTTAAATGAGATAAGTATGTAATATACCTGGCAAATAGTAAGTGCACCCTTACAGAAGGGAGGGCAGGTGGAAGATGGTATTTTGGGTCTTGCTTCCAGGCCCTTCATCTTTCAGAGAATGCTCCCAACGTCCTGCCCCAAACCAAAGTCACATCTCCGAGACAGAAACCAAACAAATAACGTGAAGTAGGCTAAACCAAAGACATGACTTTAATTGTAAATTACGGCAAGAAAACTAATGGATAATTAAACCAATTAAGGTTGTGGTCAGGGATCACAAACCCTAATAACAACCAAACAACATAAAAAAAGGCATATATGCATACAAGTCATAGAGATGGCCCCATATTAATGAGATCAATAAAAGCTTTTAATACAAGAAAAAAATCCACAAGCCTTCATAATAACAACTGAAATAAAGTTGTTTATATGATTTTTCTTTTCATTTAACCCACTTTCTTGAGAACTGATCTCCCCAAAAAGGACAAAGCCTACCTCCTTATTTCACCCATCTCTTACTGAAGTCTACCCAGACATCTAATTCATTTAATATTCAATAATTCACTAAGTCCTTCAATATGTACTATTTACTAAGCACCTCTCATGGCCAGAAGTAAATAAAATATTAACAAAGCCCCAGCTCTACCCTCAAAGAGTTTAAAGTCTAGTGGGAAACAGAAATAAGTAAACAAGCAATTACTATACTATGTGTTCAGAGCAGTGATGAATGTGATGTTTATAGAATACCATGAGAACACATATACAAGGAGTACTGACTCTTTCTCAAGGACACATGGTGAATGGTGGAAACCAGGAAATATTTCCTAGAAGACATCTAAGCTGAGAATGAAAGGATGGAGAGTTGGGCAAAGATGGGGCACAAGGAGTAGAGGAAGAAAGTCATCCAAACAGAGAAAATAGCATCTGTAAGATCAAGGAGACTAGAGGACCTAGCATAATGAACGAATAGCAGTAGTTCAATATGATCAAAGAGACAAGTGTGAGGCTAAAGAGGTGAGCAGGGACCTCCTATGACATATTAAGGAGTTTGGAATTTATCCTGAAGGTAGCAATGGAAAGCAGGGGTTTCAAACTAGAAGTGATATTATCAAGTGTGTCATGAAAAAAGACTATTCTGGCTTAATACAAAGAATGGATAGGAAGGCAGAAAAGATGACGAGTTTCCTATTACTAATGCAATAATCCAAAAAGGTGAAAACAGTAGTTTGAGAATCATAATCAAAAGGACTGTGTAAATGGACAGGGGTGAGAGCAAGAGTAGAAAGAGAAGTTTCTAGCTTGGCAACTAAGTAGATAGATGCCCATTCACTAAGAAGAAAGAGTACTTTGAAAAGATGATGATCAGTTCCGTGGAGTTCTGGGGCTATAGTGCCATGGGACATATAAATGAAGATTTTCTATAGGTAGTTAGCCACAAACATCTAGAGTATGAGACACATCTGGACAGAGTGCTACATTTGGAAGTCATCAGCCACAGAAAGTAAATGAAGCACTGGGAGCAGATATCAGCTCAGAAGAACTTAAGATCCTTTCTTGCACAAAGCATTGTTTCCTACCATGTTCCTGCTTGCTGCTGTAAACAAGCTGAGGACAGCCAGTACTGTTCCACTGACTGATACTCTTAAGTTAGGAAACAACCATCAAGATTTTTCCATGCCTTTATTATGTGCCAATATTTGTGTTAGGCATTGAACAGAAATAAAATGTGGTGCCCTTTATACATGAGGATTTTAATAAACTGTAGGTGTGCTATTTATGGTGAGGTTACATAGGTATTTAACATTCAAAAAAAAAAAGGAAGAACAGTATGGAATGAAGTAACCAAAAATCCTCTTAGAAAAAGTGGGGCTTGAGCTAGGCCTTAAATTATAAGTAGAATGTAGAGATGTGAAGAAAGGAACTGGCATTCCAGGGAAGGGAAAATGTATAAGTAAAATACCAGGGTAAGGAATGAACATGACTTTAGAGGTAGAAAAGTAAACAAAAATAACAACAATAAAATAGTTTGCCTGGAATGACCAAAATGTACAAACTTAAAGCTGGACAAATAGAATTCAGAAGGTCTTAATCAGCCAGAAGAGTTTAGATTTGACAGAGAAGAAAGAAATACATTATCACTGATGTTTAAGAAGAATAAAAGAGTTGGGTTTAGGGAAGATAAAAGGTGGAATAATGTAGTGATTAAGAATGCAGGCTCTGGAGGATATTGCCTGGGTTCACAACTGGCACTCCAATTTACCAGCTATGGGGCAAGTAATTTAACCTCTCTAAACTTCATTTTGCTCAGTTATCAAATAGGATAATAGTAGTACCTAACATCGTAAGTTAGGTATAGATATAAAATAATATGATCTATGGAAATGCTTAACAAAGTAAGCAAGGAATGAATGTTAGCTATTATTTTTAGTTCATTATGGGGCAGATTTTAGAAAACCTAGGGAAAGTTCATGGCATAGGTGTCCCTACCTTCTGTGGCTAGAGATCCCTGAACTTATTCAATGTTGCCTGAGAAAGATCTTTACTTCACTTCTTACCACCGTGACTCCCTCATTTGATGATTTCTACCAACAGCCCAAAGACAATAATGCCTCCAAAGTTCTCACATATTCAAAATTCCAGTTGTCTTCTCGTCACCAGACAAAAAGAGTATAAACTCACCTTTCTCTGCTTCTCCCTGTAAACAATTCAACAGAAAATCATAAAAAGACTCTGAAAGGTTGGAAAGTGGAAGGCCAAATGGCTAGGGACCACACTTGAGGAACTTGAGGAACAACACAACACTGAGTTCCCTGGATTTTCTTTTTAATTCTCATATATCCTGAATGGACCTAGGTGAGGCTAGTGTCCTGGAACCTGCACCAAGATGGGGAAGGAGGAAGAGAAGGCCTGGATGGAATCTCCTAACCCTCTGGCCAGCAACTGATTCCAAATCTCCTGATTTCCAACCCAGTGACAGAAGGCAACCCAGGTCAGTGCTTTCCTCCCCAACAGTACTGGCAGAAACTTAAGAGAGAAGCCCACCAGCACTAAGAGGCCCAGAGAGCTGGCCCAGGAAAAGTCAGTATCCTAGAAGCCCAGAATTCCTACATCCCCCACCTAAATGTACCAGGAGGCCTAGAAAAGCACTTTTTGCCCCGACTGATGGCAGGAGCAAGAATCAAGTGGGAGATCCACTGGCATCAGGTGCCCAGGGAGCAGGCCCAGGAAAGCATTCTTCACCCTATGGGCCAATATCTCCCACTTTCCACTCAACAGCAGTAGGCCTAAGGAAGAGCATTCTACCGCATGAGCAGCACCAGCAGAGATCAAGCATGAGCCTCAGCAGCACCACTGAGCAAAGTAGACTATAATGCAAATCTGCTTTGTTCAGTGAAAACTGAAAACTAAACAGTCTCTGAAACCAAAGCCCATACAAGTAGGCCAGGACCTATATGTTACATATAAATAAGACAACTGAATGCTAAAACAGATTAAATAGGATCCAGTCTCTTACTGTAACATTCAAAATGTACAAAACACAATTAAAAATCATTCACAATATCAAGAACCAGGAACATCACAGCTTGAATGAGAAAGATAATCAGATGATTCCAACCTCAAGGTGAAACAGATGATGGAATTATCTGACAAGGATTTAAAAAGCAACCATCTTATACGCTTGAGCAAGCAATTAAGAATGTCTTGAAGAAAATGAAATAAGATAAAATCTCAGTAAAGAAACGTAAGTTATAAAAAAGAACAAATGGAAATTGAAAAAAATACAGTAACAAATAAAAACCTCATTTGAGAGGCTCAGTGACAGAATGGAAATGACAGAAGATAGAATAAGTGAACTTGAGGACATATCAATACAATTAATAAGTCTGAACAACAGAAAGAAAATCAATTTTTAAAAGACAGGGGCTCTTGGGCTATAACAAAAGCTCTAACGTTCATATCAACAGAATGGCATAAGCAGAGGAGAAGGGGGGTGGGGGTGGGGAGGGAGGCGCTAAAAAAAACTATTCACAGAAATAATGGGAAACTTCCCAAATTTGGTGAGACATATATCTACAGGTTCAAGAAGTTAAGTGAATCCCAAATACGAAACTCAAAGATATCCACACCAAGACACAACACAATTAAATTTCAGAAGATATAGGAGAACACCAATTTGAATGATAGTAGATTTCACATCTGAAAACATGGAAGCCAGTAAGAAGTGTTATGCCATTTTGCAAGTGCTGAAAGAAAAAAACCATAAACCATTAATTCTACGTCTGGCTCAATTATCCTTCAAGAATGAATGAGGAATAAAGACACTTTCAGGTAAAGAAAATAAATCTGTCACTAATAGACTCACCCACATAGAGGGGCTGAGAAATTCTCCAACCAAAAGAAAATAGCAGGAAAAAAACCTGAAAGTTCATAAAGACCAAAAAAAACAAAAACAAAAACCACAACAGAATGGATAAAAATAGAGGAAATATAACAGACTTTCAGTCTCTTTATGAGTTTCTTAAATCATATTTGATGACTGAGGAAATTGTCTAACGCTATTTGCTGTTGTACTCAATATATGTAAACGAAATATTAAAACAATTATTATTTTTAAAGTGGGAAGGGTAAAGGGAACTAATTCTACTTCACTCTCAGAGGTGAAAGTTGATACCAGTAAACAGTTATAAATTATGTATGTATATTGTAACACCTAAAGCAACCTCTAAAGAAACAATACAGTGCAATATACTCAAAATACTATAGATAGATCAAAATGTTCCTGTAATCCACAGTAATTCAAGAAAAGAGAAACAGAGGAACAAAGAGAAAACAAATACAATGGCAGACTTTAAGCCCAGTATATCAATAATGGTTTTAATGCAAATAGTCTAGTACACCAACTAAAATACAGACATTAACACAGTGTTTAAAAAAAATACAACTATATGCCCATTGTGTTTGAAGAAAATCCCTTCAAACACAATGACATAAGAAGGTTGAAGTAAAAAGACAGAAAAAGAAATACTGTACAATTTTTTAAAAGCAGTAATGGCTATAATAGCAGATAAAGTAATCTCCATAATAAAAATAATTACTCAAAACAAAGAGCATTACCACATAATGATAAAAGGATAAATTCACCAAGAAGATTTAGCAATCTTACACGTGTATGCAACCAAATCCAGTGTGATGTGACAAAGGCAATAAGAAATGGGAATGAAAACTAAAAGAGTAAAAACTAAATCTGATTAATAAACAAAATATCTGTTCCTTTTCTGTATTCTCTATTGGCTCCCCTTTCTCCTACTATATTCTATAAAGTTTTATCCTTGGAATTTTGCTGTTCTCTATACTCAGGCTCCCCCAGAGAGCTTATCTATTCTTACAGCATAATTTAATCATGGGTTGTTGAAGTCTTTGAAATTTGTCTTTCTCATTTCCCATTTTTTCAACTGCTTCAGATGTCAAGGCAGCTGAATCTAATTTCAGGCTTTTCCCCAAACTACTATCACTCAGGAGCTCAGGGTCTTACTGGGAGGAATGAGACATAACCAAATGGTACAACTGGGTGCATCAATAGAAATAAAGCATAAGGTAAAGAGGCTGAACAGAGAGGATGTCTTGGAAGACAGGCTGCAAAAGAAGAGCACAAAGAGTGACCTACCTTTACCTAGTTCCCCACTTTTAGAGATTTAGCCCAGGCACGGTAGGCTGAGAATACTGGGCTGCGGCCCCACCCTACCTTACTAGTAGGATGGAGGTTCCACTCCAGAAGAGGCGATCCAAGAAGACCAGAGAATACCATCCACACCCAACACCATTCTTATAAAGAAGGGACGTGTTACTCCAATATAAGTGGGTCACTGTTCCAACTCCCAGAGCAATGTCACAAAGCTTTTTCCCAGAAGAGGCAAGCCATATGAACAGAGAGCTCCACATATCTCCATAAGCAGACTGACTTCATTTGGAATAGAACACGGAGAAGTTCAGGCCTAAGAACACCAGCAAAAACAATGGTGATCACAGTAAAGCAATTAAGAGGAAGCTGCTAGCTACATGATATGAAAAAGCCACACAGTAGACAAGCTAGAAGTTTAAAAGAAAGGCTCAAAGACTGACCTAAAAGACTACCTCTAAGAAAGGGCCTTACAGTAACTGAATCAGACCAGGAGCAATTTATGCCTCAAGGCATTGTTGAAAACAATACAGCAATCAGCTTAGCTGAGGCTAACAGCTGATACCAATATTGCAAGACAAACAAGAAGATTAACAAGGAGATGAAAGAGACAGTAAAAGAGAACTCAGTTAAAGCCACAGTCATAGGAGGAGGGAATGGATGGAGACCACAGTCAGGGAGGCTGTACATATACCAAAGACTCTGCTTTTGGGACTTCCCTGGTGGCACAGTGGTTAAGACTCCATGCTCCCAATGCAGGGGGCCTGGGGTCAATCCCTGGTCAGGGAGCTAGATCCCACATGCATGCCACAACTAAGGAGCCCAACGGCTGCAACTGACAGGGCACAACCAAATAAATAAAATATTTTTTTAATAAAATAAAATAATCAAATGCAAATCCAATTTAAAAAAAAAGACTCTGCTTTCCAGTGAGGAAATTCAGAAGGTGCATACTGCAGGGGAAACAGACTTCACTTCCAAACTAGTCACTAAATAACCAGACAAGCAAAACAATAACAAATATTCTCAGCCCAGAGAGGGAATCAGTAACCAGAGCTGCAACAATATATTATCTAAAATGTCCAGTTTATAACAAAGAGTTGTGACACACGCAAAGAAAAAGAAAAGTGACCCATTCACAGGAAAAAAACAAGCAATAGAAACTGCCTTTAAGGAGACCCACATTTTGGTTTTAGCCAGCAAAGACTTCAAAGCAGTTATTATAAATATGTTCAAAGAAGAAAAGGAAACCATGCTTTAAAAATTAAAAGAAGCTTCAATGAAATCCCTATTAAACTACCAATGTCATTTTTCACAGAACTAGAACAAAAAAATTCCACAATTTGTATGGAAACACAAAAGACCCTGAATAGCCAAAGCAATCTTGAGAAAGAAAAACGGAGCTGGAGGAATCAGGCTCCCTGACTTCAGACTATACTACAAAGCTACAGTAATCAAGATAGTACGGTACTGGCACAAAACCAGAAATAAAGATCAATGGAACAGGACAGAAAGCCCAGAGATAAATGCACACACATATGGTAACCTTATCTTTGATAAAGGAGGCAAGAATAGTGGAGAAAAGTGGAGAAAAAAAGGAAGCAAGAATAGTGGAGAAAAGACAGCCTCTTCAATAAGTGGTGCTGGGAAAACTGGACAGCTACATGTAAAAGAATGAAATTAGAACACTCTCTAACAACATACACAAAAATAAACTCAAAATGGATTAAAGACCTAAATGTAAGGCCAGACACTATCAAACTCTTAGAGGAAAACACATGTAGAACACTCTATGACATAAATCACAGCAAGATCCTTTTTGACCCACTTCCTAGAGAAATGGAAATAAAAACAAAAATAAACAAATGGGACCTAATGAAACTACAAAGCTTTTGCACAGCAAAGGAAACCATAAACAAGACGAACAGACAACTCTCAGAATGGGAGAAAATATTTGCAAATGAAGCAACTGACAAAGGATTAAACTCCAAAATATACAAGCAGCTCATGCAGCTCAATAACAAAAAAACAAACAAACCAATCCAAAGATGGGCAGAAGACCTAAGCAGACATTTCTCCAAAGAAGATATACAGATTGCCAATAAACACATGAAAGGATGCTCAACATCACTAATCATTAGAGAAATGCAAATCAAAACTACAATGAGGTATTACCTCACACTGGTCAGAATGGCCATCATCAAAAAATCTACAAACAATAAATGCTGGAGAGGGTGTGGAGAAAAGGAAACCCTCTTGCAGTGTTGGTGGGAATGTAAACTGATACAGCCACTATGGAGAACAGTATGGAGGTTCCTTAAAAAACTAAAAACAGGGCTTCCCTGGTGGCGCAGTGGTTGGGAGTCTGCCTGCCGATGCAGGGGACACGGGTTCGTGCCCCGGTGCGGGAAGATCCCACATGCCGCGGAGCGGCTAGGCCAGTGAGCCATGGCCGCTGAGCCTGCGCGTCCAGAGCCTGTGCTCTGCAACGGGAGAGGCCACAACAGTGAGAGGCCCGCGTACCACAACAACAAAAAAAAAACACAAACTAAAAACAGAACTACCATACGACCCAGCAATCCCACTACTGGGCATATACCCTGAGAAAGCCATAATTCAAAAAGTCATGTACCACAATGTTCATTGCAGCCCTACTTACAATAGCCCGGACATGGAAGCAACCTAAATGTCCATCGACAGATGAATGGATAAAGAAGATGTGGCACAAATATACAATGGAATATTACTCAGCCATAAAAAGAAATGAAATTGAGTTATTTATAGTGAGGTGGATGGACGTACAGACTGTTCATACAGAGTGAAGTAAGTCAGAAAGAGAAAAACAAATACTGTATGCTAACAAATATATATATGGAATCTAAAAAAAATTAAAATAAATTGGTTCTGAAGAACCTTGGGGCAGGACAGGAATAAAGACGCAGACGTAGAGAATGGACTTGAGGACATGGGGACGGGGAAGGGTAAGCTGGGACGAAGTGAGAGAGTGGCATGGACATATATACACTGCCAAATGTAAAACAGATAGCTAGTGGGAAGCAGTCACATAGCACAGGGAGATCAGCTCAGTGCTTTGTGTTCACCTAGAGGGGTGGGATAGGGAGGGTGAGAGGGAGAGGCAAGAGGGAGGAGATATGGGGATATATGTACACATATAGCTGATTCATTTTGTTATACAGCAGAAACTAACACAGCATTGTAAAGCAATTATACTCTAATAAAGATGTTAAGAAAACATTAAAAAATAAAATTAAAAGAAAGTAATGGCAATGTCTCATCAAATAGAAAATAAGCTAATAGAACTTACAAAAGAAGCAAATGGAAGTTCTGGGGTTGAAAAGTACAACTAAAATGAAAAATTTCCTAGAGGCTCAACAGTAAATAGGGACAGACAGAAGAATCAGTGAATATGATGATAACAGAGACTATGCAAGCTGAAGGACAGCAAAAAAAAAGAATAAATAAAAATGAACAAAGGCTCAGAGAGCTATTTGACAAGATTAAGTGTACTGACATATGTATAATGGGGGATATCTGAGACAGAAAAGAGCAGGAAAAAATAATGGCTGAAAACTCCCCAAATTTGATGAAAAACATTATCCTACACATCTGAGAATCCCAATGAACTCAATGATAAACAGAGAGATCTATGCCAACACATCATAATCAAAATCAAAATGCTGAAAGACGAAGAGAATATCCTGAAAGCAGCAAGAAAAAAAACAAATCACATACAATGGAACACTAATAAGAATAGCTGATTTCTCACCAGAAACAATAAAGGCAGAATACAGTGAGTGGAAAGACATATTCAAAGTGCTGGAAAAAACTGTCAACCAAGAATTCAAAACCCAGCAAAACTATCTTTCGAAAAGATAATATAAAAACATTCCCAGATATACAAAAACTGAGAGAATTTGTTGGTGGCAGGCCCATCTTACAAAAAATACTAAAGGAAGTTCTTCAGGCTGAAAGCAAGTGACACCAAACAGCAATTCGAATTTACAGAACAAAACAAATAGTGCTAGTAAAGATAATTATGTTAGGTAATTACAAAAAGACAGGACACTTGCATATTTTCCTTTCTTCTAACAGATTTTAAAAGCAAGCTTACATAAAACAACACATATATAATTGTATTATTGGGGCTATAACATATAGAAATGTAACATATTCAACTATAACATCAAAAGGAAGTACATGGGAGCAAACTTAGAGTACAGCAAGGAAATGACACTGGGTGATAACAAATCCACAGGAACAAATAAAGAGAATAAGAAAAAAGAATAAATTCAAATATTAATGTAATAAGCTCTATAAATATAAATATTTGCTCTCTCTACTTCTCTGAGCTTCTTTAAAATACATAAAATTATATAAATAATTATGACAATGTAACAATCTACTCTTGGGTTTGTAACATATAGGTGTATTATGTATTATAATAATTGCAAATACAAAGAAGAGGGAATAGATCTATATAGGAGAAACATCTCTGTATCACACTAGAATTTAGTTAGTATAAACTGGGAGTATATTCTGGTAAGATAAATTTTATAAACCCTAGAGCAACCACTAATAATATAATTTTAAAAATTAGCTAGGACTTCCCTGGTGGCGCAGTGGTTAAGAATCCGCCTGCCAATGCAGGGGACACGGGTTCGAGCCCTGGTCCGGGAAGATACCACATGCCGCAGAGAAACTAAGCCCGTGTGCAACAACTAATGAGCCTGCGAGCCACAACTACTGAAGCCCACATGCCACAACTACTGAAGCCCACATGCCACAACTACTGAAGCCTGTGCACCTAGAGCCCATGCTCCGCAACAAGAGAAGCCACCGCAGTGAGAAGCCCACACACCACAACAAAGAGTAGCCCCTGCTTGCCGCAACTAGGGAAAGCCCACATGCAGCAACAAAAACCCAACACAGCCAAAAATAAAATAAATAAAAATAAATAATTCACTTTTTAAAAAGTAAAAATTAGCTAGAAAATTATTAAAGAAATTAAAATACTGGAAAATATTCACTTAATGCAATAAAAAGCAGTAAAGGATGAACAGAAGAACAAAAGAGTCATAAGGCATATGGAAAAGAAAAAGTAAATCAGCAAGTATAAATCCAATGTTATCAATAATTACATTAAATGTGAATGGATTAAACAATCACATCAAAGGCAAAGATTGGGGCTTCCCTGGTGGTGCAGTGGTTGGGAATCCGCCTGCTAATGCAGGGGACGCGGGTTCATGCCCCGGTCCAGGAGGATCCCACATGCCGCGGAGCGGCTGGGCCCATTGGCCATGGCCACTGAGCCTGAGTATCCGGAGCCTGTGCTCCGCGACGGGAGAGGCCGCAGTGGTGAGAGGCCCGCATACCGCAAAAAAAAAAGGCAAAGACTGTCAGTCTGGAATTAAGAAATAAAAAGATACAATTATAAGCTATTTACAAGAGATACAGTTCAGTTTCAAAAACATAAATAGGTTGAAAGTACAGGGATGAAAAAAGATACAACATTCAAGCAGCAACCATAAGAACTGGAAAGTCCACAGAGACATAAGACAAAATAGACCTTAAAACAAAAAAATATGTTTCTAGAATTAAAGAGGGACAACAGCAAAAAGGTCAATTCATCAGGAATATATAACAATTACAAACATAAATGCACTTAATATCAAAGTCTCAAAATATATGAAACAATTCTGACAGAAAAGGGAAAAACAGACAGACAATAATAATTGGAGACTTCAATACCCTACTTTCAAAAATGGAGAAAACTAGCAGAAGATCAACAAGGATCAGAAGACTTGAACACTATAAACCCACTAGAACTAAGAGACATGTATAGAACACACCACCTAACAACAGCAGAATGCACATTTCTTCTCAAGCGCAAACCATACATTCTACCGGATAAACATGGTAGGACATAAAACATGCCTCAGTTAAATTTAAAAGCACAAAAATCCTATAAAGTATATTAGGAAATAGTTTAGATGAATTAAAACAAAAACACAACAAGCCAAAACTTAAGGCACACAGCTAAAGTAGTGTTTAGATCTATCAACGTAAATACCTACATTAAAAAGAAAAATCTCAAATCAATAACATAACATTTAGGGAAACGTAAACCAAAACTACAAGATACCACTTCACAGCCACCAGAATGGCTATAATCAGAAAGACAGAAAAACAAGTGTTGTGGAGGGTGTGGAGAAACTGGAACCCTCATAATGCTGGTGGGAATGTAATATGGTGCATATTCTTTGGAAAACAGTTTAGCAGTTATTCAAAATGTTAAACACTGTTACCATGAACGAGAAATTCCCACTCCTAGATATATACCAAAGAGAAATAAAAATAACAAATACACAAACCTGTACGTGAATGTTCATAACAGCATTATTCCTAAGGGTCAAAAAGTGGAAAACAACCCAAGTGTCCATCAACTGATGAACAGGTAAACAATATGTGACATATCCATCCTATGGCAATAAAAAGGAATGAGTACCGATATACACTATAACATGGATAAATCTTGAAAACGTACTCAGTAAAAGAAGCCAGCCACAAAAGATCTCATATTGTATGATTTCACTCACATGAAAATGTCCAGGATAGGCATCTCCAACCTCAGCTGACTTCTCAGAACTACTGCCAATCCATCTGCTTATCCTTGGTCAGCTCCATCCCCTATTCACTTCAACATAAATTCTAAGCCTTCACCAAGCCACTCTCCTCAAATCCCTTAACTCACCTCCACAACTCTCAACCTCCCTCAGCAGACAATCTTGCTTTCTACCTCAAAACTAATCTCTCAGTTTCCTCTCTGTAAACGTGTATCTGTTCTTATGCTCATTTAATTCCCTTTTCCCTTCAAGTCACAGAAAGGAATATAGAAACAAACTGACTCTAATATCAGACTCCTCCATGTAATTCAGTTCTAAACACTGTCATGAAGAATGCAATGAAAATCAAATGGTTCATCTAACAAAAGATCTGAGGATCTATAAATACACCTAATCCAAAGTTAACATTATTGCAGGAGTTCAAAAGTAAAAAATTAGGCACAGCAAGATATTTTTAACAAGCTAGTCATAAGGACACTTGATATCTCCTTCTTTACATACCTGTTGAATGTTTGAAAGTCCCTGGCACAGTGTCAGGAGATACCCTCAACATTCTGAGATCTGAAGAGTGATACTCCAACTCTCTAGTTGGCTCATGAGGAACAGATGGAGGCAATACAGATGCAAAAGACTGATTAATGTCCATATTAGAAAGACATACCTATGAAAAGAGATAAAAAATGAAGAAAATAAGATTAATTTTAGACTTCATCTACTAAAAAATAACCTCATTTTTATGAAAATGAATGTTAAGCAGTTATACCAGTTCCTCAAGATCATATTCTCAACCCTCCTGAATTCATATATAGATCATATCTTGTTTGGTTAATTCCAGGAAGGCTCTACAAATTATTTGAGGGTTTGGAAGTCTACCTGTATAGAATATTACAGATAGGAGACCTAGAAGTGTTCTATTACTCAGAAGTTTGCTACTTAACAATAGTATGATCTGAACTATGGTAATATTCTTGACAAGCTCAAGGACTTGTTTTTTAAGGAGGAGAGGTATGTTAGGGAAAGGAAAGAGGAAAGGAGGGAAGAGAGAACAGAAATATTTTCAAGAAATCCACAAATGTTTAGAAGAAAAATAAACGCATCAAAGAACTGTATCTGTGATCAGTTACCAAAAATCATAAGTTCTCAAATTTTTTGAAACAAAAGTAGTGGGAAATATAAACTGATGAAGTAAAGGTTAAATGCTGAAAAAGAAGTTCCTGAAGTTTCATGACATTCCAGCAAGTCCTTGTTAAAAAAGAAATCAGAGGGGACTTCCCTGGCAGTCCAATGGTTAAGACTTCGCCTTCCAATGCAGGGGTGTGGGTTCGATCCCTGGTTGGGGAGCTAAGATCCCACATGCCTCATAGCCAGAAAAACAAAACATAAAACAGAAGCAATATTGTAACAAATTCAACAGACTTTAAAAATGGTCCATATCAAAAAAAAATCTTAAAAAAAAAAAAAGAAATTAGAAACTATTAGTACTGATGTTGGTACATAAACATTACACAACTTTTCACCAAATTCACAGTATACTCTCATATAAAAACAACATACCACTTTTATTTTCCTAAAAAGTTATTCCAGTGCTGCCCTCTCAGGAGGGAGTCTAAAAATGTACATAAGCATGAATTTTTCTATCCTCTTTTATGAAAGATTTTTCAGTGTGTAGTAACAAATATTCTTAAGAAGCTGGCAGAATGTGGAAATAAATAATTCTACTTCTACTGCCCATATAGTTTCTCTAGACCCATGGTTCTCAAATGGGGAAGATTTTGCACTCCCCCACCTCCCCCCACCAAGGAACGTGTGGCAATACCTGGAGACATTTTTCACTGTCATAACTTTAGTGGGGGTAATGTTACTGACATCTAGTAAGTAGAGGCCAGGGATGTTGCTAAACATCCTAAAATACACAGAACAGACCCCCACAACAAAGAATTATCCAATCCCAAAGCAATAGTGTAGAGGAACCCTGCTCTAAACATAGCACAAAGTTCTTAGTTTTCAATTATCCTACTGCCAAAGGAGACATGCAGCTCATTAACAGCATGGGTTTGAACTGCACTGGTTCACTTACACATGGATTTTTTTTTTTTCTATAGTAAATACTACAGTACTACACACGATCCAAGATTGGTTGAATCTGTGGATGTGGAAGAACCATGAATATGGTGGAATCGGGGATACAGGGGGCCAACTGTGGATCTTCAACTTCGCAGAGGGTCAGTGCCCCTAATTCCCACATTGTTCAGTCAACTGTATATATCACATATATGATAGATAAATACTTGTGTGTGCTCATGCATGCACTGTGTTTAATAGAAGTTTTCCCCTAAAGCTTCCAAACATAGGGGAAAAAATTTCTATTCCAATCTTGACTTTGATAACATTTCAAAGCTTCGAAATATATAGATTATTAGAGCAGTTAATAAAAAAGAAAATGCAGAATGAAAAAGATGAGATATATTTATTTAAGAGATCAACAGATGTTTGTCACTAAAAATTAAAGGAGTCAGGAGGGAAAAAAAAATCAAGATTTGTTTATCTCCTAGTTTTTATCAATAATGAAGACAGAATCAAAGACAATGAAGAAACCAAGAAATGCTAACACCTCTATAAGAACTGAGAAAATCTGTAAGTCACTCTGATTTTAGGGAAAAAATGAATTATTCTGATCTAAGCAAGGTGAATTTGAGATGTTGGGACTATTCACAGGAAAATTTCATGCAAGAAATTTCTACCTAGGAGAAATAATACTAGGGTCTTAAAATAGAGATGATAACCATCCACACAGAGAAAAGCATTTAAACCTTGAGAGGAAACAGATTCTTTGGGATGGAGCGGGGACCAACAAAACAAACACGAAAGAAATCTAAGGAGTCAACCTTAAATAATATTTAAGAGTTACGTGGCCAAAATAAGGGATACTAAAACAGTATTTTATTATAGAGGTTAAAAGAATGTAATATGCTGCTGCCAGGAACAAGGAGAGAGAAGGAACAGAATAATGAATTAGAGTAGGAAGTCCTGGTAAGAGTCTAATGGTCTAGTTTCAGTAAAGGGAACTAACAGCCAGGCACTAACCATGTAAGTGCTACATACCTTACACCCCATTTAACATAACAACATTTGAGGTTGATTATCATTTTTTATGTAGACAAGGAAGGAGAGTGATCCTCCAAAATCATTTGCCCAAGGCACAAGGCTAATAACAAAGTAACTGAACAGGGTTTTGACTCCAATTCTCAAGTCTCTTCATAGCCCTAACCTACATCATACATAAGTGGATACCCAAATAATCATTTAGAGAATGATGGATACGTATCAAAGTGAGGCAAACAAGTATGAATGCCTCTTCTGAGACACAGATGAGAATAAGGAAGAAACCAAAGAGTAGGCAAACCCCCTGAGAGCAAGCTGGGCCACGCAGGAAGATTATCATCATGTCTGGCTCATTGTTTCCCTCATATTAGCATTACGTAACTCCCAGACCATAGAAGAGAGCTAAGAGTGAAAGACAATATAGAGAACAGCATCCTCCCTGGACTAAAAACCTACAGTTAAGGGCAAATAAAATTTGAAATTGTGTCACAGTTAATCTCAGCACAACACTGTTAACTGAATATACATCTTCATGTCTTTAAATATATTTTATCTACATGAAAAGTTGATGACATAAATTACAAAAGTAGCACTATCAAAAAAATTAGAAACTCTCAATTTAAATATAATTAACACTGCTGTATGTTATATATGAAAGTTGTTAAAAGTAAATCCTAAGAGTTTTCATCACCAGGAAAAAATATTTTTTCTATTTCTTTAATTTTGTATCCATATGAGACGATGGATGTTCACTAACTTTATTGTGGTCATCATTTCATGATGTATGTAAGTCAAGTCATTACACTGCATCCCTTAAACTTATACTGTGTTGTATGTCAATTATACCTCAATAAAACTGGAAGAAAAAGGCAAAAAGAAACTCAAAGTTTAAAATTGATATTTTGTTTCTCATTCTTATTAAAACTAACTCTGACCTTCACTCTTGCCAAAATGATGCAAAATCTTGGCTTTGGTTTCACTGAAGAACAGTTTATGGTATAGTGGTTAAGTATATTGACAAGGTTAGTTTCAAATACTAGTTCCCCTACTTGCAAGTTCCTTAACCCTCTAAATATCAATTGTAAAATGGTGATGATAATAATCCCCAACAATCCTCCCTGACAGGACTGACCAAAGGCCTAAATGAATTGAGGCATGTAAGTAAATCTCTTAGCATATTATTTGAGCACAGTGTGTTACCTATCATTTTCATCCCCATCGTTATTAAATTGAAAATTAGAATTAAACAATGTCTAGAATGTTGAAGAAAATAAAACTAACCTAACAGTTCTCTATATTAAAATTTTTAAATAAATTGTAAATAAAAGGAAAAATTCATCACAATATCTTTGTTCAGTTTCTCTTTTCAACTACCTGAACCTAAAGGTCAAAATATAATTGCAGGGACTTCCCTGGTGGTCCAGCGGTTGAAACTCTGCACTCTCAATACAGGGGCCCAGGGTTCGATCCCTGGTCAGGGAACTAGATCCCACATGCCGCAACTAAGACCCGGCGTAGTGAAATAAATAAATAAATAAATATTTTAAAATATAATTGCAACTCAAACTAGCAGCTTTCCAATGACATACTAATCTTATACATGGGAAAACTGGAAAAGGAAAGTAACATTAAGTATACCACATATATGACCTAACTGTCTTTAATGACTAACAGAATGTAAGGATATATTATCAGGAAGTGGGACCCAGATTGGAGCTGACAGTATCAGACAAAACCGGATGAGCAATGGGACCAGAGAAACATTAAAGCCAAAAGATCCAAGGATCCAGGTAAATGAAGCCTTGTACATAAAAGAAAATTGTGACTTCAAGATACCTCTGAAGTTAAAATCTTTCAGGGGTTTCTAAACAAATACTTGAATATGTCAGGGCCTATATACCAAGGCCTGTACATTGAAGGCCAGAGGGGGAAAAAAGCACAACTGAATATCTCCATGAATGAGTCTAATCTTAACACCATCCCAAAGGTTCCTGCTAGCACAATTTGGAAGAGTTAAGATGCCTCAAGATGAAAGGCCTGCAAGCTCCAAAGGATGGCCTTTTCCAAAACACCACAGAAGTCACTGAATCTCATGGTCTACGAAGCACAAATATTTCTTTTACGCCAACCTCTAACAAATTAATGCAGCATATTCCTGGATATCAGATGAAAACCAGATTACACATCACAATTTGGTATTAGAGGATATAAATGGCCCTATACTTTCATCCCCATTTTTCAACTAAAATATTTCTTTCCCTACCGCATAAAAAATGTCAAACAGAAAAACTTACAGGCTCTTCAAAACTGCTCTCTTCCTTAGATGGTAGCTGTACAGTAGACTGCCAGTGCAGGGAGCTGTCACAAATCTCTAGATCATCAAGCAAATTTTCTAAACCTGCTAGCTTAATGCACTCACCAGTCAAGTCACCTTGGTCACATATCTGGGAAACAGTAAAGAGTAAAAGTAAAAACAAATAACAATACCATTTTCTGAAACAATACTGGAAAAGACCATGTCTCTCCCCAACAATCATTTTATTGTCTCACCTCTCTTTGTAGTTCAACAACTCTTTTCCTGCATACAACATCATTTTCATCTAGGCTACAGCATTCAGTATCATCATCCAGAGTATAGATGTCAGATTCAGCCTTCCCCTGCAGGCCCTCTACAAAATAGGAGTCATTTTGCATAATTGTATAGACAGTAAAACTGGACTTGGCTTCCACAGGCCAAGGAATTTCACCTTGGTCTATATCAGCTTTCAGCAATGTCTCTTGGCCAACTGCAATTAATGATGCACCACTGATCACTGGCAAAGTACCTTGTGACTTTGCATTACATGCCACCAAGTTTGCTGAAAAGCTGCTTCCTACAGCTGCAGATGGACCTTCAATGACGTTACTAGAGTTTCCATTCTTACCCAAAATACAGTTTGAGGAATCTGCAACTTCTTCAAAGGTGTGCTGCTTTAAATCTTGTAAAACCAAAGAATCTGAAGTCCATACTTTCATTGGATAAATAATGTTTGAAGATCCTAACTTCTCTGCAAGGTCAAGAGCAGAAACAGACTTTATCTTCCCAATGGGAAGAAATGGTTCATTGTCTGTATCATACTGAAATAAAGCTGACTGTGTCTTGCCAAGACCAACAGCCTGTCTGAGAGATTTTTCACTTAAAGAAGATGACGACTTAAGCTCTGGACTAAGAGAAAGTGGCTTAATGAATATTTCCTGAGGAGCACTGGGGAGTGATTTTATATTAGGATGCCAGTACAGGGAGCTATCACCATCATCTTTTTTATACAACAATGGTTTTGAAGCTGCTGATTCAAACACCCCAGGAGTAGATTGATAGTGTGGGTGATTAAGTTTATCAAAGAAAAAGTTTTCAGCATAATTTAATAGGGAAAGATCTGGATTTTTTGGTTCATTTTCTTGGCTGTCATTTGTTAAAGATTTATTGATGTCAGTTTGGATTTCATTTACTGTACTCTCTTTCTCAGAAGGTTCAATAGAGGCAATAACTGCCTGAAAGGCTACATTTTCAGTAGCATCAACATTTTTCCCACCAAAAGCAGAAGGTGGCTTTTGGTTTCCTTCTTCTTGAAAACACAGCTGTTCTGATGTCTCATCTGAGTTGGATTTAATAGTCTGAAGAGGACCACCAAAAACCTCCATCTTAGAGGTATCATGCCCCGTGGAGAGTATATGTGCTTCTGACACTTCTACAGGATTATCAGTAACTACAACATTCTCAATATATTGTATTTCTGAAGATCTGGGATGCACCTCTGATAATACTAAAGTATTTCTATTCTCCTTTAGTTCAAAACATTGAGATAATTCTTTCCCCAGATCTTCTTCAATTCCTTTATAACCCTCCAAAGAATCCATCTTTTGTTTCATCTCATTCTCAGCAGGAGCCCTTAAATAAACACTCTCAAAATAATGACTATCAGCTGTCAAGGGAACCTCTCTTCCTCCTCTTTCCAACAAACAATGCAAAAAACAATGTGGCATTTTACTATAAAAGTGAGGAGCAACTTCATGTGGAAAAGAAACACAGTCCTTACTGATTAGACATATTTCTGGATGGTGTGAAGCTCCCTGTTTGCTCCATGGCATATCTGAAAAAGGGGCACTAAAATTGTCACTTTCCTTATGAATTTTATTTTTATCAATTGTGTCAGATGAATCTGAATAAGAATCACGGTCCTTACTGGTTAAATATTTTTCTAACTGTTGTAAAGCTTCCTGTTTCCCATATTGCACATATGAACAAGAAGCATCAAAACTGTCACTTCCTTTAGGAGTTATGTATTCATCACTTGTATCAGATGCAGTTGAAAAAGAAACTTGATCTTTATCAGCTAAATTGGTTTCTGGCTCCTGTATAACTTCTTGTGTCTTCCATGACATATATGAATAAAGAGCATCATAACTATCAGAGTCTTTGGGGGTTTTCAGATCCTCAAGTGTATCAGGTGAAACAATCTCTTCTTTAGTCCCTTGTTCAAGAGTTAATAAAGAGCGCTGAGAGTCAATAGCTGTACTACCTATAAGTGGGTGCTGAGATACTCTAAAGCAACTGTTAACTAAGTTTGAAGCTACTTCTGAGGCTGCCTGGAATAAAGCTTCACTAACTTCCGACGGTCGAGAAAACCATTCAGTGTCTTCAGACTTACCAGGAATTCCCCTGAAAATATACAGTTAAAAATAAATAAATAACACATTAAAAACATTTATTTTTTAAAATACTAACATGAAAAAATACAAAACTGATATGTCACTGAAATCGAGGTTATTTGAAAGTATATTGAAAAACAAAGTCCTAATTTCAAATTCCTTTAGGGTGGCTAATGATTGAACAAAGCAAATTCTTTTAAAACAGAAGGTAAACTACCATCCTATGACCCTGATATTTTCTCAGGCTTCCCTCAAAACAATATTGCCCCAAAAAGTGATTCTTTAAATGAAAATATCAAACTTTACTATTTAAAATGTGTAGTTTGTCACCTACCATAATTTAATATTCATTTAACCTGCATTAATTCTTCTACTACTCATTTATTATGCTCTTGAAAACCAATTAAGTGAGCTACTCCCCAAACAAAACAGTAACCTAAGCATTGGTTGACTATTGTGTATAGAACACTTTTCACAAAAGTAATTTTAAAGTAATACATAGCACAGGGCAGAGGTTTTTACTCTGTAAACATTTATACTCTTTAATTTAAGGCTTCTTTTTTATTTCTAAAAGAAGAAAACATATTCTTGGATAATTCCAAATATGCTTTGGAGAATTCCAGACTTGTCTCTCATTATGACTAAAGGGCATTAATTTGGAGTAACTGTTAATTTCGATGTGTTTATTAGAAAAATCGTGTTAGTTCATATTCGCACCTCCTATGAAGGAGAGATAGCTAGATTCATTCAATATTGGCTGACAAAAATGACAGTGCCATACAAGCTAGTGACCATGAAATGAATGCTTTTTACAGAATGGGTGTGGGCTGATGAGCAGCAAAAGGGAAGATTTAGAAGGAAGAAAATTAGTGTGCCTTCTAAATTAAAATATGCCTAATATACTAGAATACATTAGAAATTATTTTTAAAGAAACTGAAGTCCCCTGGCTCATTTTTACACATATTACTATGCCAAATTAACATGTATCATGCCTTAATTTAGGGCCTTGTTATCTTCAGAGTGTGTACTGAGAATATCTAGCTCCCAACCCAAAGTCTCACCTGAAGTCATTAATATTAGTAACAACTTAGAAGAAAAGAAAGAGTAGAAAGGTTACATGCAAACAGAAAAATAAATCATCCTACCTCAGAGGAGCAAAATCTAGTTCACTTTGGTGAAACAAGGAATCAGGCCCAAACTCTTGATCTTTTGTCAAACATGTCAGCAAAGGCAAATCAGGAGAAGCGAAATTGTCTTGTATGACTGCAAAGTTTCAAATATAAAGATGTTGGGAATGCTGAAAATTAATTGTTTAGCTTATATAGTATTTTAAAGAACCTAAATATGCTGCCATCTGGAAGTTTCTACAAGCATTAGTATGATAATATAACAGCAGCAGCAGCAAATACCATTTATTAATAGCCTGACAAGATCCAGGCACTTAATATACAATATTTTATTTAATCCTCATAACAACCTTGAAGTATAGGTATTTTTATACCCATCTTATAGATGAGGAAACATGATCATAAATCTTAAAGAATACTAAGTAATTTGTCCACATTCAAATAGATTAAGTACCAGAGTGCAATCTGAATCTAAACACTCTACTTTTTAGCAAGTGCTCCTAACCATTATGAGTGTTTCTTCCTATCTTACATCAAAGTGTGGTCCACAGACTCCCAGGCATCCCTAAGACACTCTCAGAAGATGCCTGGGGTCAAAATTATATTCAAAGTAATATTAACATATCATGTGCCTTATTCACTCTCACTCTCTCATAAGGATACACTGGAATTTTCCAGAAGCTACATTACCTATGATAAAGCAACATCCTGAATGCAGAAGCCACCTGTCTTCTATTAAGTCAGACATTACAGTTTTTTCTTTTTTAAGTAAAACAACGCTAGTCTTCTAAACATTTTTGGTTTGGAAAATAGTTATTTTTCTAAAAAACTAGATAATTTATGTTAACATGCAATGGAGTTGTTACTTTTTAATGAGTTGATAAATATTTTTTAAATTTCTCAGTTTTAATAATTTCTAATATGGGAAAATATCAATAATCCACATCAACAAAAGTTCTCAGTAACTTTAAAGTGTGTCAAGGAAATTCTGTGAACAAGAAGTTTGAGAATTGCTAATATAAAGGAAAAAAAGTTCTTCTGAATTCCTGAATGCCACCTTAAATAAGGTTTATTATAATGTCCTTAAATATGTACAACTAGGTATAAACTCCTTATTCCTTATAGTATTTCTACAACTATAAAACAAAAAAATATTAATAGAAACAAAACTATAAAACCAACAGCATTCTATTTCATATTAATTTAAATAGATTGGTGATGTTTTGCTAAAACTGAATTGTTCTTTCAATATAAAGGCAACACTGTTGCTACAGTATACTTTCTTGATTTCAGAATGCCTCTAATAATACTGCATACCTTCCCTATCATAACTGTCACACTCTTGTTTTAATCTTTGGTCTGTCTGCTTCCCACCTAGATTATCAACTCCATGTCTGCATTATTCACAGCTGTACCCTCAGTGCCTAGCAAAGTACCAGCTACATTTAGTAGGCACTCAAAATACAATTATTTATTTACTGAATGGATTAATTAAAAATAAGAAACTGAAAGATAACGATAACCTTTACCACCAAGGACTAATCGGTATGGTTCCTCTTTGGCTACAGACTCAGTCTTAAACCTTCATAACAGAAATCTTTACCCCTCTAAGAATCATGAAGATTTTTTAACAAAGACCCCACATTTCCTCACATTTTGGCAATTACTGATGGCCTGGATCACTCTTTTTTGAGATACCTAACTGTTCTGGCACCAGTCATCATCATGACATTTGCCATTGGTGAGGTACACCCTACAATGACTGGATTCAAGCATAACAAAAAAGCAATGATGAAATTTCCTCTGGCCATCAGATCCTGGGATCTAATAATTAAAATGTTCTACTTTATCTATAGTAAATGAGAAGCTGGAGTTATAAAACTTTACATTAGAAAATACATTAGAAGCCATGTAGCACAATCTCCAACCCAATGCTGAAACTATCCTATTAGAGAACTTCGCTTGACATTTTGCTATGACATAATGCTCACTTTTTTTTGTTATACAGCCTTTCCAGTATTAAATGGCTCTATTAGAAAGTTCTTTCTTGTATCAAGTTGAAAACAGCCTCCCTATAAGCTACGTAGTCTCATTTTAACCTCTAGAATAGGAATTAGCAAACATTTTCTATAAAAGGTCAGCTAGTAAATATTTTACGCTTTGTTGATCACACATGGTATCTCTATCCTATATACTTCTTTTCTTTTTACAATCCTTTAAAAATGCTAAAACCTTTTCTAGCTCACAAAATCAGGCCTTAGACTATGGCTAGTAGTTTGCAGACTCCTGCTCTAAACCACTATCCAACTCATCCCATGGTACTATTATTTTCCTTTTACTGTATTGTCTTCCCAAAAGAAGAAGTAGCTTTCATCTATATACCCCTAGCATCCAACACACAATAGGCACTTAGATATTTGTTAAATAAATGAATAAATGAAAAATACATTGCTTCCTCTTTAGCATGACAGCCCTTCAAATACCTGATCATAGCAAAGTCTTCCCTTTCATCTACTATCATAGTAATCTCCTCCCACAAGGGAACTCTAATGTTAACATCTTTCTTAAAATATAAAACTAAAATTGACTTTGATGATCTACATCACTGAATATACTGGCACTAGTATTTTTACTTGGATAGTATTTGCTTGTATTTGAAAGGAACTTGTTGAATTAATTCCTAATCCTTGCTCCTCTACAAAACTCTGATACGACAACTCCATGGTTGAATCCCACTCCCTTGACAAAAGTTAATTGTAAAATATGTGGTTGTGGCATTTTCTTCAATTTTTGAAAATAAAAATCTGAAGAAAACGGAAGGAAAAACCAAAGAATATTTGTCTGAATTATGATTTAGGAATGAAAAAACTGAAATTACCATATTGGCTAAGCATTCTTATATATGTGCAACAATCCAAAGTAGTGATAATACAATTCTACCTCCTACCTTGATGATTTGAAAAGTACTTAAAGTTCATCTTTTGTAAAGAGCTAATAAATCAGTTCCACATTAAACAGAGGAAAGCAGGAAGCTCTACCTCAGACAAGTCATTTAACCTCTTTATCTCAATGTCTGGGTCTGAAAACTTAGGATAATAATATATGTCTTAACTAATTTTAAGAATCTAATGAGCTTAAGCATGAACATTTGTTTTTTGTTTGTTTTTTATACATCATGGAGCCTCCACTGCTGAGAGAAGTAGTCAAAGGATAAATATATGGTTTACATATATGTTTACAAATTCAGGACTAAGGAGGCATACCCACTAGAGGAAGTTACCACTTTTTTCCCTTCTGAGAGCAACAAGGGGAGATAAAATGAGGAGCAACTGCACATTTAAATATAACTAGGCCAGCTGGCCAGTGTGGAAAACGAGAAATAAGCTACTACCTTTGAGTACAGTTCTACAGAGCTCCTCAGCTCAAGAAAGGATTTAGACGCAAGATTTGCACTCCCCCATAAGTATTTTACCAATGTGAGGTATTACTACTAGTTAAAAATAAAGAGGCATTACCTAGCAATGGAGAACATAAGAGATCTCTGTTCGACTCCTTTACTTGATTTTCTGATTGGGTCAATATACCTTCCTCCAGAGAGGGGAAGTCTGTCACTTCAGTCCCTTTCTCTCTCACATTAAACCTGGTCTGGGTTGTATCCAAGGTGTGGGAAGAGTCCATTTCTTGAGGAAGATAATGCCAAGATTCTGTTCTCTAAAACAATAATTTTGAAGGAAAATATGCTAAATCATTAACTGAGTTACCATACATATTAACATTTAGATTAAAACGTCCCTTCATGTAGGATACAGCTTCCTATTTCACAACATTCTCATCAAAATTTGTAAAAAGTAAAGCTGTTCTGTGTTTTTCACAATATTGATAACATTTTTGATCTTTTCCCATTATTACCCATCTTTCAACATGTTGAATCACTGGCATTTCTGCTATTCTTTAATAGTTACTTCTCATCATTAAAACAATAAATTTGGTTCTTCATGATGAAATCTTACAATGTGATAATAATAAAACTGAAAAAAAGATTCCAAACCTAAAGCTACGATATTCTCTACATGTGACCACTTTACTGAATTCTTACTTGCTATACTAGTTTCTAGCGGACTTCTCAGTGCAAAACATCATATGGTTCATGCGTAGTGAGTGGTTCACTTGTCTCTTTCAAATATTTACTCTTATATTAGTGGCATGATTCAGAAAAATGTTTCTCAAAGTATCTATAGGAAGGATCAGTTTTTCCTACTTCCTATTCATTACAGACTGACATTTTATTAAAATACTAATAAAAATTAACAGGTAACAAGTAAAAAAAAAAAATAAACTAATTTTAAAAACTAGTAAAAATAACTAGGAAAATGAAATTGAAAAGATATATAAGCCCAAAATACAAAACACAAGTCTAAGTATCTGATTTCTAGTTCTAAAAAACATCAAATTGCTATAAAAGTTTCTAAACACTTCTTAATTCTTGTACTTATCTCTTGACAGTAACAAGCAATTCATGGCCTGGCACCAATCCACAGACCACACTAGGTAGCAATGTTGAAATAAAGTTGAATTAAATACTAACGGTAAGCAGTTTTTAAACACATTTTCTTTTTAAATTTGGTATTAGTTAATAATTAAGAATATTCGTCCTGGGCTTCCCTGGTGGCTCAGTGGTTGAGAGTCTGCCTGCCGATACAGGGAACACGGGTTCGGGCCCCGGTCTGGGAGGATGCCACATGACGCAGAGCGGCTGGGCCCGTGAGCCATGGCCGCTGAGCCTGCGCAAATGGAGCGTGTGTAACGGGAGAGGCCACAACAGTGAAAGGGGCCCGCGTACCACAAAAAAAAAAAAAAGAATATTCGTCCTATCATGCTATTATTCTTTTATTTTCATTTTAAATTAATTTTATTATGAATGAGCACTAAATTTGATCAAACTGCATTATAGCATCTTTTTTTCCCCAATTACATCTGTTAAAATACAGCAATAAATTTCTTCATATTGCAACAACTTCACATTTCTTACTTGGTAGTAGTAGATTAGACCTTAATCATATTTGCTAGCACAGTCTTTTACATTTTCACTCATTAGATTAATCAGTATTTTAGAATGCTTCTTTTGTTTTCTAACCTTGTTCTATATTTTTTTAATACAAGGAAATTTGATTTTCCTTAAAAATATAAAAGATTTCATCAGTGAATCCATTAGATCCAGAAACCTTTTTGATAGCTGGTACTATTATAACATTCTTGATTTCTTCCTAGTTCTAATCCAACTCTATAAGCTTTGATAGGTTTGTATTAAGTCTATTTTATTAAGGTGTTTTTCTTTTTCTTGACTGGATTTGCTAGGAATGTATATATTTTGTCTTGAATTTAACAATTCTGTTTTCTAACTTAATTATTTGTTTTTCTCTTTGCCATGTTTCTTCTACTTGCAGTTTTTCATTATTTACGTAAAATTTTTTGTTAAATAATGAATTCACTTGATTTACATTTATTTGTTTAAATAAAAAGATGAGACATTATATTGACGGCAATCAACATGCTTAGATATATAATGTACTGATTTTCATTATTTTGTAGTCTATTACTCTCCTTCCTTAATCAACTCAAATTTTTTAAGAGAATATATATTGTTTTCATTCCCAAATGACCCACCCATAAAAATATGTTGTACTACAATTTAGAAAGATTTCACAATTTCAACAAGACTTTTTTCTTTAAAGGATTATTTCCAGTATTTAAAATTCACCAACCAAATGCTCTTACAGTAAGTTAAAAAAAAAAAAAAAAAAAAGATACACAACTATCCACTACCTAATATCAGTTATATAAATAGATAGAGAGAAAAATATTGGAGTGAATATTCTAAAATATTAACACTACTCATCTATGGCTTATGGGATTATAGACCTTTCACATTCCAAAATATACCAATCCCATCTATGTCAGATAAATCAGTCAAATCCTTAACATCGAACATTACTACTGGAAACATGCTTTTTACATTTTTAATACTTGAAAATAAAAGGAATACGAGAATGATTATTTTAATTTTTTTCTTTTGAGAGCACTCTATTCAATAGGGGATAGTGGGCCAAATGAACAGGTTTTAAAGCAAGGGAATTCCAGTCATCTTGTGACTCTCATTATAGCAAAATCTCGGGTCCCCAACTCATCTCTTAGCCCCTTTGACCGGGGTTTGAGCCTCATCCCATAGTTCATTCCTCACTACTGATGAGAGACATATCCATGTGTTCTCCTGCCCATCCTTTGACCTCCACAGATCACTTACTTAACTCTAGCTCCTCAACTGCAATAATTTTGTAACCTTCTGAAGACAACTAACCTGTCACATTTACACTTTTCATAATTCCTTTCTTACTTGTATTTCCCTCTTTACCACTCTGAGAGTTCATAATCATCCTTATAATCACTACCTTGCAAACATCTCTTCTTTCTTACCCTTTTCCCCGACTATCCTATTTGCCTGGCAAAAGCTCAGTTCTGGTTGAACCTTCTGCTTGTCTTAATCCAAGCAGTAGCACACTGCTGAAGAAAGCACACACCTACACTGGTTTTCCTTTAGACTGATGACATTAAACCTCAAGGGCACTCAGCCTTGCCTGGAAATTCTACTCTATTTTCCGGGTAAGTTGATTGGCTAAAATGATTACTTTATACTTTCCTCAGAACTACTGAACCCTCCTTCCTCATTTTTCAACTGATGACCTCATTTCCTACTTTAGTAAGTGAAGAACAGGAGGTGGACCTTCCTTATCTTCCTAGCACAAGATCTACAACCCCATTACCTAACCCAGCTTTTCATCTTGTGATTTAAAAAAAGTCTTACTACCTATCAAAGACCTTCCCATCTCATTCCATTTTTTTTCAATGATTTCTTTCCTATATGTGATTCTCCCATTTTCCTTCATGCATTTTCCCTTTCTACTGAATCATTCCTCTCTCCATGTAAACATGCTCTTATAATTTCCCCTCATAAAATAAAATTTAAAAAAATTTGTTGACCATTCTTTTCTTTCTGCTTATTTTGCTGCTATGATTCTGAGTGTTATACCTTTTTAACCAATATAAAAAGGGCCTCAAATCTCTAAATATTTTTTGACAGATGTGAAGAGGGATGACAAATAAACAACAGAATAAATACAAACAAATTTTGAGGGAGAAGTAAAGGTTGGAGATACAAACTTGGGATTTTTAAGTACACAGGCATATTTAAAGCCCTAGATCTAGACAAGAACCAAAACATTCCAACATTTCAAACAGAAGTTAAAAACTCAAATGTGTTTTTACAGGGAGGTAAAAGAAATGAGGTACAGGGAGGTAAAAGAAATGAGTAAACCTGCCTGATATTAGAGAGTAATGGGACCTGTGGCCAACTATGCACTGCATGCACACTTTAAAGTATTCTGTTTAAATATTTTTAAAACACTGTGCCCCCCCAATTTTTTTTCTGCAAACCACATTTGAGCCATATGCAGGCCCACAGCTTGCAACCTCTGATTTTAAGGTTTAACAGGGGATGAGAAAGAATAGCCAGAGGAGTAGAAAGAAAACCAGGAGAAGCCGAGAAAGGAAATAATTTTAAGAAGTTAAGCATTGGTTAAGAACATGAAATGCTATTTATTGCATCTAAGATGAGGACAGAAAAGTGCTTACTGTATTCAGCTACACAAATTTGTTGGTGACACTTGCTTTCACAGAAGTGAGGACAGAACACAAGAAGATCAAGTAGAAGAATAAGTAGATCCCAGCCAGTAGATAAGGCATATATATCAAAAAGGAAAAAGGAAAAAAAATACAATGGATATGATTGTCTATACATTAAAAAGTCCTAAAGAATCTACAAAAGAACTATACTAGAACTAGTAAATGAGATTAGCAAGGTCATAGGATACAAGGTCAATATTGAAAGTCAATTATATTCCTATATAATTGTGATGAACAGTAGGAATTGAAATTTTTTTAACATTTCAGTAAGTCTAATACAAACGTGTTAAGTTTGGTACACTGAAGGCAACAAAACACTGATGAAGAAATTAGCAATCTAATTAAATCTAAATAAAACTATAAGAACTGTTGTGTCTATGGATTAGAGAACTCAATATTGTTAAGATGTCAATTCCCTTCAAATTGATTTACAGACTCAAGGCAATTTTAATCAAAATTCCAGCAGACTTTTTAAATAGAAATTGACAAACTGATTCTAAAATTTATATGGAAATTCAAAGAATCTAGCATAAACAAAACCATTTTTAAAAAGAAAAACAAAGTGGGAGAACTCACACTATCTGATTTCAAGACAGTACAGTAATTAAGAGCACAGTATTAGCATGATGATAGAGATATAAATCAATGGAATAGAGAGTCCAGAAATAGACCCACACAAAGATGCCAAGGGAAAAGGGAGTATTTTCAGCAAATGGTGTTGGAATAACAATTAGATATGCGTATGTAAGAAAATGAAGCTGGACCCCTACTTCACACCATAATCAAAAACCAACTCAAAACAGATTTAGATATAAATGTGAAACTTAAAACTATAAAACTTCAAAAACTCATTCTCAACTGGGCAAGATTTTGACACCCTCCTCTCCCCTCAACCATGATACATTTGGCAATGTTTGGAGACATTTTGACATTTACAAACATGGGGCAGTATTACTGATATCTAGTGGGAAGAGGCCAAGGATGCTGCTAAACATCTTACAATACACAGGACAGTCCTGTAAAATAAAGAATTATCTAGCCCAAATATCAAAAGCACCAAGGCTGAGAAACCCTGTTCTAGAAAAAAATATAGGAGAAAATTTTTGTGATCTAGGATTAGGTCAAAATTTACCAGGTTAGACATAAGAAGTAAAAACCATAAAAAAAAAAAAAATCAATAAACCAACTTCAACTTCATCAAAATTAAAACTTCTACTCTTCAAAAAACAAATAGAACAATTGAAAGGAAAACCACAGACTGGGAGAAAATATTTGCAAAACATATAAAGGACTTACATCTAGAATATATAAAGAACTCTCAAAACTCAACAAATGGAACAAATCACCCATAAAAAATGGGGAAGAGATTTAAACCAACCCCTTCATTAAGAGGAAACATGGATGGCAAATAAGCATACAAAAAGATGCACATTATCATTAGGAAAATGCATATTAAAACCACAATGAGGGCTTCCCTGGTGGCACAGTGGTTGAGAGTCTGCCTGCCGATGCAGGGGACACGGGTTCGAGCCCTGGTCTGGGAGGATCCCGTATGCCGCGGAGCGGCTAGCCCCGTGAGCCACAATTACTGAGCCTGTGCGTCTGGAGCCTGTGCTCCGCAACGGGAGAGGCCGCAATAGTGAGAGGCCTGCGCACCGCGGTGAGGAGTGGCCCCCACTTGCCACAACTAGAGAAAGCCCTTGCACAGAAACAAAGAGCCATACACAGCCATAAACAAATAAATAAAATTTTTTAAAAAACACAATGAGACACCACAACATACCTAGAATGACTAAAAATTTTAAAACAAAAACAAAAAAACCTGACAATACCAAGAGCTGGCAAGAATGCAAAGCAACTAGAACTCCTATACATCGTGGGGAATGCAAAATGGTACAGGCACTTCGGAAAACAGTTTGGCACTTTCTTATAATGTTAAACGTACAGTTACCATATCAGCCAGCAATCCCATTCCTAGGTATTTACCCAAGAGAAATGAAACCAGCTGTCTACCTGAAAACCTGTACATAAGTGGAATACTACTCAGAAATAAATTTTAAAGAGCTACTGATTTATGCAACAACATGGATGAACCTCAAAAGCATGTGCCAAGTGAAAGAAGTCAGATTCAAAAATCTACACATGGGACTTCCCTGGTGGTGCAGTGGTTAAGAATCCGCCTGCCACTGCAGTGGGCACGGGTTTGAGCCCTGGTCTGGGAAGATTCCACATGTCACAGAGCAACAAAGCCCATGCGCCACAACTACCAAGCCTGTGCTCTGGAGCCCGTGAGCCACAACTACTGAGCCCGCGTGCCACAACTACTGAAGCCCGCACGCCTAGAGCCCAGGCTCCGCAACAAGAGAAGCCACTGCAAAGAGAAGCCTGCGCACTGCATAGAAGAGTAGCCCCCACTTGCCACAACTAGAGAAAGCCCGCGTGCAGCAACAAAGACCCAATGCAGCCAAAAATAAATTAATTATTTTTTAAAAAATCTACACATTACAATTCTGAAAGGCAAAACTATAGACAGAAATGAGATTAGCGGTTGCCAGGGACTAAGCATGGGGGAGATGACTGACTACAAAGGGGTACAAGGAAACTTTTTGGGAGTGATGGCAGTCAAATGTGTAGTAGTTATATAACTGTATGTATTTGTCAAAGCTCATCAAACTGCACACCTGAAAGAGTTAATTTTGCTGTATTTAAATTATACCTCAATAAACCTGACTTTTTAAAACATGAGGATAAGGTATCAGAAAATAGAGACCAAAAACTCTTGAAAATTTCACTTAACAGGGAGCAGAAACATTAAATGGGGCAGTAGCTGGAGGGAAGAAAGGATGAGACATTTGTACTCAAGTTGCTGGAGCTGATAAGGTCTAGACTGTGACCATGGGGTAAGCAGGGATAGGAGAAGGTTGGGAGGAGTGAAGGAAAAAAATCTCTGCACATTAGATCAAAGATCCAAGAGTTTCAGACCTTGGATGGGTAATGTAAGCTGAAGTGAAAGAAACTAAAAGACGACAGTGTAGCAAGGGCTATAGTTTTCAATGAATAAAAAAAAGTTAATTTGGATGACAGCGACAAGGATGAATGAGCAGAATAACCAGAAGGAGAAAAGAGGGGAGAGAATTAGGAAGTGGTATAATCCTCCAGTTCTTCTGAGGAACACAGGCATAAAGGCAGAAATGAAGAGCTACAGGATCTATCCACGGTTTATATTTTATAAAACAAGGACCAAAAAAAGGCAAGATATCCATTTTTGGACTGTGCTCTACCATAAACATGCCCTCAGAGGATATTAAACTACTTAGGAATATACCTCTGTATTCGTTTCCTAAAGCTGCCATAATGAACTTACACAAAGTGGAGGGCTTAAAACAACAGAAATTTATTCTCTCACAGTTCTGGAGGCTACAAGTCTGAAATCAAGGTGTTGGCAGGGCCATGCTCCATCCAAAGCCTCTAGGGGAGGATCCTTCTTACCTCTTCCTCTTTCTCGAAGCCCCGGGCATTTCTTGGCTTATGGCAGCATAACTCCATCTCTGCCTCTGTCTTCATAGAGCAGACCTCTTCCTGTGTGTCTCTCTCTTACAAGAACACCAGTCATATTGGATTAGGGGCCCACCCTAAATCCAGTATGATCTCTTCTTAATTTAAATAGTTCTATCTTCCATCACTATATTTCCAAATAAGGTCACATTCTGAGGTACTGCAGATTGGGACTTCAACACATCATTTTGGGGCACACAATTCAACCCATAACAATCCCCCTTCCATTTAATGATCACAGAGTACCATGCTTTTTCTGGTCAGGGTTTCTCTTAACCCTTTTCACTTGGCAACAGTAAATCTCCTTCCTCCATACCTTGCATTTAATGGATAATAAATGCAATTTAGGGGAAATTGAAGGTACTAGAAGAAATCTGATACCCAAGTTATTAGATAATCAACCTTAAATAATCATTATGAGTAAGGATGCATTTTTTTTCTCCAACAAACATATATGAGGCTTTTTCCTATCTGCTCACAATTTTTTCCATTTCTTCTAAGTTTATTACTATGCTCTAGATCAGTGGTTCCCAAAGTATGGTCCAAAGATCCCTGGGGGTCACTGACACCCTTTCAGGGAAGTTAAGTGGGCCTCCCTTTTCTAACTACATATCTATGTAAGGTCAGATTTTCTTCACATAATTCAACCAAAACAATATATCCCAATGGACTAAATGCAGAAGCAGATCTGGGAATTCAGTTATGATGGTTAACTTTATGTGTCAACTTGGCTGTGCCAAGTATTTGGTTAAACATCTGGGTGTGTCTGTGAGGGTGTGTCTGGATGAGATTAACATCTGATCCACAGACTTAGTAAAGGAGACTGCCCTTCTTAAGGTGGGCAGGCCTCATCCAACCCATTAAAGGCCTGAATAGAACAAAAGGCTGAGCAAAAGATAATTCGCTCTCTCTGCCTGATGGTCTTCAAGCTGGGACATCAGTCTTCTGCTTCGGACTTGGACCTGGAGTGGAACTTACACCATCAGCTCACCTGGTCCTCGGACCTCTAGACTTGGGCTAGAACATACACCATCAGTCAGCTCCTGGTTCTCGGGCCTTCAGTTTCAGACTGGAACTATACTATCAGCTCTCCTGGATCCCCAGGACAGATCTTGGGAATTCTCAGCCTCCATAATCACATGAACCAATTCCTTATTTTACATATATATATATATATATATATATATATATATATATATATATATATATATATATTTGTATTTACCTATTTACATACGTATATGTTTCCTATTGGTTCTATTTTTCTGGAGAACCCTGCCTAATACACCAACTGTCTTCTAGTACGCCTGACATTAAAGAGCTATGCAAAACTGTAAAACAATGCCACCCTTTCAACTAATTTTTTTTGTTTTGGAAAATAGCCATTTTTCATTTAAAAATATATTTGTATGTTAATATGTAATGAGTTTGTTATTTCTAAGTAAATATTTTTTAAATGTTTTAATTTTTTTGTAAGCTAAATATTGATACAGATAACCCTTATAAACAAAAGCTCTTTAAAATACTTTTGAAGAATGTGAAGGAGTCCTGAGACCAAAAAAAAAAAATTAAACGCTGTTCTACATAATTAAGGCTGCCAAAGATCTATTAGAAAAATGGAATATTAAAGTAATTCACCTCTTTCCATTCTTCATAGCTAAATCAGAATTTCTCATGCTGCTTACCAAAAGATAGTTTGCCAGTTATGCAAGACATACCAGATCATCCCCAGAACACCACTGAGCTGTTTTTTCCAAAGAGACCATATTAGTATCAGAAATCTGTGTTCCACTATTGTTTTGATATAATGGCTGTTGCCATACATGACAGGTCAATGGAACAACCTGAAGATCAAAAGATTTAAATAGAATAATAACACAATCCTTATGACTAAACAATAATAAAGTCTAACATTTAGATTATGTTTCTCTGTTTATAAAGCACTTTCACAAATATAGTAACATTTGGGCTTCACAACCACTGTCCAAATTATCTTCACTTAAAAATAAGGAAACAGGGATTTAAGGTTACCCAGTAAGGACTCAACATATTCCAACAAACCACAGCAGTTCTTTAACCTCCTATATTTGTAGCAGTAAAAGAAGCAAGCAGAAACAAGCAAGTTATCTATTTTACAATCTTACTATTTGAGACACCTAAGAAATTAACTCTAATAATAGGAACTAAAATCATCTTATAGCATGGAAAGTGGGGACAAAGTTAGGCTCATTCTGTGAAATCAGGAGTTGAAGCAGGGCTCTCCCTTCTGTGAAAGAAGGCAATAAAAGCTGTGACTACTGCCCAAGGCTGAAGCAATGCACATGGAAAAGATCAGAGGTTATCAAACAAAAGTGACCTCAGTCAACTCACCTGCTGGTTCAGGTACTGGTTATTGAGATTTTCCCCAATATTCCTGGAGAGTAAGAACCCAAAGCTTCCAATATAAACCTTCCTTATAAAGAAGGAACCACAAGGGGCAAGGCAGAGACAACCAAAAAAAACACCAGGTAGAGAAGGATGCACCAAAAGAGAAAACAAAATAACACTCCTGCTAAAAATGAGATTGCAAACTATACTTTCAAAAGACTTTAAAATGAGAATATCTCAGACCCTTAAAAAGACTTTTTAAAAAGACACAATGTCCATAAAAAAAGAAAAGGTTATTAAAAGTAAAACAGGCAGTTATGAGTCAAGAAAAGATGAATGCTAACACAACCAAAAATGTGAAAGAGCCTCTGAAGGAAACCCAAGGTCATTAAGATTTTTTCCCCCAGAATTAAAAGTTACTACACTAACAAAACATTTTTACAGAGCGCTTACAACAATGTGCTTTTGACAATAGAAAGGCAAGCTTAACTTAAAATCTATTCAACTAAAGAGATTTCTATGGTATCAACTCTTCCAAGAGGTTTTTCTCAAAAGGTAGAACACCATGGGGCACACCCACCTTGCTTCAATGGCATTTTTTAAGGGATAAAGAACAGAAAACAAAGAAAGGCATTTTGCAAATTCATTTTGGCAATTTGAAATCCCTAAATAAATAACAATGCAGCCAATGTTTTGGCACAGTTAGTCTTCTTTGAGCCCTCGAGGAAAGAATGCCAAAATGAATGTTCAAAATGGTTATTCACTGCAACTAAATAATACTGGGTGTAGAGCACAGGGTGTTGCCTTTGAAAATTGCTGATTCACATTAGCTTACAATAAGAGAGTTTGATTCATTAGGATATTTGTAGAACACTAATGATACAATATTAAGAAACCAGCACTTTGACAACTAACCCAACGTGTGAGAAAAAAGAACACTCTCAATTTTATCAGCTAAAAAAAACCCCCAAAAGTTAAAATTAAATATTAAAAGTTCTTATTAAAAAATACATTTCCCTGAACTTACTTTTATTACCTACTTGATGGTTTATAGACTTCATTAAGGAAATTAATTTCTAATAATTCCCACATGTTTGATCAGTTTTCCCAGTTGCCTCTGGATAGTGGTATAACCCAAATACTTGAAAGAGAATTCTTAAGAATAATGCTTCAAAACTAAGCAGGTGTCATCAGCAACTCTCTGATCTGAGATTAAATGTCTTTTGGTATAAATAAACAGTTTCAGAGTCTTTCCCTGAGTCATTTTTTAATATTAAAAGTTAGCAGTCTGGGTCTTCCCTGGTGGCCCAGTGGCTAAGACTCTGCGCTCCCAATGCAGGGGGCCCGGGTTCGATCCCTGGTCGGGGATATAGATCCTGCATGCATGCCACAACTAAAGATCCCATGTGCCACAACGAAAATCCTGTGTGCCACAACTAAGACCCAGTGCAGCCAAAATAAATAAATAAATATTTAAAAAAAGAAATACTGGTCTTTAGTAGTCTTCCAACTACATGTTGTCTATCAAAGAAACATTTTAGATATAAGGATACATATCGATTCCAAGTAAAAGGATGAAAAAAGAGATTTCATGCAAATAGTAACCAAAAGAGCACAGGAGTGGCTATATTAGTTTCAGACAAAATAGACTTTGAGTCAAAAACCGTTACAAGAGACGAAGAAAAATATCATATAATGATAAAAGGGTCAATTCAGGGCTTCCCTGGTTGTGCAGTGGTTAAGAATCTGCCTGCCAATGCAGGGAACACAGGTTCGAGCCCTGGTCCGGGAAGATCCCACATGCCGCGGAGCAACTAAGCCCATGAGCCACAACTATTGAGCCTGCACCCTAGAGCCTACGAGCCACAACTACTGAAGCCCGCATACCACAACTACGGAAGCCCACACGCTTACAGCCCATACTCTGCAACAATAGAAGCAACTGCAATGAGAAGCCCGCAACTAGAGAAAACCCACACAAAGCAACAAGGACCCAATGCAGCCATAAATAAATAAATTTTATTTTTTTAAAAAGGGGTCAATTCACCAAGATTTGTAAGTATTTATGCACCAAACCTCAGAGCTCCTAAATTAATGAGGCAGATGTTGAAAGAACTGAAGAGAGAAATACACAGCAACATAAGAGGCTTCAACACCCACTTTCAATAATGAACAGAACAACCATACAGAAGAATAAGGAAATATAGAAATTGAACAGCACTACAGACCAATCAGACATAACATATACACAGAACACTCCACCCAACAACAGCAGAACACATTTTCTCAAGTACACATGCAACATTCTACAGGATAGAACACATGTCTACCACAAAGCAAGTCTTAATAAATTCAAGAAGACTGAAATCATAATACACAGTATCTTTTCCAATCACAATGGAATGAAACTAGAAACAAATAGCACAAGAAAAACTGGAAATTTTACAATATGTGGAAATTAAACACATGTCTTACAAAACCAATGGGTCAAACAAGAAGTCACAAAGGAAATTAGAAAATACCTGGACACAGATGAAAACGCGAAATGCCAAAAAACTTATGGACGCAGCGAAAGAAGTACTAAGAAGGAAGTTTATAGCCGTAAATGCATATATTAAAAAAAAGGCAAGATCTCAAGTAAGCAATCTAACTTGTACCTCAAGGAACTAAAAGAAGAACTAAACCTAAAGCAGGCAGAAGGAAGGAAATAACAAAGATTAGAGCACAGATAAATGAAATAGTCAACAGAAAAAAAAAAATCATGAAACTAAAAGTGTGTTTTTCAGAAGATCAACAGTATTGACAACCTCTTAGCCAGACTGACTAAGGAAAAAAAGAAGACTCAAATAATAAAATCAGAAATGAAAGAGGGAATATTACAACCAATGCCACAGAAATAAGGATTATAAGAGAATAAATACTATGAACAACTGTATACCAACAAATTGGATAGCCAAGAAGACATACATAAATCCCTAGAAAGACACAACCTACCAAGACTGAATCATGAAAAAACAGAAAATCTGAACAAACATATAACTAGCAAGGAGATTCAATCAGTAATCAAAAACCTGCCAACACAGAAAAGCCAAGGACCAGATGGCTTCACTCATCCTCAACAAAATACTAGCACACAGGATTCACAACACATTAAAAGAAGTATGCATACACCATGATCAAGTGGGAATTAACCATGAAATGTAAGGATGATTCAACACATAAAAATCAACCAATATAATACTTCACATTAACAGAATGAAGGACAAAACCACATGATCATCTTGACTGATACAGAAAAAGCAGTTGACAATGCTCAACACCCTTTCATGAAAAAGCACTCAACAAATCAGGAATGGAAGGAAACTAATCAATATAATAAAGGCCATTTATGAGGGCCCACAAGTAACTCACACCACACTCAACAGTGTAAAACTGAAAGCTTTTCCTCTAAGACCAGGAACAAGGCAAGAATGCCCACTCTTGCCACTTCTATTCAACACATTATTGGAAGTCCCAGGCTAGAGCAAAGAGACCCCAGGAATAAACTCTCACATACATGGTCAAATGATTTTCAGCAAAGGTATCAAGACCATTCAATGGGAAAAGGATAGTCTTTTCAACAACTGTTGCTCATAAAACTGGTTATCCACATGCAAAAGAATGAAGTTACACTCTCACCTAGCAACATACACAAAACTCAACTCTAAACGGACCAAAGACTTAAATGTTAAGACCTAAAACTATAAAACTCTTAGAAAACTCAAAGCAAAAGTTGCACAACAGCAAATTTGGCAGTGATTTCCTGGATATGATACCAAAGGCACAAGCAACAAAAGAAACAACAGACAAACTGGATTTCATGAAAATTTTTTAATTCTGTATATCAGAAGACACCATCAACAGAGTAAAAAGGAAACCTGCTGTATAGCACAGGGAACTCTACTCAGTGCTCTGTGGTGACCTAACTGGAAAGGAAATCCAAAAAAGAGGGGATATATGTATACATATAGCTGATTCACTTCACTGTACAGCAGAAACTAACACAACACTGTAAAGCAACTACACTCCAATTTAAAAAAAAAAGAGTAAACAGGCAACCCACAGAATGGGGGAAAATATTTGAAAATCATGTATCTGATATGGGATTAATATCCATAATATATAAAGAACTCAAACTCAAAAACAAAAACAAAACAAAACACCCAATTAACCAATTATCAAATGGGCAAAGAACTTGATGAGCCATTTCTCCAAACATATACAAATGGCCAATAAGCACATGAAAAGATGCTCAACATCACTAATCATTAGAAAAATACAAATCAGAACTACAATGAGGGACTTCCCTGGTGGTCCAGTGGTTAAGACTCTCTGCTCCCAAAGCAGGGGGCCCAGGTTCGATCCCTAGTCAGGGAACTAGATCCCACATGCCACAGCTAAGAGTTCACAAGCCACAACTAAAAGATCCCACGTGCCGCAACTAATACCCAGTGCAGCCAAATAAATAAATAAATATTTTTTAAATAAATTAATAAAATAAAATAGATAACCAACAAGGACCTACTGTAAAAACAATTTTAAAAAACCTACAATGAGACATCACCTCACACTCATCAGGATGGCTGCTATCAAAAACAAAAAAAAGGAAGAGAGAGAAAATAACAAATGTTGGTGAAGATGTGGAGAAACTGGGACCCTTGTGTCGTGTTGGTGGGAATATAAAATGGTGCAACCACTGTGGAAAACAGGAGGGAGTTTCCTTAGAAAACTAAAAATAGAACTACCACATGATCTGGCAATCCCACTTCTGAGTATATATCCAAAAGAACTGAAGGCACCGTCTCAAAGAGATATTTACAAACCCATGTTCACAGCAGCACTACTCACAATAGCCAATAGGCAGAAACATTCCAAGTGTCTTACTAACTGATAAAGGGATAAACAAAATGTGATACAAAAAAGGATTCTGGAGAACAGAGATGTGGAGATCATCTTCCTCCCCACAGTTACATCAGAAATACATCTACACGTGGAACTACTCCTATAGAACACCCACTGATCGCTGACAGAAGACCTCAGACCTCCCAAAAGGCAAGAAACTCCCCACGTACCTGGATAGGACAAAAGAAAAAAGAAAAAACAGAGACAAAAGAATAGGGATGGGACCTGCACCAGTGGGAGGGAGCTGAGAAGGAGGAAAGGTTTCCACACACTAGAAGCCCCTTCACGGGCAGAGACTGCGGGTGGCAGAGGTGGAAGCTTCAGAGCCAGGGAGAAGAGCGCAGCCACAGGGGTGCGGAGGGCAAAGCGGAGAGATTCCCGCACAGAGGATCGGTGCCGGCCAGCACTCACCAGCCCGAGAGGCTTGTCTGCTCACCCGCCGGGACAGGCGTGGGCTGGGAGCTGAGGATCGGACTTAGGTCAGATGCAGGAGAGGACTGGGGTTGGCTGCGTGAACATAGCCTTAAGGGGTTAGTGCACCACTGCTAGCCAGGAGGGAGTCCAGGGGAAGTCTGGAGCTGCGAAGAGACAAGAGACTTTTTCTTGCCTCTTTGTTTCCTGGTGCGAGACGAGAGGGGATTAAGAGCGCTGCTTAAAGGAGCTCCAGAGACGGGCGCGAGCCACGGCTATCAGCGCCGACCCCAGAGACAGGCATGAGACGCTAAGGCTGCTGCTGCAGCCACCAAGAAGCTTGTGTGCGAGCACAGGTCACTATACACACCTCCCCTCCCGGGAGCTTCTGCAGCCCGCCACTGCCAGGGTCCCGTGATCCAGGAACAACTTCCCCGTGAGAACGCACGGCACGCCTCAGGCTGGTGCAACGTCACGCCGGCCTCTGCTGCTGCAGGCTCGCTCCGCATCCGTACCCCTCCCTCCGCCCGGCCTGAGTGAGCCAGAGCCCCCAATCAGCTGCTCCTTTAACCCCGTTCTGTCTGAGTGAAGAACAGACGCCCTCAGGCAACCTACACACAGGGGCGGGTCCAAATCCAAAGCTGAACCCCGGGAGCTGTGCGAACAAAGAGAAAGGGAAATTTTTCCCAGCAGCCTCAGAAGCAGCAGATTAAATCTCCACAATCAGCTTGATGTACCCTGCATCTGTGGAATACATGAATAGACAACGAATCATCCCAAATTGAGGAGGTGGACTTTGGGAGCAAGACAAATAATTTTTTGCCCTTCTCCTCTTTTTGTGAGTGTGTATGTGTAGGCTTCTGTGTGAGATTTTGTCTGTATAGCTTTGCTTTCACCATTTGTCCTAGGGTTCTGACCATCCGGTTTTTCTCTTTTTCTTTTTACTTAAAAAAAATTTTTTTTCTTAATAATTATTTTTATTTGAATAACTTTATTTTATCTTATCCTACTTTATTTTATCCTCCTACCTTCCTTCCTTCCTTTCTTTCTCTCTTTCTCTCTTTCTTTCTTTCTATTTTTTCTCCCTTTTATTCTGAGGCGTGTAGATGAAAGGCTCTTGGTGCTCCAGCCAGGGATCAGTGCTGTGCCTCTGAGGTGGGAGAGCCAACTTCAGGACAGTGGTCCACGAGACCTCCCAGCTCCATGTAAAATCAAACCACGAAAATCTCCCAGAGATCTCCATCTCAACACCAAGACCACACCCAGCTTCAGTCAATGACCAGCAAGCTACAGTGCTGGACACCCTATGCCAAACAACTAACAAGACAGGAACACAGCCCCATCCATTAGCAGAGAGGCTGCCTCTAATCATAATAAGGCTACAGACACCCCAAAACACACCACCAAACGTGGACCTCCCCACCAGAAAGACAAGATCCAGCCTCATCCACCAGAACACAGGCACTAGGCCCCTCCTCCAGGAAACCTACACAACCCACTGAACCAACCTTAGCCACTGGGGGCAGACACCAAAAACAATGGGAACTACAAACCTGCAGCCTGCGAAAAGGAGACCTCAAACGCAGTAAGATAAGCAAAATGAAAAGACAGAAAACCACACAGCAGATGAAGGAGCAAGGTAAAAACCCACCAGACCTAACAAATAAAGAGGAAATAGGCAGTCTACCTGAAAAAGAATTCAGAATAATGATAGTAAAGATAATCCAAAATCTTGGAAATAGAATAGAGAAAATGCAAGAAACATTTAACAAGGACCTAGAAGACCTAAAGAGGAAACAAGCAATGATGAACAACACAATAAATGAAATTAAAAATACTCTAGAAGGCATCAATAGCAGAATAACTGAGGCAGAAGAACGGAAAAGTGACCTGGAAGATAAAATAGTGGAAATAACTACTGCAGAGCAGAATAAAGAAAAAAGAATGAAAAGAACTGAGGACAGTCTCAGAGACCTCTGGGATAACATTAAATGCACCAACATTCGAATTATAGGGGTCCCAGAAGAAGAAGAGAAAAAGAAAGGGACTGAGAAAATATTTGAAGAGATTATAGTTGAAAACTTCCCTACTATGGGAAAGGAAATAGTTAATCAAGTCCAGGAAGCACAGAGAGTCTCATACAGGATAAATCCAAGGAGAAATACGCCAAGACACATATTAATCAAACTATCAAAAATTAAATACAAAGAAAACATATTAAAAGCAGCAAGGGAAAAACAACAAATAACACACAAGGGAATCCCCATAAGGTTAACAGCTGATCTTTCAGCAGAAACTCTGCAAGCCAGAAGGGAGTGGCAGGACGTATTTAAAGTGATGAAGGAGAAAAACCTACAACCAAGATTACTCTACCCAGAAAAGATCTCATTCAGATTTGATGGAGAAATTAAAACCTTTACAAACAAGCAAAAGCTGACAGAGTTCAGCACCACCAAACCAGCTTTACAACAACTGCTAAAGGAACTTCTCTAGGCAAGAAACACGAGAAGGAAAAGACCTACAAAAATAAACCCAAAACAATTAAGTAAATGGGAATAGGAACATACATATTGATAATTACCTTAAATGTAAATGGATTAAATGCTCCCACGAAAAGACACAGACTGACTGAATGGATACAAAAACAAGACCCGTATATATGCTGTCTACAAGAGACCCACTTCAGCCCTAGAGACACATACAGACTGAAAGTAAGGGGATGGAAAAAGATATTCCATGCAAATGGAAATCAGAAGAAAGTTGGAGTAGCAATTCTCATATCAGACAAAATAGACTTTAAAATAAAGCCTATTACAAGAGACAAATAAGGACACTACATAATGATCAAAGGATAGATCCAAGAAGAAGGTGTAACAGTTGTAAATATTTATGCACCCAACATAGGAGCACCTCAATACATAAGGCAAATACTAACAGCCATAAAAGGGGAAATCGACAGTAACACAATCATAGTAGGGGACTTTAACACCCCACTTCCACCAATGGACAGATCATCCAAAATGAAAATAAATATGGAAACATAAGCTTTAAATGATACATTAAACAAGATGGACTTAATTGATATTTATAGGACTTTTCAACCAAAAACAACAGAATACACATTTTTCTCAATTGCTCATGGAACATTCTCCAGGATAGATCATATCTTGGGTCAATAATCTCGCCTTGGTAAATTTCAGAAAATTGAAATCGTATCAAGTATCTTTTCCAACTACAACACTAGGCGACTAGATATCAATTACAGGAAAAGATCTGTAAAAAATACAAACACATGGAGCTAAACAATACACTACTTAATAACAAAGTGACCACTGAAGAAATCAAAGAGGAAATCAAAAAATACCTAGAAACAAATGACAATGGAGACCCGACAACTCAAAGCCTATGGGATGCAGCAAAAGCAGTTCTAAGAGGGAAGTTTATACAATCCTACCTTAAAAACAGGAAACATTCCAAATAAACAACCTAACCTTGCACCTAAAGCAATTAGAGAAAGAAGAACAAACAAACCCCAATTTAGCAGAAGGAAAGAAATCATAAAGATCAGATCAGAAATAAATGAAAAAGAAATGAAGGAAACGATAGCAAAGATCAATAAAACTAAAAGCTGGTTCTTTGAGAAGATAAACAAAATTGATAAAGCATTAGGAAGACTCTTCAAGAAAAAAAGGGAGAAGACTCAAATCAATAGAATTAGAAATGAAAAAGGAGAAACAACAACTGACACTGCAGAAATACAAAAGATCATGAGAGATTACTACAAGCAGCTCTATGCCAATAAAATGGACAACCTGGAAGAAATGGACAAATTCTTAGAAATGCACAACCTGCCGAGACTGAGCCCGGAAGAAATAGAAAATATGAACAGACCAATCACAAGTAATGAAATTGAAACTGTGATTAAAAATCTTCCAACAAACAAAAGCCCAGGACCAGACGGCTTCACAGGCGAATTATATCAAACATTTGGAGAAGAGCTAACACCTATCCTTCTCAAACTCTTCCAAAATATAGCAGAGGGAGGAACACTCCCAAACTCATTCTATGTGGCCACCATCACCCTGATACCAAAACCAGACAAAGATGTCACAAAGAAAGGAAACTATAGGCCAATATCATTGATGAAAATAGATGCAAAAATCCTCAACAAAATACTAGCAAACAGAATCCAACAGCACATTAAAAGGATCATACATGTGGGGTTTATTCCAGGAACGCAAGGATTCTTCAATATACGCAAATCAATCAACGTGATACACCATATTAACAAATTGAAGGAGAAAAACCATATGATCATCTCAATAGATGCAGAAAAAGCTTTTGACAAAATTCAACACCCATTTATGATAAAAACCCTGCAGAAAGTAGGCATAGAGGGAAATTTCCTCAACATAATGAAGGCCATATATGACAAACCCACAGCCAACATCGTCCTCAATGGTGAAAAACTGAAAACATTTCCACTAAAATCAGGAAAAATACAAGGTTACCCACTCTCACCACTCTTATTCAACATAGCTTTGGAAGTTCTAGCCACAGCAATCAGAGAAGAAAAAGAAATAAAAGGAATCCAAGTCAGAAAAGAAGAAGTAAAGCTGTCACTGTTTGCAGATGACATGATACTATTCATAGAGAATCCTAAAGATGCTACTAGAAAACTACTAGAGCTAATCAATGAATTTGGTAAAGTAGCGGGATAAAAAGTTAATGCACAGAAATCTCTGGCATTCTTATACACTCGTGATGAAAAATCTGAAAGTGAAATTAAGAAAACACTCCCATTTACTATTGCAACAAAAAGAATAAAATATCTAGGAATAAACCTACCTAAGGAGACAAAAGAACTGTATGCAGAAATTTATAAGACACTGATGAAAGAAATTAAAGATGATACAAATAGATGGAAAGATATACCATGTTCTTGGATTGGAAGAATCAACATTGTGAAAATGACTCTACTACCCAAAGCAATCTACAGATTCAATGCAATCCCTATCAAAGTACCACAGGCATTTTTTACAGAACTAGAACAACAAATTTCACAATTTGTATGGAAACACAGAAGACCCCGAATAGCCAAAGCAATCTTGAGAAAGAAAAATGGAGCTGCAGGAATCAGGCTCCCTGACTTCAGACTATACTACAAAGCTACAGTAATCAAGACAGTATGGTACTGGCACAAAAATAGAAATATAGATCAATGGAACAGGATAGAAAGTTCAGAGATAAACCCACACACATATGATCACCTTCTCTTTGATAAAGGAGAAAAGACAGCCTCTTCAATAAGTGGTGCTGGGAAAACTGGACAGCTACATGTAAAAGTATGAAATTAGAACACTCCCTAACACCATACACAAAAATAAACTCAAAATGGATTAAAGACCTAAATGTAAGGCCAGACACTATCAAACTCTTAGAGGAAAACATAGGCAGAACACTCTATGACATAAATCACAGAAAGATCCTTTTTGACCCACTTCCTAGAGAAATGGAAATAAAAACAAAAATAAACAAATGGAACCTAATAAAACTTAAAAGCTTTTGCCCGCATACCACAAAAAGAAAAAAAAACAACTACAAATAGGACAACCATACGACCCAGCAATCTCACTACTGGGCATATACCCTGAGAAAACCATAATTCAAAAAGAGTTATGTACCAAAATGTTCATTGCAGCTCTATTTACAATAGCCAGGACATGGAAGCAACCTAAGTGTCCATCAACAGATGAATGGATAAAGAAGATGTGGCATATATATACAATGGAATATTACTCAGCCATAAAAAGAAACGAAATTGAGTTATTTGTAGTGAGGTGGATGGACCAAGAGTCTGTCATACAGAGTGAAGTAAGTCAGAAAAAGAAAGACAAATACCGTATGCTAACACATATATATGGAATGTAAGAAAATAAAATGTCATGAAGAGCCTAAGGGTAGGATGGGAATAAAGACACAGACCTACTAGAGCATGGACTTGAGGATATGGGGAGGGGCAAGGGCAAGCTGTGACGAAGTGAGAGAGTGGCATGGACATATATACACTATCAAACGTAGGGTGCATAGCTAGTGGGAAGCAGCCGCATGGCACAGGGAGATCAGCTAGGTGGTTTGTGACCACCTAGAGGGGTGGGATAGGGAGGGTGGGAGGGAGGGACGGAGGGAGACGCAAGAGGGAAGAGATATGGGAACATATGTATATGTATATCTGACTCACTCTGTTGTAAAGCAGAAACTAACACACCATTTTAAAGCAATTATACTCCAATAAAGATGTTAAAAAAAAAAAAAGTACAAGAGAATATTATTCAGCCTTAAAAGGAAGTTAATCTGTCACATGTTACAACGTGCATGAACCTTGAGGACATTAAGCTAAGTGAAATAAGCCAGTCACAAAAGACCAATAGTGTATGATTCCTCTTAAATGAGGTATCCAGATTAATCAAATTCACAGAAACACAAAGTAGAATGGTTGTTACTAGGGGCTGGGGTGAGAGGGAATGCGGAGTTGGTTGTTTACAGGTGCAGAGCTTCAGTTTAAGAGTTCAGGACATTGATTGCACAACAATGTTAACATATTTAACATTATTGAACTGTACACTTTAAAATGGTTAACGTGGTTAAGATGTTATGTGTATTTTACCACATAAAATTTAAAAAAAAATTTTTTTTTTCAAAAAAATCCCCACATAAACCAAAACAGAAAATTTCTTTATTTCTTTTACAAGAAATACTAAGGGAAGTGCCTAAGGGACATTTCAGAATGATAAAAGGGTCAATCCACCAAGACTACCTAATAATTAAAAATATATATGCACCTAGCATCAGAGCTCCAAAACACCTTAAGTAAAAACTAACAGAACTGGGAACTGCCCTGGTGGTGCAGTGATTAAGAATCCACCTGCCAATTCAGGGGACATGGGTTCGAGCTCTGCTCCGGTAAGATCCCACATGCTGCAGAGCAACTAAATCCGTGCACCACAACTACTGAGCCTGCGTTCTAGAGCCCATAAGCCACAGCTACTGAGCCCATGTGCTGCAACTGCTGAAGCCAGTGTGCCCAGAGCCCATGTTCCGCAAAGGGAGAGGCCACTGCAATGAGAAGCCCAGGCACCGCAGCAAAGAGCAGCCCCCACTCCCACAACTAGGGAAAAAGCACGCACGCAGCAACGAACACCCAACACAGCCAAAAATAAATAAGTAAATAAGGTTATTAAAAAAAAAAAAAACTAACAGAACTGAAGGAAAAAAGAGACAATCCAACAATAATTAGACCTCAATACTCCAGGTTCCAAAAGCAGTGGATGGATGGAGATTCTGTGGATGATTCTTGAACATTAAAAAAAAAACAACAGAGCAAATGTCAATGGCTCTCCTATATACCAGCAATGAACAACTGGAATTTGAAATTAAAAACACAATACCATTGGGGCTTCCCTGGCGGTCCAGTGGTTAAGACTCCACACTTCTGCTGCAGGGGGTGCAGGTTTGATCCCTGGTCAGGAAACTAAGATCCCACATGCCACATGGCATGGCCAAAAAAACCCTCAAAAAACAAAAAAACACCACAATACCATTTACATTAGCACCCCAAAAATTACTTAGGTATAAATCTAACCAAATATATACAAGATCTACATGAGGGAAACTATAAAACTCCAGCAAAAGAAATCAAAAAGGAACTAATTAAATGGATGAATAGTCCTTTTTCATGGTTAGAACGTCAGTTCCTCCCAACCTGTCGTATAGATTCAATACAATTCCAATCAAAATCCAAGAAAATTATTTTGTGGACATTGACAAACTGGTTCTGAAGTTTATATGAAGAGTCAAAATACCCAGCATAGCCAGCACAAAATTGAAGAAGCCAAAGTGGGAGGACTGATACTACTTGACTTAAAGACTTACTATAAAGCTACAGCAATCAAGAGTGTGGTATTGGTGAAAGACTAGACAAACAGATCACTGTAACACAACAGAGTCCAGAAATAGACCCACATAAAGAAAACTGATAATTGACAAAGGAACCAAGGCAACGTAATGGAGCAAAGACAGTCTTTTCAACAAATTATGCTGGAATAACTGGACATCCACGTGCAAAAAGTGAATCTAGACACAGATCTTACCCCTTTCACAAAACTTAACTCAAAATGGATCATAGATGTAAATGCAGAATGCAAAACTATAAAAACTATAAAACACCTAGAAGATAATATAGGAGAAAACCTAGATCACCTTGGCTATGGTGATCACTTTTTAGGTACAACACGAAAGGCACAATCCCTGAAATAACTGATAAGCTGCACTCATCAAAATTAAAAACCTTTGTTCTGTGGAAGATAATGTTAAGAGAATGAGAAGACGAGCCACAGACTGGGAGATATTTCTAACAGACATATCTGATAAGGACTGTTAACCAAAATATACAAAGAACTCTTAAAACTCAACAATATGAAAACAAACAACTTGGTTAGAAAATGGGCAACAGACCACCAAAGAAGATATACAACTGGAATAAGCATATGAAAAGATGCTGAGTATCATTTATCATTAGGGAACTGTAAAGTAAAACAATGAGACACTACTACCTACCTATTAGAATAGCCAAAATCCAAAACACTGACAACAAATGCTGCCGAGGATATGGAACAACAGGAACTCTCATTCACTGCTGAATGATGGTGGGAAAGCAAAATGGTACAGTCACTTTGTAAGACAATTTGGCAGTTTCTTATAAAACTAAACATGTTATTAGCATACAATCTAGTAATCAAACTCCTTGGTACTGACCCAAATGGACTGAAAAGATATGTCTACACAAAAACCTGCACATGGATGTTTAGAGCAGCTTTACTCATAACTGCCAAAACTTGAAAGCAACTAAAATATCCTTTAGTAGGTGAATGGATAAGATAAACTAGACAACGTAATATTATTCAGCACTAAAAAGAAATGAGCTGGGCTTCCCTGGTGGCGCAGTGGTTAAGAGTCCGCCTGCCGATGCAGGGGACACGGGTTCGTGCCCCAGTCCAGGAAGAGCCCACATGCCACGGAGCGGCTGGGCCCGTGAGCCATGGCTGCTGAGCCTGCGCATCCAGAGCCTGTGCTCCGCAACGGGAGAGGCCACAACAGTGAGAGGCCCGCGTACCGCAAAAAAAAAAAAGAGAAAAGAAATGAGCTACCAAGTCATGAAAAGACACGGAGAAACTATATTGTACCATAATGGTGGATACATGCCATTATACGTTCGTCAAAAACCATAGAATGTACAATACCAAAAGTGAGCCCTAATGTAAACTCTGGTTTTGGATGTCAATGTAGATTCATTGTAACAAACACACTCCACTCTGATGTGGGATATTGACAGTGGAGGAGGCTGTGCATGTGTGGGGGCAGGAGGTGGATGGGAAATCTCTGTACCATCTGATCAATTTTTCTTTGAACCTAAAACTGCTCTAAAAAATAGTCTGTTGAGGGAATTCCCCAGGGTGGTCTAGTGGTTAGGATTCCGTGCTTTCACTGCCAAAGGCACGGGTTCAGTCCCTGGTTGGGGAACTAAGATCCCACAAGCTGTGGGGTGCAGCAAAAAAAACAAACAAACAACAACAACATAGTCTATTGAAAAACAACCAAAACAAAAAAACCTCTGGTCCAGCAATGCAAGGATGTAGGAAATCATCACTCCCATCCCCACAAAAAGAGAAAAAGCTGAACAAGTTGAAAATCAACAACTCTTCTTACATCCACCAGGGAACTGAAATGAAGGGCAAACTACAGTCTCCCAAATTAGAGAGACAAACGGATACAGAGAATCACAACTTAATGGAACAGAATCCCAGAGCAGACACCACCATGGGGACCTGTACTAGGGTAGGCAAGCCTAAACTGTAATTGACAAATTGCTAGAGGCTCAGGGTAGACAACCCTGAGATTTAAAAGCTCCTGGGAAACAATCTTAGAGGGGCTCCCACACTTTATGAGTTTTACCTCCAGGAACTGTACCAGGTTCCACAGTTAAGATCAGAGAAAAATCTCCTCTCGCTCTGGCAGGGGGAGGGCAAAAGCAGCCATTTTGAAACAAGCCTAGAGTATTCTGTTCTTAACAAGACCTGCCCTCAAAAGAAACTATTTTACCAGAGCCTGGGGTTTTACCAGAGACTAAGTGATGCAGGGGAAGGGAAATACCCAACTCCAGCCCCCTTCTAGCTTTCCTGTCTCACCTAAGGGGAAAACAATGAGAAACCCTAGTGAAGATCACAGCCCAGGGAAAGTCCTAATAATAGGACTATAGAACACTTACCCTCCACCCACACCTTACCACTACATCAACAGGGCTCCTGATAATGATGGTATATGAATGAAAGAACAGCACAACTCATACCTTACTTAAGAAGTCCTCAGAGGGACTTCCCTGGTGGCACAATGGTTAAGAATCCGCCTGCCAACACAGGAGACACGGGTTCAAGCCCTGATCCAGGAAGATCCCACATGCCGCAGAGCAACAAAGCCCATGCACCACAACTACTGAGCCTGCGCTCTGGAGTCCACAAGTTGCAACTACTGAGTCCGTGTGCCACAACTAATGAAGCCCACGCACCTGGAGCCATCCCAACAAGAAGCCTGCGCAGTGCAACAAAGAGCAGCCCCCACTCGCCGCAACTAGAGAAAGGCCGTGCACAGCAACAAAGACCCAACACAGCCAAAAATAAATAAATAAAAATAAATAAATTTATTTTAAAATTCCATATTTAAAAATAAAAAAAAAGAAGTCCTTAGAGAAATCCAAAGACAACAGGGGGAACAAAAACAAGGTCACCAGAGGAAATTTTAGCCTTTGACACCTACAGCTATAGCAAACAATAAACACAAAATCACCTCTAACCAGATAAACTTATAAAACTTCACATTAAAGGTCTATTTACTTCAGTTCCTTTCATATCATATTCATTCAGTACATGCCTGGCTTTCAACAAAAAAAATTACAAGACATACAAGACATAAAACTAGTTTGAAGACACAAAGCAAGCATCAGAACCAGAATCAGATAAGGCAGACATATTCGAGTTTCAGTTTGTAAAGATGAAGACGTTTTGGAGATGGATGGTAGTGAAGATTACAAAACAGTGTGAATGTACTTAATGCCACATAAAAATGGCTAAAATGGAGAAATTCCCTGGTGGTCCAGTGGTTAGGACTCAGTGCTTTCACTGCTGGGGCCATGGCTTCAACCCCTGGTAGAGGAATTCAGATCCTGCAAGCCACGCAGCGCAGCCAAAATAAATAATTTTTTTAAAAGGTTAAAATGGTAACTTTTATGTTATATATATTTTACTGCAATTTTTAAAAAAAGAAAAAGAAATCAAGTTGGAAAAAAAGAAATGAGCTACCAAACCATGAAAACACATGGGAGGAAACTTAAATGCATATTGCTAAGTGAAGGAAGCCATTCTAAAAAGGCTACATAGGGACTTCCCTGGTAGTGGAAGAAGTGGTTAAGTGGTTAAGTGGTTAAGAATCCGCCTGCCAATGCAGGGACACAGGTTTAAGCCCTGGTCTGGGAAGATCCCACATGCCGCAGAGCAACTAAGCCTGTGTGCCACAACTACTGAGCCTGCACTCTACAGCCTGCGAGCTACAACTACTGAGCCTGCGTGCACAATTACTGAAGCCCATGCACCTAGAGCCCATGCTCCGCAATAAGAGAAGCCACCTCAATGAGAAGCTCGCACACCACAACAAAGAGTAGCCCCCACTCACCGCAAGCAGAGAAAAAGCCCACGCGCAGCAACAAAGACCCAACACAGTCAAAAATAAATAAATTTATTTTTAAAATAAATAAAAAATAAAAAGGCTACATACTGTATGATTCTGACTACATGACTTTCTGGAAAAAGCAAAACTGTGGATACAGTAAAAATATCAGCAGCTGCCAGGGTTTCAGAGGAAGAAAGGGAGGGATAAACAGGTAGAGCACACGGATTTTTTTAGGCAGTGAAACTGTTCTGTGTGATACTGTAATAGTGGATATATGTCATTATACATTTGTCAAAACCCACAGAATGTACAAAAAGTGGACTCTGATAAAAACATGCACTTCAATTAATAATGTATCAATATCAGCTTACCGATTGTAACAAATGTGCCACCCAATACAAGATGCTAATAATAGAGAAAACAGGGGAGGAAAAAGAGGTACATGAGAATTCTGTACTTTCTGCTAAACATAAATCTGCTCCCAAAAAAGTCTATTAATTAAAATGAAAAAAAAATGATAGCTACCTGTGACAAGACCAACAAGGAAATATAAGATGTGAATACTCTATAAACAAACTACATCTATGGATATTATAGAACACTCCAGCCTAGGGTAGCAGAATACACCTCAGCATACATGGAACAACTCCAGAACAGACCATATGTTAGGCCATAAAACAAGCCTCAAATTTTTTTTTTAATTTTATTTTATTGAAGTATAAGTGATTTACAATGTTGTGTTAATTTCTGCTGTACAGCACAGTGACTCAATTATACACATAAGTCTCAAATTTTTTAAATAACTGAAATCATGGAAAGTATATTCTCCAACCAAAATGGAATGAAATTAGAAATCAATAACAGAAGGAAATTGAGGAAATTAACAAATACGTGGAAATCAAGCAACAGACTCCTAAATAACCAATGGGTCAAAAAAAGAAATCACAAAGAGAATTTTCAAACATTTTGAGATAGACAACAGGCAGAAAACAACCCAAATGTCCATCAATTGATGAATGGATAAAAAAATGTAGTATATCCATACAATGGAATATTATTAAGTCATAAAAAAGAATGAAAAATTGATGTTATATACATGGATGTTTCCTAAAAACATTATGCTAAGTGAAAGAGTCCAGTCATAAGACCACATATTGGAATTCACTGGTGATCCAGTGGTTAGGACTCGGTGCTCTCATTGCCAAGGCCCTGGGTTCGATCACTGCTGGGGGAACTAAGATCCTGAAAGCTGTGTGGCATGCACTACATGTTATATGATTCCATTTATATTAAAGGCCCAGAATAGGCAAATCTAAAGAGAGAGAAAGTAGATTAATGGTTGCTTAGCGGAATGGAAGCTAGAGGGGTGATAGCTAAAGTATAAAGTTTCTTTTTGAGGTAATGAAAAAATTGTTCTAAAATTGTGGTGATGGCTGCACGTATCTATTAATTTACTGAAACCACTGAATTGTGCATTAAAATTCATGTATGGTATGTATGTATGGTATTTGAATTATATCTCAACAAAACTGTTAAAAATGTTTTTAAATAAGCCAGGTAAGCATTCAGCACATTAAGTAAAATTAAATAAAATATATCTAGGGAAATAGTAAAAGATGAGAACTGAAATTAATGAATTAAATGATGAAAAGCAATAGAATTAAACTTAAATCTAAGAGCTGTTTCCTTGGATGAAAACAATTAACAAGACAAATCCATAGCTAGTCAGATCAAGAGAAGAATAAAACATAATCATATAAAATCTGGAATGAGAAATGGAAATAACCACAGATGCAGTAGAAAAAAATAAAGAATACTATAATTAACCAGAAACCCTTGCTGAAATGATTTTCTAGAAAAATCATAAATTACAAAATTAACCCAAGAAAAGTGAGAGAGTATATACAGATTATAACCCTGAAAGGAATCCAGAGGCACAGTAGTTTCACAAGTGATTATTTTTCAAACATGCAAGAAAATTTTACATTATTTAAACTGTTCCAAGACACAGAAAAATAAAAATCTTCCCAGTACCTTGCAGAAAAACGGCATAATTCTGATTCCAAATTTGACAAAGAAAGGTCAAGAAAACATTTTTAAAAAAACTTAAACCATTATCATTTATCAAATATCTACAAATAAAATCCAGCACTTCCTTAAGAGAAAAATAAGCAATAACTGATAGTTTTTATCCTATGAGCACAAGAAAGGATTAATACTAAGAATAAAATCTGTATCAACAGGTCAAAAAAGATTAAGAATTGTACAGTGTAGATAAATTTGGAGATGGGGAGCAGGAAGGTGTAGGGGTTCAGGCCTGTGTTCTCTCCTTCTATGAAATGGTAACCTGTTGATAGGAGAATGCTGAACATTGGGTGAAATCTAGAGGAAAAGAGTGAAAAAGCAGGGCTTCCCTGGTGGCGCAGTGGTTGAGAGTCCGCCTGCCGATGCAGGGGACACGGGTTCATGCCCTGGTCTGGGAAGATCCCACATGCCGCAGAGCGGCTAGGCCCGTGAGCCATGGCCGCTGAGCCTGCGCGTCCAGAGCCTGTGCTCCGCAACGGGAGAGGCCACAACAGTGAGAGGCCCGCGTACCGCAAAAAAAAAAAAAAAGAGTGAGGGGCTTCCCTGGTGGCGCAGTGCTTGGGAGTCTGCCTGCCGATGCAGGGGACGTGGGTTCTTGCCCCGGTCCGGGAAGATCCCACATGCCGCGGAGTGGCTGGGCCCGTGAGCCATGGCCGCTGAGCCTGCGCGTCCGGAGCCTGTGCTCCGCAATGGGAGAGGCCACAACGGTGAGAGGCCCATGTACCGCAAAAAAAAGAGTGAAAAAGCAGAAGCTGAAGGAGGAAACATAAAAAGATTTCCAAGCACTGTTGATGACCCATTTAAAAGTTGGAGACCAGACTTCCCTGGTGGTGCAGTGGTTAAGAATCTGCCTGCCAATGCAGGGGACGCGGGTTCGATCCCTGGTCCAGGAAGATCCCACATGCCATGGAGCAACTAAACTCATGCACCACAACTACTGAGCCTACATGCTGCAACTACTGAAGCCCATGCACTCTAGGGCCTGCGTGCCACAACCACTGAGCCCGTGTGCTGCAACTACTGAAGCACGCACGCCTAGAACCCAGTGCTCCACAACAAGAGAAGCCACCGCAATGAGAAGCCCTCTCACTGCAATGAAGAGTAGCCCCCACTCGCCGCAACTAGAGAAAGCTCGCACACAGCAATGAAGACCTAATGCAGCCAAAAAAAAAAAAAAAAAAGTTGGAGTCCAAGTGGTCAAAAGGTACAAACTTCCAGTTATAAGATGAATAAGTACTAGGGATGCAATGCACAACATGATAAATATAATTAACACTGCTGTATGTTATATACGAAAATTGTTAAGAGTAAATCCTAAGAGTTCTCAACACCAGAAAAAAATTTTTTTTCTATTTCTTTAATTTTCTAGCTATATGAGATGACTTATTGTGATAACCATTTCATGATGTATATAAGTCAAATCATTATGCTGTATATCTTAAACTAATACAGTGCTTTATGTCAATTATATTCAATAAAACTGGAAGAAAAGTAAATAAACAATAAAACTAAAAGAAAAAAAAAGTTGAAGACCAAGAATTTCTACGATACCAATCCACAGAATTGAATTATTTTCCCTAGCACAGTTCAGAAATTTAGGTTTAGGAGTTACAAGTAGAGGTGTTTGAAATGGTCCATGTTGAATGGTCTGCAGGACCAGCATAAGACCAATACAGCAAGGGCTCACTTCCCTGAACTCAAAAAAACTTGGTTGTAAGGCGGGTCATATTTTGCATTGAACTTAAAACAGTTCCACGCCTTAGCTCAGTTTCATTAATAGGACTTGCAAACTTAATCAACACCTTACAGATCACCACTAGAACATCCTAATTGCCTACTAAGAGAGATACATGAGAGTGAATCAAATATTACAATTTTGTCATTTAACTTGAGACTAGACTGAATGAAATTAATGTTTCCTATCATTTGGTGTCTTCCTTTGAATACACTGAATTAAATACTACACAACAAACTCATCTTCAAAAATTTTATAGTTCAGGGCTTCCCTGGTGGTGCAGTGGTTAAGAATCTGCCTGCCAATACAAGGCACACGGGTTCCAGCCTTGGCCCGGGAAGATCCCACATGCCGCAGAGCAACTAAGCCCATGTGCCGCAACTACTGAGCCTGCACGCCTAGAGCCTGTGCTCCGCAAAAAGAGAAGCTACCGTGGGCTTCCCTGGTGGCGCAGTGGTTGGGAGTCCGCCTGCCGCTGCGGGGGGCGCAGAGTTCGTGCCCCGGTCCGGGAGGATCCTGCGTGCCGCGGAGCGGCTGGGACCGTTGGCCATGGCCGCTGGGCCTGCGCGTTCGGAGCCCGTGCTCCGCCCCCGCTCACCGCAACTAGAGAAAGACCACGTACAGCAACGAAGACCCAACACAGCCAAAAATAAATTAATTTAAAAGAAATGTTATAGGGGCTTCCCTGGTGGCGCAGTAGTTGAGAGTCCGCCTGCCAATGTAAGGGACACGGGTTCGTGCCCCGGTCTGGGAAGATCCCACATGCCGCGGAGCGGCTGGGCCCGTGAGCCATGGCCGCTGAGCCTGCGCTCCGCAACAGGAGAGGCAAAAAAAAAAAAGAAAAAAAAGAAATGTTATAATAAATTTCTAGCAAGAAATATATTAAAGTTTCTCCTTTAAACATTTTCCAACTTACACCAGTAAATCTTAATATGTTAGTGAACAAAAAATTATTTTAATACTCTTTATATCATCTTAGAACTACCTTTAATACAGCACATCACCCACAACTTCATATACCCTCCAAGGTAAATAGGACAATATCTGATTTCTCTCAAAAACAGAAACAAAACACCTCTATGGAAAAAGCACTCTGGGCTCTAAGAAGCAATATCTTCTATTACACATAGATAGATCACTGTTAGACAGGATAATAATTTTTTCACACTAGCTGTAATAAGCGGTAAAGTGGTTTAATTAAAATCTTCTCGGAATATTAAATTTATACATTAATAGTTATTCAAACAAGAAGTCATAGAACAAAATTAAAGTTAGGAGACCTCATCCACAAGTGTGGCTTTAATTATGGTCCATATGTAGATAACTTACAACTTGACATGTCCAGCCCAGACCCCTCCTCTGATCTCTAAAACCAAACCCATAATCTTAACACCCATCCCAACCATCCCATCACCCCACCCCATGGCCACCACCCCTACCATAAACCTGGCCATATTTCAACCATTTATCCAATAACCTGACACCTTCTTGCCCTAGTGTTCCACATCTAATCCACTATTAGTGTAAAAATAATGTAAAATTAGTGTATCAGTGTGATTACTTTACCTCTTAAATATCTCTTGAATCAGTCTACGTTTTACTATATCCACCAACACTTCCTTATTCCAAAATACCATCATCATCATTTGCCTGGCAATACTGCAATGACCTCCTAATTAGCATCCCTGACTTATTATTGCAGCTCCCCACCCCACCCTGCTGTCAAAGCTGTTCTCTACTGTGCTACAAAGTGATCTTTCTGAAACACAAATTTTATCCTATACCCCTTTGTTTAAAACATTTTCAATGACTTCCCAGGATAAAGCTTCCAAATCCCTTGCACAGCACACAAAGCCTTGAAGTCTCTGCTCAACCCATATTGGCTTTTGGTTCCTTGACAATGCCACACTCTCTCTTACCGACAGTACCTTTCTATGTGCCTTTCCCTCAGCTGCAAAGCTCCTTCCTTTTCACTTCACCTAGTTGACTGTAACCTGTCTTCAGATCTCAGCTTGTCATAGCTTCCTCAGAGAAGCTTTCCCCAGCTTCACTGGCAAGATGAGATTCCCTTATTGAATGTTTTCAAAGCATGTTACCACATATCAATTTTACTTTTATTTTTGTGACCCAACTGAATTTTGTCTGCCTCCCTCTTTAGACTGCGTACGCTAGAAAAGCAGAGACAACAAATGTTTGGGTTCACCAAGGTTCCACAGCACCCAGCACAATGTGTGGCCCATGAAGAATGCTCAATGATATATGTTCAGTGAACTCAGCACCAATTGGAACATTTACCAGGCAAAACAACAACTATTACTCTTTAATGATCAACAGTCTACAGCATCAATGTCCAGCAGAACTTTCTGTAGTGATGAAATTATTCTGTATCTGCACTGTCCAATTACATAGCCACTAGTCAAGTGTGACTACTGAGCATTGTTCGTACAACAGAAGCACTGAATTTTTAACTTTATTTAATTTTAACAAATTAAGATGTAAGGAGCCACACGCTGCTATGACTACTGTATTGAACGGCACAGGCCTATATAGTCTTTCTTCTGTCTTTTCAATTGTTGTACCTTGTTGTTTTACTCTGCACAGTTGACATCTTGTCTAAGGAGCAGTCCTAGACAATAAACCTTAGGTTTCTTTTTGTCCCCACAAGGTACCTTTCACAGAATAGAAATTTCATAAATGTCTGATGACTAGATATCTGAATCGTATAGCAAACCTTTCCTTTGTCGCTGAAAAGGAATCAATTAAATGCAGTTATTTTCAAAATGATCTTCAGGAGGCAACCATAAAATCAGCTCTTTCTAGTTTTCCAGACAGTTGGGAGCTGCAACTTAAGCCTCCTGCGTTTCTAAGCCCCTCCTACCGGCTGGGGACCCCTTTATTGCTACAAACGAGAGGTCAGAGAAGCACAGTTGGCAAGAAGCCTCTAGAGACTAACTACTCAAAGGGTGCACAGAATCCACTCTGCTCCCTCAAGGGCAGTCCCGCCCTTCAGGCAAACTAATCTCCTAATTGTCTCCCCAACAAGATAGTCCCTGGGCAACCACTGTCTCCACTCCTACAACGCCCTTTTCCCCTCCCTCAGGGTATAAAGCCCACCTCCTCCCCAGAGCGTTTCTTAACCACCATATTGGCTCCTCTGAACATCTGGAGTAATTTTAAAAGCCCAGGGGAGAGAGGGAGGGTGGGGAGGTAACAAGAGAGATCTTTGCCTTGAAAGAACAGGAGACTTGGAGTAGTCGGCCAGAAGCCTGGGCAAGAGTCGGGGCCTAGGAGACGAAATGGCCCTACAAGCCTTTAAAAGCACGCGTACTATTCGTCAGGCACCATGACAGTCAGAGAGCAAGAGGAAGCCCGCAAGGGAGAGCAGGCAAAGCGCTCAGGATCCACCCTGCCCGACCACGGCCCATACCCCTCCCCGACCCGGTTCACCTTCCTCAGGCTAGTCAGCTCGCCCTCCGAGCAGCGGTGCCTCGGGAGCGACGGCTGAGGCAAAGTCCGGCCGGGGTGCGCCTGCAGCCAGGCCTTGGCCTCCTCATCCTCCTCGTCGTCCGTACTCTCCCGACGCTGGCTCTCGTAGTTAAAATCCGCGTCCGGCTTCCGCCCCTCCTCTTCCTCCATCTCCTCCGCCATCACCACGTCGTACTCGTCCAAGTTCTCCGCCGCCTCCTCCTCCTCCTCGAGCTCTCCTGGCCACGGTATGTCCTCTAGCTCCATATTGGCGTCTAGCTCCAGGAAGCTGAAGAGGAGGAGGGGGAGGGGGGAGGGAAGGGAGGGGAAGAGAGCCTACTGGCGGTTGTGGCCGCGCGCAGGCGCGGAGACCGCCGACGCCTCGCGCCGGCGCCGCGCGGACTGGTCGGGGCAGGGAGTGCGCGCTCTTGTTGCTAAGGGTGCCCCGCGGGGACAGCGGGAAGTTCAGAGGGGCGGAGCTGCTGACAGGCGACGCCGACGCCTCGCCCCTCTCACGCGATGGGATCTTGCTCACAGTACTGTAAGCTCACAATGAACCCGGACTGGGCTTCTGTCGGAAGAGGGGAGAATTCAGTCCTCGGCTGGGCCGGGCCAAAATTGAATTTTGCCCCTGCACAGAGGGACGATCAGACCCTCGGACAAACCCAAAATAATCAAACCTAAAAATTATAAATTTTTAAAGGTTGAGTGCCTAATGTATGACAGGCTGTATCATGGGCACTTGAACCTAACAGTGGAAAAGTGTCAGAGGCAGTAGAGGGTTAAGTAAGAACAGGGCTCTGGTATCAGAAAGATGGGACTGAATCCAAACATGGCCACTTAACAGCAGTGAGACTAAGCCTCTATGAAATGAGGTAATAGGCCCTCGCATAGGATGGTTGTGATAGTTAAGGGAGATAACCAATATGAAGGACTTAGTGGTAGGTATTATTTGTTGATTATTGTACAGTAACATTAAATGCTTACAGTTCTGTGAGACAAGTATTATTACCATTTTGTATTTGAAGACTCTAAGCCTCAGAAAAATAACTTGCCCAATGTCTCTTACCTCGTAAGGGGCTGGCAATGCCATCCCAGGCCTTCTGTAAGTCCAGTAGTTGCCCTTGCCCAGACCTATCAGCTAAAAAAGGACAAAAGAGCAAATATTTATACTGATAGTACCTACATTTGGGGGTTAGTCAATGATTTCAAAATGCTTTAAAAACAAAGATTTCCTTATCACTTAAGAAGCCCTATGAAATGAATGGCAAATTAAAGAATCTTGAGATCCTTTGCTATTATCTAAGGAGATAGCCACAATTAAAGTGGAGTCCAGCAAAAAATTCTTCACGGTATTACCCACAAAAGCAGAGATAAATTGGCAACCAACATTGGTGGCATAAATTAGGGGTATTGCCAAGGATGTAGGTCCTATCTGCCAATGACTCAATCCTGGCAAAACTATAAAGCTAGAATATGGACTGGAGCCCAAAGCCTCAGTGCTCCTTTGAACACCTCGAAATGAACTGAGTACATACAAATACAATTCTTTTTATGGTAGATTGAAGATGTTCCCTGCTGGAGAGCTATGGCTGTAATGGTGGGGAAAAAATTGCTTGGTTTTATATTTCTGACTTGAGAAATTCCAATGTACCTCTCCAGTAACAGGGTCACACATTTCACTGACACTATCATTAAGTAATTCTGTAAAGCTTTACCATTTACTTAGAAACTCCACTGTCCTTATCATCTACAAATGTCAGGAAAAATAAAGGGAACTAACAGAATTATAAAACTAATTATCAAAGCTCTCAGAAACCCTCAGACTTCCAAGACCCAAAGAACTTCTGTTTACCTTGATAGCAATAACATGAACCATTCTAGGATATACATATCTCCTTCTGAGTTAATAATAGGCTGCCTCATGTATTTGGGAATTACTTCCAGTACTAGATTCTACCTTGATGCAAGCTGATATGACTAATTACTGCAGGGAGCCCACACAATAACTACTGCTTTATGAACAATAGGTAGGAGCTGCATTTCCAAAGCACCCACCTAAGCAAACTTTGCATGACCTCAAAGCTGGAGATTTGATCTTTCTGAAAAAAACATCAGAAGAAAACTTCCCATGAACCTCGTTGGAAAAGACTTATTAGGCACTGCTAACAACTGACTCAGCAGTAAAATTCCAAGGCATTGATCTTGGGTTCACGTTTCCCAGCTAAAAATACATGCATCATTTTTGCCTGACTACTGGACGTCCATTCCTTTGGAAGACTGAAGATCCTTGGGAATTCTCCAGAAGCTGCTGATTATAGAAATGGACAGCTTGACCCATGACAACAGAAAAAGATTAACTTTCTGATTCTTCAGCATCCTTTACCCTACCACTAATCTTGCCTATTATTGTACTTTAACAACTAACAAAATGATTTCTCAGTATGATCTCCCTTATCTTCATCCTGTTACGTTTGACTCCTGTGCTCTTCTGCTGCTTAAGAAAAAGAAGCCTCGTGGTGTATTTTTCTCAAACCATAACTACTGCTCTTAATTAAACTGACTATTGACAAAATTCAGTAGCTGCACTTTTAAACACTTCATAATGTAGATTTTCATCTATAGGTCTCTTCTGGTTCTTAAGCTTTTCTCACGTGATTAATCCCAAACTTCAATCTTATAAAAATTGGACCTTGATCCACACCTCAACAAAATGTTTCTCTGAGAGTATCACAACCGTATCAGAAAAACCTAGCCCTTCAGGAATAGCAACTAATATTGGGGCTATCCTTGCTCCAATAGTCAGTTTGTTCTTTTCAGAAACACTACAGCCCACTTTGCAAAAACCTATTTTACTTAAACAAGAAATCTGCCCATCTTGAGGACAAAATACTGGCTTGCTCCTGATATACTTAATAATACTTATACTCCCAGTATAGTCTGTACCCCGCTAGAGTACTACTTCTTACATAAACATAAGGCTTACACCCTCCTACTAACTTACCCTGTATATTGAATCTAATTGTTAGAGGTTTTCAGGAGCTTAAAATTACCACTCCTCCAGTGGCTCATATTTCTCTGAGAGCAGTACCCACAAACCAAGAAAATGAGGTAAGCACAGACTCACAGGCTACTTGGGAGAACACCCAGGAGGGATAACTGACTTTCTCTGCATATGTACTGTGAATGAAATTCAGTCCCACAACAAAAGTAACACAACTGAAAAAGACGCTCCAAACTCTTTTCTCTGACTTTAGCAAACATTATAAATATCACAACTTCTGCTTTAGAAGCTCAACCAATTAAATTTGAGTTCATTAGCCAGAGTTTTCATGAACAATCACATAGGCATTGATTTCCATTTAGCTAGCCACAGGGGAGTTTGTGTTTAGCAATACTTATTGCTCCATCTGTATCCTTCAGGATAGTAGAACATGAGTAGGATAAAAGATGATAAAACCACCTGGCTTTCTAAAACAGACCCAGCTGGATTATTCTGGGGTATTTTTTCATTGCAGGGTTTTATAATCTGGGCCCCTGGCTTCCAGACTTAATGCAAAGGTGAATAATCATTTTGTTTCTGGTAATTGTTTTTTTGGCAGTTGGTCACTGTACCCTGTCCAGAGTCCTAAATGTTACTACACAGTCATTGTCATGGCGTATGATTCAACAACTTATCCTACAGCTGGAGGACAAGGAAAGATTAACCCTAGTCCCACTACAGTCCATTCTCTGAGTCAGCAGGATCCCAGCAATAGTAAAAAAAAAAAAAAAAATCTGAATATCATGGATTAACATTCCATGGCCTAACTTTGCCTTTGACCAAAAGTGTTTGGGTTGGGGGACTAAGAAAATAAACCTCTGGCATCTGGAAACTGGCCTGACACTAAGAACTAAGCCTCAGTGTTGCTAGGAGCTGGCCTGGCAGTCAGAGCTATGCCATAATATTTTCCTATTGAGCATAAGCAATCTCATAGAACACCAGCATCACACAAGGTCACTCTGTGACTGTGATGAATGGAGACAAAAAACAAGACCGCTTCATAGTCTTGTCTAAGCACAGAGACAGTGTTACTGTGCAAACCATAAACATACTAAACATCTCCCTCTTCCAACTAATTTGAGGGACTGCTGCTTCTTTTTCAGTTATAGCTCTAGCATCACTCTGTTCTTCCTTCTTCTAGATAAGGTTCATTAAGATACTCAATCATAGAATTATCCCCCCTGATATCATCCAACTCAGTAAAGCCCTGCTTCTCTGAACCTTCCTCAAAATCACTTAACACAAGCCCAAATTCTGTTAAGTCCTAACAACATCCTCTTACTGAGATACTCCACAATTTCCCATTATGTGTGTTCTCCCTTGTTGCAACAAATAATAAATCCAACTTTGCTTAACTATGGGAATATTCCCAGTGATGTTCCCTGGCTGGAGAGCATTGACATATTAAACTAAAGGAACTATGTAAGTTCTATGCTAGTTTTAAATTTACTGTGAGTGGAGTGCATTCTCAGTTACTAGAATTCTGGTTTCTGCTCTGAAGCACAGTACCTCCTGATCAAAGATTGATTGCTTTGTAGGTTCAAGGCACGTGCTAGGAAGTAGGAATGCCATCTCCAGGCACCAATCTTTCTATGTCTAAGCAAGCGCCCCTGTTGATATTTCCTTCTAGCAGTAGTAGTAGCTGGTGTTAAAGATGGCGCTGCCACAAGAAGACAGGACAGGAGCTGAGGATCCTTTTTCCCTGAGAGCACGGAGAAACCTGGCCATCCACTATAGTAAGATTAAACCCAAGCCTCATCATTCAGACTCTTCCTATTCCCTGGGTTCTCCAAACTGTTTCCCTGCTGTTATCTCTTTGGAGAGTTCAGCTTTTGCCCAAATCAGGATTCAGGCCTTCCTGTTTCTCTAGGAAGGAAGAAACTGGGCAAGGATGCACTCAATGCAGGAACAGAAAGCTTTAGTCACTGAAAGAGAGTGGTGATTCTGAGCACACTGTGCTTGGAGACATCAAAAACCACACACACATACACTTTTACCACACATACACTTTTACCACCCATAATACATTGTAGTGGCTCCAGCTCTGGCAAAGAGTGCTGTACAAATGTTGTTTACAGATTTATTTATTTATTTATTTTTGGCCGTGTTGGGTCTTCATTGCTGTGCTCGGGCTTTCTCTAGTTGTGGCGAGCGGCGGCTACTCTTTGTTGTGGCGCGTGGGCTTCTCATTGCAGTGGCTTCTTTTGTTGCAGAGCATGGGCTCTAGGCACGTGGGCTCAGTAGTTGTGGCTCGTGGGCTCTAGAGCATAGACTTCAGTAGTTGTGGTGCATGGGTTTAGTTGCTCCACGGTATGTGGGATCTTCCCAGACCAGGGCTCGACCCCGTGTCCCCTGCATTGGCAGGCAGATTCTTAACCACTTAACCCTGTTTATAGATTAAGTACATAGGTACATCAATGAATAATAAGTTTACCTTGCCTACTGCCTGAGATTATGGCAAAGGGTCCTAGCTAAAAACGTTAAGCATAAATTAGGTACTGATACTGCACTCAGAAAAAAAAATTACTATTATTTGTGATAGCCATCTATTGAAGCAGAGGCCCAAAGGATGGGAAAAGACAGGTGGAGAACTATGGGGAGGATGAGACCTACCCATACACCTTGAACAGACGGTCTGACAGCTGAGACTTACAGTGCATGTTCCTGGTTATCACTTCCTATAGCAGGACTACACCTAAATGAGTGCATAAAAAGTTGAAGTTTGCCAATTCAAAATGGTATAGATTCCCATACCACATATCTAATGTGCCCACAGAACTGAGAGGCTGATCAGACTACACCTGCCCACTCATGGGGCATGCCCACTCCTTCATCTAGGAGCCAGGAGGCAGTGAAACAGGGGTAAGGGCATCACGCCCTCCATTCCTCCTCCCACATCCATTGTCGTTGCCTCACCCTCCTCCACTTCCTTTCTTCTTCCCCGTCTCCTTTTCTGGATAAACAGAGATGAGGAAAGCAAAAAGCTATCTATTAGGAAGGAAAGAAATCTTAATTGGGTTTTTGAAGTTCAAATGTAGAGCAAAAGGCAGATTTCAGTAAAAAATGAAGGATCTGATTCACTAAAACCATAAAACACGAGATCACATGCAAACAACTACAAGGTCTTTGCATTTTCTGTCCCCTCAGATACCCCCTATTGCTCACTCTTTTACTTTATTAAGGTTTCTGATCAAACATCAGAGGTCTTCTCTGATCACCTGGTCTAAGATGGCATCCCTATCCCCACCTCCTCCTTCATTCTCTAACCCATCACTCTGCTTTATTTTTCTTCATACATTTATCATTAGCTGACATTGTATATGTTTGTTTATTTTCTATTTCTACCCACTAGAATATAAACTTCATGAAAGCAGAGACCCTATCTTTTTCACAACTTTAACACCTGGAATTATACCTGCTATATAGTTGCCCTCAATATTTGTCCAGTGAATGAATAAATGAATGCTATTTTGGTAATCCTCTCACAAAAGGAATTTAAAAGGAGCAAGAGGCATTCTCACCCATTCTACCATAGATGTCTGGAAAATCAGATGTGAGGGCTTCCAGACTTTGGTGGTGAGGCCCAGAGATGCCCAAGGCAGCTTTCATACCCACTGAAGACCACAAGGCCTATCAGGCAATAGCAGAAGCAATTATAGAGTCTAGTGGAGGAATTAGTGCTCCAGAGATGAACAACCTAGGAGAAACTACAACCATGCCCAGATGAGGCCAGTGTGACCATGGGAGAAGCTGTCCACTGCTGGAGTGGCAACAATGCCACCCATCACATGACAGCTAGCTAGGCTTCTTGGGAAAGTCATGAATGACAGACTGACAACTTCCAGAAAAATCTGGAGGCAGGGCTGATACTCATCTGATGTGCACAGGTACAGCCATATTGGCTGTTAAAATATTGAGGTATTTCCATATTCATTGGTAATTAGCCAATGCCTCAAGCATCCTTCCCGTCTCCACTCCCATTACTTTCTGGTACCCCAGACCTACCTCCCTAGGATAGAAAAACTAAAGGGTTAATGCCTGTTATAGCTTGAGCCTCTGGTTTGATTGGCCTATGCCCTTGCCATTCCAGTTGTTAATTATTTTAATATCACCACTACCTGGGGGCAAGGGGGAAATGAGGCACTATTTGAAGAAAGAACAGAACCAATGAATTGGGAGATTACTATTAACTTGGGACTTATCTGAAGCCAGAGGCTGGTGAAGTTTTAGTTTGGAAAAACATTATGAATCTCCAGCTTGCCAGAGCTGTGCTAAGGGAAATCCATGGAAAAAGTCTCCGACGACCTTTGAGCCAGAACATGTGAAGCATGTGGGCCCTGTATGGCAGTGACAGGAGTCATTAAACTGAGCCTACTGCCTGTAAAAGATGAAACTCTGGGCTACTTCAAATTGCAGGGTCAGCTGGCTTTCTCCTATCAAAAGATTCACTTTTCAAACTGAAGCCTTTAAAGGTTCAGGCTTTTGTTTTTAAATGGGAAAAGAGTGTACATAGGCAAATTACCCCAGATAGTCAGGTTACAACAGAGCTAATCAAGTTACATCCCTCTTTATCTACCTGTCAGGCCTGAGGCTGTGCCTTGTCACCTTGGCATCTCTGGGTCAGCCCCAAGTCTCCAATGGCATTTACTCAACAAATATTTATTGACCAACTACTAAATGCCAGTCACTTTGCCAGATACTAGAGCAACAGAGACTGAATGACACTTTCTCTGCCTTCAGAAGAGTTACAATCTATGGGGCGACGTAGCCAGACTTGACCCTTAGAAATCAATGTCCAGTCTTGCTTGTATCTCATTTCCAAAGCATCACTGGACTCCACCATGGTGATATTTTTCATGAAGCCAGTAATAAAATTATGAATTGAGGAACTTCAGTAATCCTTGTAATAGAGTTAACCATAATATACTGTATAATTGAAATTTTGAGAGGGTAGATTTTATGTGGTTCTTACCACAATATTTTTTTAAAGTCATTTTAATTGCCATTGCTCTCTATAGTGTATGAACCAAGCCTGGGACTGGTCAATATGGCAGAGCTCTCATTGAGTCCTTCTGCTGTGATTGCATACTGTGACTTTCTCCAAAGATGACTCTTCAAGAATGTATAAAGTTAGGTATAAGTGAGGAAGTAATTAGATCTATCAGCTGGTGGCAAGCTATCCCAATGTCTACATCTGAAATGTTTAAGCCTGTCCAGCAGCTTTCACATTCCAAGCGAACAGTCTGAAAGACAAACTGGTGTCACATGGGTCTGAGCTTTTTAGAGAACAAACTGGAGTCATCCTTCAACTACAGCACCCTTTAAACAAATGGTTGCATCCTTGAGTTATACAAATATGTCCCTATATCTTTTCACCCATTGTCCTTAGAAATCAAAACATATGATGTTGTGGAGGAGAGCCCTGGTAGAAAAAAGGAGATCCCCTAAGGAAGTTACAACAGTACTTCAGATGATGATTGAAAGAACGGAGGAGAGGAGAGAACAGATGCAAAAGCTATGTAGGGAGTGACATCAGTAGTACCTGGTGACTGGATGTGGGGAAGAGAGGTGGAAAGGAAAGAGTAAAGCTAAATCCCAGGTTTTGGTTTGGGCAACTGAGTTGATGATAGAAATATAGAAGTAGAAAGATGCAGCTCTGAAGGGAAAAGTCATGTGTTTAATTATGAGCATTGAGTTTTAGTTGCCTGAGAGATACCCAGGAAGGAAGTTCAGTTAGCAGCTATATATACAGATCTAGGACTCAGGAAAGAGGGAGGTGTAGGTTGCTGACAATGAGCATATATGTGTTAGAGGAAGTCATAACTCAGTACATGTGCCAAGGATGGAACCCTGAATAATACACACATCCCAAAAGAGGAAGAGGTGAACACAGACTAAGAAAGAACTACCAGAGGGATAGGAAGAAAACACAAAAAGAGTGGTATCATATAATACAGGAACTCAAAGAGTTTCAAGGTGGGAGAAGCCAACAGTATCAAATGCTGCAGAAAGATAAAATAAGGACTGAAAAGTGTCTATTGAATTTGGCATTAAGAAATTTATTGGTAACCTGCATAAGAAATTATTTTGATGAGATAGTAAGAGGAAACTAGTCCAGCAGTTGAGAAATGATTGGGGGTGAGGAAGGTGAGACATTGAGTATAGAAAGAAGGAAGTTGCCCATGAAAAGAAAGGAAATTGATTAGGTAGTAGCCAGGGCAGGAAAGGAACTATTGGGATTTTTTAATATTGCTATGCTGAGAAGACTGACCCAAAGGAAAGAAAGACATTGAAGCTAGAACACAAAAAGGAAATTGATAAAAGCAGAGAGAATTTTGGGTGATTCAGGTGGAGGAATTACCCTCAGACAAGAGAAGTATGTGGCTTTCTCATAAAGCAGAAGAAAGATACGTGCCAATAAATATCATTTACTCAGGAGAGTGGGGCAATAAGTTTATTGAATTCATGTTTCCTGGTTTTTATTCATGTTAACCAAAGTGTGATCCACAGACAACCTTCATCAGAATTACCTGAGGTATATATTTTATGAAGAATCCCAGCTCCCATCATGCAGAGAATAAGATTCAGGGAGTCTGGATTGGTGCTCAGGATCTGATCTTTAAACTATCACACATACCACCCCCAGGTAATGCTGATGCACGGTCATGGTAGAGAATCACTCCTTCCTTTTCTCAAGGACAATATTCCCCACCCACTATAGAAAGCCATCCTTCTCCCTGCCACCCAGCAGCCAGGGAATAGACATGTGACCTAGATTCACACATTTGGTTGCTCTCATCTGTGCCTTTGACTCTTAAGGGGGTAAGGCAGAAACAGTTCAGAACTTTACTACTCGAAGTATAGTCTGGGGACCAGTAGCATCACCCAGAGCTTGTTAGAAATGCAGAATCTCAGACCCCATCCAGACCTACTGAATCTGCATTTTAACAAGAGACCCAAGCGATTCGTAGGCACATTAAAGTTTGAAGAGCACTGGTTTAGAAGTAGTAGTAGTGAAGTCGAGAGTTCAGCAGTAGCAACAACCAATGGAACAAGCAGAGATATCCTCACCAACTTGTTCTTCTGGCATGACCTTAGTAATGGGTTCTACTCCCCCACCTTCCTTGGTTCATGCCTTTCTTGGTCAGCTATTCACACAATGCTGTGTAACAAACAAACACAAAATCTTAGTGACCTATAATAAAAAACACTGTTTCTTGCTTGTGTACCAAATAGTTGCCTGGGGATATCTGTGTCGTCAGTGAATGACTTGGCTGAGGTGACTTTTCTCCACAAATTTTTCATTATTCTGGGACAGGTTACCCAATGCATGCTCCTTCTATGACAGAGGAAGGAAGCTCTCAGAGGTAAGTGGAAACACCAATCCTTCTTAAGGCCGCAGGCATTCCTCCCACACTTCATTGGCCAAAGCAAATCACATGGGCCCATCCAACTTCATGCTTCTCCCATGGAGGCTGATGGAGGAGAAGTAATAAATATTTACTGAATGATAAACCTAACATATGATACCACCCCTTTTCTAAGCCTGGCTTCCAGCTTTCCCACTGGTTCTAGGACCCCTGCAAAATCCCTCCAGGAGGTTCCTTTTCTGCTGCAGCTAGCCAGAGCCAGCTTCTGTTGCCTGAAACCAAAAACCCTCACTGACTGATCCACAGGAGGAAGTCTAAGCCAAATGGGGGAGAAGGTGGAGTCCCAGGATGCAGCTGTCAGACTTGGAGAAGAAGCGCTTGGAGACTAAGTGCACACGATGGTGAGATGGCATGAACGGGTGAGTGGAGAAATAGGAGGTTTTGACTGGAGACCAAGTTATTGGTGTTTAGAATGTCCAGGGTGTGGCTACAGGAGTTTAAAAGGCCTCAGGTGTGGCTACAGGAGTGAGTTCCTAAAACAGTTCTCCTTATGCACTTACTAAAACCCCCTAGGATGGAGACAAAAGCTGAATTAGAGAGAAGGTGGGCCAGATGCCACATTCTCCCTGCACACTAACCAGATGAGTGACAAGGAGGACAATATGGACATCAAAGGGACGGGGGAAGGGAAATCTATGGTTTTCTGAGTGCCAGGCACTATGATGGGTATTTTACAATCATCACCTCCTCTAATCTTCACAACAATTTGCCAAAGCATTTTACAGATGAGGAATCCAAGGTCAATAAGTTAAATAATTTGCCCAACATAACCCAGCTAGTAAGAGTGGGTGATGTATGGTTCCAAGCCCAGTCTGACTACACAGTCTATGCCCCTTCCTGTTTAACCATGTGGTGTAGAAGCATCCAGTGGGGCAGCAGGAGCAAGCACAGCCCAACTCCTAGTCCAGTTGTAAGTGGAACATGGGAAACTGTCAACCTTCCCTGCAGAGGCTACAAGGACAGCCATGTCCTCAGGAGCAAACTAGGTATCAGTTAAAGGCAGAATGAGGTGAGTGGCTGTGGCGACGAGGGAAGGCTTTCAACAGTTGTGGGATAGGTTTTGGGAAAGGAGGTCAGCAGGAAGAAGAGCTAAAGAAGACTTGCAGAAATATGCAGAGGAAAGCCCTGCAGCAACAGGAAATGGGAGGAGCTCACCTGTGTGGATGTGGCTGAAATGAAGAAACTTAGAGGTATGGAACTAGTTTCCATCAAAGACAATTTTCTATAGGGGAACAAGAGTGATCTAATTAAATCTTTAATCTGAGTATTTCATGTCTCTATTCAAAACCTCACAAGGGCTTTCAACATCACTCAGAATAAAATCCGAAGTCCTAACCAGGGCCTACAAGAGCCTACATGATCTGGCTCCTACCCGGATACTTCCAGATCTAAACTTCTGCCCATCCTTCTTGCTTACCCCACTCCAGCCACGCTGGCCTCCTCACTGTTCCACAATATGCAAAGCCCACTCCCACTTCAGGGCCCTTGCACCTGCTGTTCCCACTGCTGGAACACACTACCACAGAGTCTCTGCTCATTTTATCAGAGAGGGCTTCTCTAGTAACCCAATACACCCACACCCTTACCTATGCTTTATTTTTCTTCTTAGCACTTATCACTACCCAAAATTTGTTTGTTATTGTCTTGTTAATTCCCCACCCCACCCCCCATTAGGATGCAATCTCCATGAGAGAAGGAATTTTTTTGTCTGTTTTGCATGCCACTGTATGCCTAGTGCCTAAAACAGTCTGGCACAAAAAATGTGCTTGGTAAACATTGTTGAATGAAATGAATGGAGATTGAATTGAATTAGCCAGTCAAAAGCTTCTGAATAGAACTTCAGAATAAGTTTGGTTTCACTGAAGCTGATAAAGATGTCTGCCTACTAGGGAACCTTTAATTTCCTCTCCCACCTGGCTCCTGGGAGTATTATGTGAGCAGAAAGTGAGGTGCATCTCAGGTGCTTGAGTGGGTGGAGGGGAAGCTGATTACAACCTGCAGTTGACTCTTGGTGGCAAGCTCTCCCTTAGGAGGAGTCATTTCCACTGATGGCTAAGTTAATAGCTTCATTTTTATAACGCTTTTATAATCAGAAAAAGAAATTATAAAAGTTAGTATATGGCATATGTAGAGAGAAATTTTGTTTTATACATGTATACGTGTGTCTGTGTGTGTGTGTATATATATATATATAATGATTTTAGTAAATGATAAATCAGTAAGGACAACATAGACTATGCAAAAAGTTTCTATTCCTGTAAGTGCAAAATTACTGTCTCAACTCACTGATCCCCTTGAGGGTTGCTACCACATTACTGGATCACAAGTGGATGCTACTATCAGCATTTGGGTAGGTAACAGTGGTGGTAGGCAGATCAAATTTAGTGAAGAGAAGTACATATTGTTGAGTTCATGCATAGTATCCATCCCCACAACTAGGACCACTTTGTTCAGGTGCCCATGCTCCGGACTGCATTCTAGGCACCTGCTACCCATAGAAATTCACTGTTTCTCCACTGAGTTTCATGAGCTACTACTTTCCTCTCCCCCAATATTAATTGAAGTCTTACTGCCTTTTGCCTTATCTTGGTCTGATGATCAATTCCAAATACCCCGTATTTCTTCAAGGGCCTTTCGCTTGGGACACACTCTCAGGTAACAATTTCTGTTCCATTTGGTGGTCTTTGATTATAAGCAATAGAAATGACTCTGGTCAGCTTAATTAAAAGAGAAATTTATTGAAAAGATATAGTCTAGCTCACATACTACGTGAATCAGAACAACCCAGTCAACTCACAGAATTGTGAAAGGTAATAAATTGTTGTTTTAAGCCATTAAATTTTGAGGTGGTTTGTTACCCAGCATCAGATAACAAAGCATCCACCTTATATAAAATAATAGAAGAAAGATACAAGGAAAATTAAGATGTATAGTTCTAAATAGATATTTATTCACATATGTATATGCATAATGTGAGGAAAATAAGATGACTTCTAGTGTCCTCATTTCTGTAGCTGGGCACAAGTTACACAGCACTACTATGATTCTATAATGTCTATTTCATGTTCCCTTTCAGCAGACATCTCAACCAGCTGGGCTTTTTTACTCTTGGGGTGACCCAAACCACCATTTCTGAGGGGTCCTTCCCATATAGGGTTGCTGCAATCTTTCACTGACTTTTATTACAGATAGAAAAAAGGCAATTTCAAGATCAATAGCAGCCTACCAGATACCAGGGGCTGTATTGATTTTTCTCTGATAAAGAGATCACATTTGAATCAGCAGTTACAATCAAATTTATCAACTGATTAAGCTTATGGTAATCCAATAAAAATATCTAAGACACACATCAAACAGGTGAGTGAAATGGAGATGTGATAAGAATCACCAATTATAAGTATTCCAAGTCTTTGATGGTGCCTAGTCACCTAAATTCCCCCAAGGGACTTGATATTGTCTTTAGTTTATAATTTTGGTAGGGAAGTAACTCTTAAGAACTTCCATTTGGGACTCCCCTGGTGGCGCAGTGGTTAAGAATCCGCCTGCCAATGCAGGGGACACGGGTTTGATCCCTGGTCCGAGAAGATCCCACATGCCGCGGAGCAACTAAGCCCGTGCGCCACAACTACTGAGCCTGTGCTCTAGAGTCCGCAAGCCACAACTACTGAACCCCCATGCCACAACTACTGAAGCCCACGTGCCTAGAGCCTGTGCTCCGCAACAAGAGAAGCCACCGCAATGAGAAGCTCACGACCACAACAAAGAGTAGCCCCCACTCACCGCAACTAGAGAAAGCCTGCACACAGCAACAAAGACCCAACACAGCCAAAAATAATAAATAAAAAAATTTTTTTAAAAGGACGTTCCATTTGGTTCTTTCTACCATAATAGACATTATATCATGGGTCAGAGAGCAAAGTATATTTTTTTATCAGGAGCTAAATGTCTCTACTCCAACTATAAACTCAAGAACTAGGAAAATAAACACAGGTGGATTTGAAGACCCATTGGGCCCTTGTGAGAAAAATGATAACGAAACTCCATCACATAGCTCTCATAAGCCCCACACTGACTGGCAGACCACAGGGGAACTCAAGTTCCTTAAGGGATTAACTCTGGCTCTGAGCTAGTAACTAATAATTCCTGAGAGGTCTGGGTGTTTCTCTTTCCCTAGCTTCAGTTGCCACAGTAAGTAGGCATGAGTCCCTTTGGGAAAGACTAAGAAGAAGAGTTTTGTAGGTATCTAAGTTATCACATGGTACTTCCACAAGGGTTCCTGATCTCTCCTTCATTCAAGGGGTCCTAGGACATTGAACTGATTCAGTAATGGAAAGGAGGTAAGAGGCCATGACTCTTCACTGCAATGGCTTATGTCAGGACTCTTTTCATACACCTAAAGATCTTTCCTGTTATTGCAATTTTAGTAGAACCTCAGTGGGCTCTTTGTTTTGGCCCTAAATACCCCATGTTAGGCATTATCAAAGTTTTCTCTGGGTCAAATTATCCTGATTACCACTCTAGCCTTTCTGCCTATTGTGGTAGCCATGCTCACCTTTTTCCGTTGGTTAAGTGCCAAGCTATAGCCTCTGCCATTCTGAGATATGATTATCTCCATTGAAATCAAGGAATGCATTTCAATAGCAGAATATCTCACCTCATCCACAGCTTACAAAGGACAGCTACTATGGTTCCTTTTAGAGATATAGGGCTCTCCACACCAGTGTATTTTTCTAGGCCATAATGAAGGGGATGTTCTCTGAGGCTTCTTAAGTGACTTAATTAGGAGAGGGGTGAGTGAATGATAAATCCACATTTAATAAATCCACTCCAGAATACCAAAATACCGAAGTCTTTGGATTTCTCTATGCCATACTGAAGACTTTCTGGTATCTAAACTTCATGTAGCATAAGCCACACCAGGTTTCAATCAACCAACTAAGCCGTTGGAGCCTCTAAAATTAATTTAGACCAACAGAATCATGTCCCTAATCTCTTGAACTCCATGTTCACATATATTATACATTTTGTGTTGAAATAAATTAGCAAAATTTTGCAATTCTCTTGCTAAGTAATTTTTGACTTTGTAATTGGTCCCCTGGGACATGGGACAATATGACATATGTCTGAATGTAATGAGAGGGGATAGGAGGGGTGTGAGGAGAATTGGCATTCACTTGCAAGGAAACTATCTCAGGTAAAGTCATAAGAAAGGCTTTTCAACCAGGGCAGGAATAGGCACATCAGACAAAGGCAGGGAAGAGGGGCTTCTTCTGCTATCAAGAGAAGCTCAGTGATGTTTAAGGTACTTTGTATCAGCCAGATCCTCCAGCTTTCCCATTCCAATCTCATAGTACCACCCTTTTGCAACTGATGCCCTAACTTTTGCCTAAAAGATTAGATAAGACTAAGGGTTCAGTTTATGTTAATCCAGAAACCCACTCAGCCATGTGGGACTACGTGAAGAGATTCTTTTAGAGCAGTCGTAAGAACTCTTTGATTCTCTAACTATGCCTCGAGGCAAGAATTTAACACCCAAAGACTTTCATTTTCTTTCTTTAAGCAGAGTTAGAAATAGCCAGTCCAAGCCACAACATTTATATTTCTCTGCCCTTCACATGGTCTATCACAGCAAGCACTTTGATCATTAAGGTATTGTCTTTTTTTTTTTTTTTTTTTTTTTAGGCTGCACCGGGTCTTAGTTGCGGCACTCAGGATCATTTACTTGTGGCATGCAGCCTTCTTAGTTGCAGCATGCATGTGGGATCTAGTTCCCCGACCAGGGATCGAACCTGGGCCCCCTGCATTGGGAGCGCAGAGCTTTACCCACTGGACCACCAGGGAAGTCCCAAGGTATTGTCTTCAATATGTACTTTTCACTCCAGACAACCACAGATGATAGTTGAAGTAATTGTTCACCACTGTGTATGATGCACCATTCTAACAACCCGTTCTCTGATGTGAAACACCCAGGTCAAATGACCAATCCCACTTTCCCATTTCACGGAGGTAGTACTGTCTGCAGTCACAGCTGCTATTGGTCAGGATTATTTGCTTTAGCCAACAGACTCTACTCTAGCATGTTTTAATAAAGAGAGGTTTGTTATATAATATTGTCTTAAGAATTTCCAGGAAATTGGGGGTGATAATGCAGCCAGGAGAAACACCCAACCTCACCGTGGAAGGTCCCAGTGGAAATTCCACTGCTACCACTGCCTTTCATAGACATGTATGAGGCTGGAGAAAGACAGTAGAAAGGAACTCCAACACAGCTTCCCCCAAAAGAATCAAATGCTTCCCCCACATGATATGCATAGCCACTTCTCACATAGCTCACTTCTAGCAACTAATCCTTCACAGGTGTATTAACTTGGATGAACTAATTGGAGTCTGGGATTTTGTTTTAGTTTTCCATCCCTGCTTCTATGGGAAAGCATGCTAGAAGAGGGATGCAACGGATATTGAATTACCCAATCTTCATTCCTGCAGCAATGAGAAACACTTTCTGCCCAGTAAATATACTACTGAGAGTCTACCTCATGGAAACAAAAGAACTCACATGTAAGGATTTATGTAAGGATGTCTATTACAGATGCTTTGTAGCACCAAAAATCCATAAACAAAGTGAAGGCCCAACACTAAGAACATGGTTGAATTATTTACAGTCCATGCGCATCTCTGAATGCTATAATTAAAAAAAAGGAAATAGAGTTCTATAAGGTGAACTCTATTCACCTATTGGAGCCATTTCCTTAGGATGTTGACAAAAAAGCAAGATAAAAAAAGTACATATGATCTTGTTTCTGTAAAAAATAATTAAAAGGAAACCATATATAATGCTTAATGTACATGATTATATGAATATAATAAAAACTATAGAAAAACAGGCAGTAAGTTTAGAACATGGGTTATCAGAGGAGATATGGGGTGATATATGTGTGAGGGAAGGGAAGACTATACGAAGGAAGAAAGAAGAAAGCAAAGGAGACTACATTTGAAAATTACATGATGGATTCCTGGAAGGTGGCAGTAGTAGTAGCATCAGCATAGTTTTTCAACCTCTACAAATCTCCACATAACAACAGCAGAGCAACTAGATAGCAAAGCCAACATACATGAAAAATATTTACAACTAGGATTGCCAGATTTAACAAATAAAAATACAGGCTGCCCAGTTAAATTCAAATTTCGGTAAACAATGAATAATTTTTTAGTATAAGTATGTCCCAAATATTGCATGGAAATAGAAACTCTAGATCTAAATGGGGGAGGGGAACAGAACCAGAAAACCCCAGAAAGCAAACCACCGTATTTCTGAACACTACACAGAAACAACAGAAGAGGGAGCTCTATGAAATTAGAAAAACTTTCCTAAACTCCATCTTATTTCTTTATAAGTTCAGGAAAACTAATTTCACACAAAAATAAGAAACAGAATACATAGTTTCAAAGTCAAATCCCACACAAAATTATTATAAGAAAAAAGGGAATAAGAAGCATAAAACATTCCAAAGACAACAAAGGCATGCCAAAAAGACATGCCCACAAAACAAAAGTTGTAACATACTATTTCAAAATAAATATTAAGAAAATTATAGAAAACACAGAAAAACTACATAAATTAGAAAAACTCAGAAATGAGGTGACCAAACTCAAGGAAGAATAAGAATCAAAAGGAAAAAAATCATTTCATAAATGAAGACTAAGCTAGAAAGAACACAAGAGCAAGTAAATACAAGATAATATCTGAAGAGAAATAGAAAGTGAAAAAGAGGAAAATTTTTTTTAAATCAAAAAGAAATGCAGAGAGAGAAAGGTAAAGGAGATCAAACACACAGGGAATAGGAATTCCTAAAGGAGAAAACCAAAGCAAGGGCATAGAACAAATGCTACAACCTATAAATTAAAAAATAAAACAAATAACAACAACAACAACTCTTCCCTGAATATAGAAAAGATTTGAAACTGCACATGCAAAAGAGCATACCACACAGCTGAGGTTATTGACCCAGAGCAAACAATACCACACATTATTTTAAACTATTGGACTTTAAAGAAAAAGAGAAAGCCTCAACGTCTAGAAAAAAGAGCATGTGATTTTTAAGGAAAAGGAAATTAGATTATCATCAGAATTTTTAAGCAATGCTTTACACCAGGAAAAAAAAGGAGAGAGAGAGAAAAGGAGTAACATAACATAATCAAGGAAAGAAAATGTGAAATAAGGGTTTTATATCCCTCCCAAATTACTTGCAGATATAAAGAACATAGAGAAACTATTATCAACAGGTGAAGACCAGGGAATATTATTCTCATGAGCCCTTCCCAGAAAAATCTACCAGAGAAAGAGCTTCAGACCACCAAAATAACTAGAGAGTCACTGATATAAGGGCAGATGTTAGGCATTCAATATATAATTAATGTAGAACTATGAGTAAATGAGGGTTAAAAGATAGAGTATCATATATAATGAATATGTACTCTGACAATGTAAATATGTCAGTGTCTTCTTTATTTTTAATTTTTAAAAACAGCTTTATTGAGTTATAATTCATATGCTATACAGTTCATCCATTTAAAGTATACAATTTGATAATGGCTTTTAACATATTTACAGAGTTGTGCAAGCATCACCACAATCAAATTTAGAACATTTTCATTATCCCCAAAAGAAATCCCATACCTCTTGAGTTATTTCCTAAACCTCCCAGCCAAACCCCCTAGCCCCAGGTAACTACTAATCTGCTTTCCGACTCTGTAGATTTGTCGACTCTGGACATTTCATGTAAATGGAATCATACATCATGTGATCCTTTGTGACTGACTACTTTGTAGTCAGATTGTACAGTTCACTCTTGAACAACACAGGTTTGAACTGTCCTTGGGTCCGCTTATACGTGGATTTTTTTTTTCAATAAATACTACGTAGTATTACTTGATCTGCAGTTGGTTGAATCCCCAGATGGTTGAATCCTCCGGAACTGCATGTCCGGAGGGCAGATTATGAAGTTATATATGGATTTTCTACTGCTGGGGGTTTGGCAACCCAACCCCAGCAGTTGTTCAAGGGTCAACTATACAAGTTTTTGTGTGCACACTTTTTTGTGTGTTCTCATTTCTCGTAGGTAGATTCCTAGGAATGGAATTGCTGGGTCATATAGCAACTCTATGTTTAACTTTTTGAGGAACTGCCAGACTATTTTTCAAAGCAGTTTGCACCATTTTATACTTCCATCAGCAATGTATAGGGATGCTGACTTCTCATCTTTTCAGATAATAGCCATCCCAGTAGATGTGTAGTGATGTCTCGTTGTGGTTCTCATTTACATTTCTCCAATGGTTAATGATGCTGAACATTTATTCATGTTCTTACTGTCCACTTGTACATCTTCTTTGGAGAAATGTCTATTCATATTCATAGCCAATGCTTATTTTTAAATTGGATTATATGTCTTTTTCATTATTGGATTGTAATAGTTCTTTATAAATTCTAACTACAAGTCCCTTATCAGATACATGATTTGCAAATACTTTCTCCCATTCTGTAGGTTGTCTTTTCACTTTCTTGATGGCACCCTTTGAAGTACAAAAGTTTTTAGTTTTTTTTAATATAAATTTATTTATTTTTGGCTGCATTGGGTATTCATTTCTGTGCACAGGCTTTTCTCTAGTTGTGGTGAGCGGGGGCTACTCTTCATTGTGGTGCGCGGGCTTCTCATTGAGGTGGCTTCTCTTGTTGCAGAGCACGGGCTCTAGGTGTGCGGGCTTCAGTAGTTGTGGTGCGAGGGCTCAGTAGTTGTGGCTCATGGGCTCTAGAGTGCAGGCTCTGTAGTTGTGGCTCATGGGCTTAGTTGCTCCGTGGCATGTGGGATCTTCCCAGACCAGGGCTTGAAACTGTGACCCCTGCATTGGCAGACAGATTCTTAACCACCGCGCCATCAGGGAAGTTCCCAAAAGTTTTTCGTTTTAATGATGTCAGTTTACCTATTTTTTCTTGCTTGTTCTCTTGATGTCATATCTAAGAAACTGTTGACTAATCCAAGGTCATAAAGATTTGCACCTATGTTATCTTTTGAGTTTGTTTTACCATTTTAACTCTTACATTTTTATCTTTGATCCATGTTAATTTTTTTCTATGGCATAAAGTAGAGGTTCAGTTTCATTCTTTTGAATGTGGGATCCAGTTGTCCTGGTAGAACAACATTTTTTTTAATGGTGAGAGAGGACAGAGAAGGATTATGCAAATTTTAAGTGTTTTCAGCAATTATATTTGTGGTAGTATTAGAATTGTTATTCTGACAGTCATATGTGTAATATGGGATAAAAATAATGAGTAATTTGTCATCCCCTATATCCTTGAGAAACAGGATTCTCAGCATAAAAGAAAGAAGGCTATCGTAATAGAGAAGAGGTTAAGCAAGTTCTATAGTCTGTCATTGGAATTATAAATATTAATATGAACTCATGAATTATTTAGCTCTGTCTGCTGAAAAAGCCCAAAGATAATAAGCAACTATGTAGCAAGGAGCATCCCTTAGTATCTAGACTCTAGTCTTGAAATATCATTTCTCACTAAAAAAAATCAGGACTTCTGGGGAGTTCCCTGGCAGTCCAGTAGTTAAGATGCCGCGCTTTCACTGCTGTGGCCTGGGTTCAATCCCTGGTTGGGGAAGTAAGATCCCGGAAGTCGTGAGGTGGGGGAAAAAAAAACAGGACTTCTGAAGAAATATTTCATCTCAAGTCTGGGACAAGTAAATGTATAAGATGAACCTGCAGCATCTTGTAATGCTCCAGGTTGCAAGGAAGCTACTGAAGACTATTAGGATTATGTCAAAAGGACTCAAGAGCCAATCTGAGGAGGTTCTCACTGGCCATAAGACTATTTGAGCTTCAATAATGTTAATGCAATGGATTAAAATTCATTAAATATGTCTAAATCTACGAGTTCATAATGATACTTTTAAAAACAAGAATTGATCACCTTCAGAGAATGATAGGGAACAGATTTATTATCTTGAAACTGGTGAATAAAAGGAATAAATATAACAACTATCCTACCTTTTCTATATGAATTTTACTACTGTATAACAAAAGAGTGGATGAGGTAAAGTGTGTTTTTATAGGAATATTCCAGTAAAAAATGAAACAGACATTATAGCATCAGAATATCAACATTTGGCAAGCCTCCCCCAGTGAATAATAGATATAGGCATTATGCATCTGCTAAAAATCACAGAAAATGACAACCAGACAACCTGTGCCTCCTATAGTATTGCCATATAATACCTATAGTTTTGTCAAAGATATCAAAACTGTATCTCTACATCCTCTCGACCCGCTGTCTATCTATAGGAAATTCAGAGGGCAGAGGAACACACTGAACTGCACCAAGAGTATTCAAGTAACAAACTCCAGACCTGGGGAGACTCTACAGATCAAAAGGCCTGAAAGCAAAAGAAAGGATGGAAGAGAAACCTATAGATTAAAAGATACTTAACATTATATAAATATATATTTTCTTTTTTTTTGGCCACGTCACATGGCTTGCAGGATCTTAGTTTTCCAACCAGGGTTGAACCCGGGCCCTGGGCAGTGAAAGTGCTAAGTCCTGACCCTGGACCACCAGGGAATTCCTTTTTTCTTTTTCTTTTTTTGAATATGTTTTTTAAATGGGCAAGAGTAAACTATGGTATCTAGGAATGCACATTTGGGTGATAAAATTATAAAAAAGGAAAACTCAGTGAAGTGATACTATAAAAGTCAGGATAGTGGTTACTTATGGGAGGAAAGAATGTATGATTGGGATGGGGTACGTGGAAGGAGCTTCTGGAATGCCTGGCAAAGTTCTACTTTTTTTTGTCTGGATAGTGTTCACCTTAAAATAATTCATTAAGCCACATGTTTTATTTGTGTGGTGTTCTGTAATGTTGTTTTATTTTATAACAAAAAATATATATATTTAAACTTCCTATACCCCAGTCACACCCCAGACAATTATATTAAGTTCTCTGGAGGTGAGACGCAGGCATGAGTATTCTTTAAAGCTCCCAGGTGATTCCAAAGTGCAGCCAAGTTTAAGAACCATTGTGTAAGAGGAATGGTACTTCACTGGCTCAGTATCAAGGGCCTGGGTTCAAGTCTTCACATAGCCACCAATACAGATGTGTGACCTGAAGTAAGGGTTTTAACCTCTCTGGGCCACAGTGACATATATGTTACATGGTGAAAACAGTTTATCTGCCCAAAGCTGGGATTGGCTAGGTTGAGTTTTTAAGTCTCTCTTCGTTCTAGAATCTGATAATCTTAAAAAAAAGAAATAAAATAGAGATTGTATTAGAACAGTTTAATTGTATAAAACTTTTAACAGTTGCATATATGATATGATCACATTTATGCATCCATATGAAAAGTTTGTGTGTGTATGTATGTTGTCCAGTGTCCTGGCAAGAAAAATAATTCATCATATACAATTTAATAAAGAGATGTAATGAAGGAGCTAGATACAGACATGTGGGCAGGATTACTGTACTTACAGACTCACAACAGTGAGAAGCTGTTACCCCTCCAAAGCCTGAAGACAAGAGATGTCTTACAGGAGCCCTGAAGACAAGAGGAGGTGTCTTACAGGAGCCCACCAAGAGCTGGGGGATGGAGGAGCCACCTGACAGGAGCTATAGTTGTAGAAGGACACAGTCACACCCTGGATCCATTCATTTGTATGGCTATGTAGATAACTATACCACAATGCATTCATCCTTTCAACTGTTGATGGACATTTGGGTTATTTGCAGATTTTTGTTCTCATAAATAATGTTTCTAAGAATATTCTTGTACATACTTTCTTAGTGAACATCTGCATACATTTCTGTTGGGTACATACATAGGAATGGAATTGCTAGGTCATAGCATATATGAATCTTCAGCATGTGTTGCCAAACTGTTTTTCAAAAACAGTTTCTCTAAACAGTTTCTCTATACTTTCTCTAACAGTATAGAAGACTTCCTCTTGCTCCATAGTCTCATCTACAGTTGCTGAAGGAGACAAAGTGAGAGGACCTACGCAAACAGATATGAACACTTACTATAAAACTAAGTAATTAACACTGTGTGGTCTGGGTAAAAAGATGGATAAATAAACCAATGGAGAAGGCTAGAGTCCAGGAACAGTTCTACACATACATGGACACTGAATTAATGACAAAGGTAGCACTGTAGAGCAGAAAAGAAAAAAAAAAAGATAGTCCTTTCAGTAGATGGTATTGAGTCGATGGAATATACCTACCTAAAAAATCAGACTTAACCACACCTCACACCATACCCAACAGTCATTCCCAGGTGGATTGCAGATCTAAATGCAAAAGGTGAAACAATAAAGATTTAGAATAAAACATGGGAGAATATCTTCCTGACCTTGGGGTAGGGCAAAAATTTCTTAAACAGGACACAAAGTGCTTAGCTAAGAAGGAAAAGATTAAATCAAATAAATTTGATTCCATTAAGATCAGGTACTGTTGCTCACCAAAGGACATCATAAAGAGTACAGAGTAAGGGGCGGATTCAAGATGGCGTACTAAGAGGACACTGAATTCGCATCTCCTCACAATTAGGGCACCTACCAGGCACCGGTGGGGGACCACGGACACCTAAGGGGACAGGAGGAAACCCCAACGACTGGGTAGGACGTGGGGCGTGAGGGGAGTGAAGGGGGAGGAGACGTGTAGGTGGGACGGGATTGGCACCCCTGAGGGGCGGCTGGGGGAGGGGAAGGGATCCCATGCCCGAACGGGGAAATTGGGGAACCACGGGGAGGGCAGAGGATCAAAAGGGAGCGTGGCTAGGTTTCCCCTGCCCACTTGGGCCCCCCGGGAATCTGCTGAGATCCCGGGCCTGATCCTCTGCCCACTAAGGGCCCCTCCAGCAGCGTGGGTGCTGAGGGAGTGGGAGGGAGGGAAGGGCGAGCAAAAGTAAAGGCCAGACCTCTGGGCGGGCACCTCTGAGGGGTGGCTGAGGGAGGGAAGGAGTTCCTACACCCAGTGGGACCCATCCACAGTTAGGGGTCCAGTGGAAATTGGGGGGGAGACCCTGGGGGAGATAGTGGTTTAGGGGCGCAAAGAAACAGAAGGAAATGGGGCCAGTGCTTTCCCTGTCCACTTAGGCACTGAGGAGCCTGTTCGGCTCTGCCCTCCGAGCCTCCCTCCTGCAACACAGAGCCCAAGCCCCGCCCCTACATGCCCACCCAGGGTTCTACCTCTACACTCAGGCACTCCTCCAACGAACTGGGCTTAAACCCCACCCACACACCCTCACTCAGGGTCCTACCGACAAACTCCAGAATCCCATACTCCAGAGGCCCTCCTTTCCACTTGCTGCCTCGCCCCTTCTGCACAGGTCCTAAGCAGAGGCCCTGCCACATGCTTGAAAGTTGCCCCGCATAGGCCCCACCCCATGCTCAAACATCACCCCCCAACCCACCTAGGTCCTGCCCCACCCTAAACCCTGCCCCTGCCTAAGTTCCACCCCACCTAAACTCTGCCCACATAGCCAAGGCTATTTTTTTTTTCCTTTTCTTTTTTCCTCTTTTAGATCGCGGTTCCTTGTTGATTCATTGTTGTTGATTCTTTTATATTTTTATTTTTCCTAATAAATCTTTTATTTTTCTGATTTTATTTTATTCTTTATACTTTGTTAGTGATCTCTCCTTTCAGCTTGTTGCCCCCCCCCACCTTTTTTTTTCTTTTTTCTGCTGTGGTTTTATTTTACCTTGTTGCAGTTGTTTCAATTACAGTTTTATTTTTCCTAATCTATTTTTTATCTCTCTAATTTTATATGGTTTTTATTCTTTGATATTGTACGGCTCCTTTTTTCTTTCTTTCTTCCTTTTTTTTAAAAAATGAACCACGAAGCTTGCGGGATATTGGTTCCCAGGCTAGAGGTCAGGCCTGAGCTCCTGTGGTGGGAGGTCCAAGTCCAAACTGCTGGACTAACAGAGAACCTCAGACCCCAGGGAATATCAGTTGGAGTGAGGCCTCCCAGAGGTCCTCATCTCAGCACCAAGACCCAGCTCTATCTAACTGCTTGCAAACTCCAGTGCTGGATGTCTCAGGCCAAACATCAGTAAGACAGGAATACAGCACCACGCATCAAAAAAAAAAAAAAAAAAAAGAAATGACAAAAAAATATGTTACAGACAAAGGAGCAAGATAAAAACCTACAAGACCAAATAAATGAAGATGAAATAGGCAACCTACCTGAAAAACAATTCACAGTAATGATAGTAAAGATGATCCAAAATCTCGGAAACAGAATGGAGAAAATACAAGAAACATTTAACAAGGATCTAGAAGAACGAAAGAGCAAACAAACAGTGACGAACAGCACAATTACTGGAAGTAAAAATACTCTAGAAGGAATCAATAACAGAATAACTGAGGCAGGAGAATGGATAAGTGAGCTGGAAGATAAAATGGTGGAAATAACTGCGAGGGAGCAGAATAAAGAAAAAAGAGTGAAAATAATTGAGGACAGTTTCAGAGACCTCGGGGACAACATTAAATGCACCAACATTCGAATTATAGGGGTCCCAGAAGAAGAAGAGAAAAAGAAAGGGTCTGAGAAAATATTTGAAGAGATTATAGTTGAAAACTTCTCTAACATGGGAAAGGAAATAGTAAATCAAGTCCAGGAAACACAGAGAGTACCATACAGGATAAACTCAAAGAGAAACATGCTGAGACACATATTAATCAAACTATCAAAAATTAAATACAAAGAAAAAGTACTAAAAGCAGCGAGGGAAAAGCAACAAATAACACACAAGGGAATCTCTATAAGGTTAACAGCTGATTTTTCAGCAGTAACTCTGCAAGCCAGAAGGGAGTGGCGGGACATATTTAAAGTAATGAAAGGGAAAAAGCTACAACAAAGATTACTCTACCCAGAAAGGATCTCATTCAGATTTGATGGAGAAATTAAAACCTTTACAGATAAGCAAAAGTTAAGAGAATTCAGCACCACCAAACCAGCTTGACAACTAAAGGAACTTCTCTAGGCAGGAAACACAACAGAAGGAAAACACCTACAAAAAACAAACCCAAAACAATTTTAAAAATGGTAATAGGAGCATACATATTGATAATTACCTTAAATGTAAATGGATTAAATGCTCCCACCAAAAGATATGGCTGAATGGATATAAAAACAAGACCCTACATATGCTGTCTACAAGAGACCCACTTCAGACCAGGGACACATACAGACTGAAAGTGAGGGGATGGAAAAAGATATTCCATGCAAATGGAAATCAAAAGAAAGCTGGAGTAGCAATTCTCATATCAGACAAAATAGACTTTAAAATAAAGACTATTACAAGAGACAAAGAAGGACACTATATAGTGATCAAAGGATCAATCCAAGAAGATATAACAATTGTAAATGTTTATGCACCCAACATAGGAGCACCTCAATACATGAGGCAAATACTAACAGCCATAAAAGGGGAAATCGACAGTAACACAATCATAGTAGGGGACTTTAACACCCCACTTTCACAAATGGACAAATCATCCAAAATGAAAATAAATAAGGAAACACAAGCTTTAAATGACACATTAAACAAGATGGACTTAATTGATATTTATAGGACATTCCATCCAAAAACAACAGAATACACATTCTTCACAAGTGCTCATAGAACATTCTCCAGGATAGATCATATCTTGGGTCACAAATCAAGCCTTAGTAAATTTAATAAAATTGAAATTGTATCAAGTATCTTTTCTGACCATAATGCTATGAGACTACATATCAATTACAGGAAAAAATCTGTAAAAAATACAAACATACGGAGGCTAAACAATACACTGCTAAATAACCAAGAGATCACCGAAGAAATCAAAGAGGAAATCAAAAAATACCTAGAAACAAATGACAATGAAAACACGACGACCCAAAGCCTATGGGATGCAGCAAAAACAGTTCTAAGAGGGAAGTTTATAACAGTACAATCCTACCTTAAGAAACAAGAAACATCTCAAATAAACAACCTAAGCTTACTCCTAAAGCAATTAGAGAAAGAACAACAACAACAAAAAAAAAAAACAAAATTAGTAGAAGGAAACAAATCATAAAGATCAGATCAGAAATAAATGGGAAAAAATGAAGGAAACGATAGCAAAGATCAATAAAACTAAAAGGTTGTTCTTTGAGAAGATAAACAAAATTGATAAACCATTAGCCAAACTCACCTAGAAAAAAAGGGAGAAGACTCAAATCAATAGAATTAGAAATGAAAAAAGAGAAGTAGTCACTGACACTACATACAAAGTATCATGAGAGATTACTACAAGCAACTATATGCCAATAAAATGGACAACCTCGGAGAAATGGACAAATTCGTAGAAAAGCACAACCTTCTGAGACTGAACCAGGCTGAAATAGAAAATATAAACAGATCAATCACAAGCACTGAAATTGAAACTATAATTAAAAATCTTCCAACAAACAAAAGCCCAGGACCAGATGGCTTCACAGGCGAATTCTATCAAACATTTAGAGAAGAGCTAATACCTATCCTTCTCAAACTCTTCCAAAATATAGCAGAGGAAGGAACACTCCCAAACTCATTCTACGAGGCCACGATCCCCCGATACCAAAACCAGACAAAGATGCCACAAAAAAAGAAAACTAGAGGCCAATATCTCTGATGAACATAGATGCAAAAATCCTCAAAAAAATACTAGCAAACAGAATCCAACAGCACATTAAAAGGATCATACACCATGATCAAGTGGGGTTTATCCCAGGAATGCAAGGATTCTTCAATATATGCAAATCAATCAATGTGATACACCATATTAACAAACTGAAGGATAAAAACCATATGATTATCTCAATAGATGCAGAAAAAGCTTTCGACAGAATTCAACAACAACTTATGATAAAAACTCTCCATAAAGCAGGCATAGAGGGAATCTACCTCAGCATAATAAAGGCCATATATGACAAACCCACAGCCAACATCGTTCTCAATGGTGAAAAAACTGAAACCATTTCTTCTAAGATCAGGAAGAAGACAAGACTGCCCACTCTCACCTCTATTATTCAACTTTTGGAAGTTTCAGCCACGGCAATCAGAGAAGAAGAAGAAATAAAAGGAATCCAAATTGGAAAAGAAGAAGTAAAACTGTCACTGTTTACAGAGCACATGATACTATACATAGAGAATCCTAAAGATGCTACCAGAAAACTACTAGAGCTAATCAATGAATTTGGTAGAGTAGCAGGATACAAAATTAATGCACAGAAATCTCTGGCATTCCTATACACTAATGATGAAAAATCTGAAAGAGAAATTAAGGAAACACTCCCATTTACCATTGCAACAAAAAGTATAAAATACCTAGGAATAAACCTACTTAAGGAGACAAAAGACCTATATGCAGAAAATTATAAGACACTGATGAAAGAAATTAAAGATGATACAAACAGATGGAGAGATATACTATGTTCTTGGATTGGAAGAATCAACATTGTGAAAATGATTATACTACCCAAAGCAATCTTCAGATTCAGTGCAATCCCTATCAAACTACCAATGGCATTTTTCACAGAAGTAGAACGAAAGATTTCACAATTCATATGGAAACACGTAAGACACTGAATAGCCAAAGCAATCTTGAGAAAGAAAAACGGAGCTGCAGGAATCAGGCTCCCAGACTTCAGACTATACTACAAAGCTACAGTAATCAAGACAGTATGGTACTGGCACAAAAACAGAAATATAGATCAATGGAACAGGATAGAAAGCCCAGAGATAAACCCACGCACATATGGTCACCTTCTCTTTGATAAAGGAGGCAAGAATATACAATGGAGAAAAGACAGCCTCTTCAATAAGTGGTGCTGGGAAAACTGGACAGCTACATGTAAAAGAATGATATTAGAACACTCCCTAACACCATACACAAAAATAAACTCAAAATGGATTAAAGACCTAAATGTAAGGCCAGACACTATAAAACTCTTAGAGGAAAACATGGGCAGAACACTCTATGACATAAATCACAGCAAGATCCTTTTTGACCCACCTCCTACAGAAATGGAAATAAAAACAAAAGCAAACAAGTGGGACCTAATGAAACTAAAAAGCTTTTGCACAGCAAAGGAAACCATAAACAAGACGAAAAGACAACCTCAGAATGGGAGAAAATATTTGCAAATGAAGCAACTGACGAGGGATTAATCTCCAAAATTTACAAGCAGGTCATGCAGCTCAATATCAAAAAAACAAACAACCCAATCCAAAAATGGGCAGAAGACCTAAATAGAAATTTCTCCAAAGAACATATACAGATTGCCACCAAACACATGAAAGAATGCTCAACGTCATTAATCATTAGAGAAATGCAAATCAAAACTACAATGATGTATCACCTCACACCCGTCAGAATGGCCATCATCAAAAAATCTACAAACAATAAATGCTGGAGAGGGTGTGGAGAAAAGGGAACACTCTTGCACTGTTGGTGGGAATGTAAATTGCTACAGCCACTATGGAGAACAGTATGGAGGTTCCTTAGAAAACTAAAAATAGAACTACCATACAACCCAGCAATCCCACTACTGGGCATATACCCTGAGAAAGCCATAATTCAAAAAGTCATATACCACAATGTTCATTGCAGCTCTACTTACAATAGCCAGGACATGGAAGCAACCTAAGTGTCCATCAACAGATGAATGGATAAAGAAGATGTGGCACATATATACAATGGAATATTACTCAGCCACAAAAAGAAACGAAATTGAGTTATTTGTAGTGAGGTGGATGGACCTAGAGTCTGTCATACAGAGTGAAGTAAGTCAGAAAGAGAAAAACAAATACCATATGCTAACACACATATATATGGAATATAAAAAAAAGAAATGGTTCTGATGAACCTAGGGGCAGGACAGCAATAAAGACACAGACATAGAGAATGGACTTGAGGACACGGGGTTGGGGAAGGGTAAGCTGGGACGAAGTGAGAGAGTAGCACTGACATATATACACTACCAAATGTAAAACAGATAGCTAGTGGGAAGCAGCTGCATGGCACAGCAAGATCAGCTCGGTGCTTTGCGACCACCTAGAGGGGTGGGATAAGGAGGGTGGAAGGGAAATGCAAGAGGGAGGGGATATGGGGATATACGTATGCATATAGCTGATTCACTTTGTTATGCAGCAGAAACTAACACAACACTGTAAAGCAAGTATACTCCAATAAAGATGTTAAAAAAAAAAGAGTATAAGCCACATACTAGCAAAGATATTTGTAACACATTGTCTTAGTCAGTTCAAGTTTCTATAACAAAAATACCACAGGCTGGTGACAAACAATAAACATTTATTTCTCAATCTGGAGAGTGGGAAGTCTAAGATCAAGGCACCTGCAGATTCATTGTCTGGTGATGGTCTGCTGTATGGTTCATGCACAGTCATCTCCTTTCTGTGTCCTCACATGGAAGAAGGGTGAGAGATCTCTCTGGGGTCTCTTTTATAGGGTACTAATCCCACTCATGACAGCTCTACCCTCATGACGTAATCACATCCCAGATGCCCCACCTCCTAATACTATCACATTGTGGGCTAGAACTTTAACATGTGAATTTGGGGGGGACAAAACCATTCAGGCCATAGTACACATATAACTGACAAATGGCTCTTTTCCAGACTGCAGAAAGAACTCTTAGAATGAAAAAGTTAGTAACCAAATGGAAAAATCATCAAAAGACTTGAATGGACATTTCACAAAAGAGAATATCCAAATAGTCAATAAACATATTAAAAAGGGCACAACCTCATGCAAAATATTACAACAATGCGATATTACCTACCAGCATGGTTAAAATTAAAATAACTGACAATATAGTGTTGGAGAGAATATGGAGCAATGAGCTCTCTCCCACATATAAATTGATACAATCCATTTGGAAGTGAAAATAAATTGAAGTTGAAAATATACTATGATTCAGCAATTCTACTCCTACTCCTATACTCCAGAAATATATACATTTGTGTTCCAAAAGACACGTAGAAGAACATTTATGAACAATATTTTTCTTAATAGACAAGAATGGAAACAACCCAAGGGTCTATTAACAATAATATCAATCAATAAATTATGATAGGGAATTCCATGGCGGTCCAGTGGTTAGAACTCTGTGCTTTCACTGCTGAGAGCCCGGGTTCGATCCCTGGTCAGGGAATGAAGATCCCACAAGCCACAGGGAGGGGCCAAAAACAAACAAACAAACAAATAAATACATAAATAAAGGTATACTCATGCAATGGAATAGTATAGAGCAATGAATATGAACAAACCAATGCTAAATCAATCTCATATTTATAACATCGAGTGAAAGAAGCCATACACAAAATAACATATATTGTAGGATTCCAGGTATATAAAATGCAAAATCAGGCAATAATAATCTATGGTACTTGAAATTAAAATAATGGTTAAGATTGAGGAATGGGAAAAGGGTAGTGATTAGGAAGGACACAATGGGGGACTTCTGGGATGCTGGTATATTTCTATTTCTTGAGCTGGGAGGAGTTTCCTGGGTATATTTATTTTTCGATGGTTTATCAAGCTATGCACATATAATTTCTTCATTTTTGTATGTAATACCTCAATTACTTTATTAATGAAAAATATGTATATACAACAATGTTCCTCATTGCATTATCTATAATGTCATTGGATTCATCAGTTATGGTATTAGTTAAATAAATTGAGGTATATCCACGGAATTAAATACTTTGTTGTCATTTAAAATAACGTCTATGGAAAACTTTCATAACATTTTACTAAGTGGAAAAAGCAGAGTACAAAATAGTATATCCAGTACAAGTCCATTTGTTTTTAAAAAATATATGTGGTGGGACTTCCCTTGTGGTGCAGTGGTTAAGACTCCACACTCCCAATGCAGGGGGCCCGGGTTCAATCCCTGGCCGGGGAACTAGATCCCACATGCATGCTGCTACTAAGAGTTCACATGCCACAACTAAGGAGCCCGCCTGCTGCAACTAAGATCCAGCACAACCAAATAAATAAATAAATATTTAAAAAATATATATGTGTGTGGCATGTGTTTCTGGTGTGTGTGTGTGTGTGTGTGTGTGTGTGTGTGTGTGTGTGTGTGTGTGTGTGTTCATAAATTAAGTGGAAGGATTCACTCCAAAACATTAACTGGTGATTACAGGTTTCTTTCTTTTTTTGCCTTTCTGAATTATTTGATATTTCTATCATAAACATGTTCTACTTATATTTTGTTAAATGTTGAAAAAAAAAGAAAGAGAAGGAAAATCTATTCAGAACTTTGTTGGCAATCCACTAAATACTCTTTTATATATCCCCTGATTCTGTCAAAGTAGTCTTTTATTCTCCCCATGGTATCTGAATCAGGCAGAAAGCAAAATTAACCCACTATACAAATCATTAAACTAAAAATCTGAAATGGCTTCAGTTAGAGCTTTCCTGTTGTGTGATCTTGTTTCTCTCATTAGATCTCTTTGAACCTAATATTCTGTTCCCAGTGTCCTGCTGGAACTTGGATTTAAAGTCATTCTGTTTCTCTGTATATTTTCTCAGTGTTTGGATTTTTTTTCTGTCTACAAGAGACACAGCCATAAAATCTCCAGACATAAACCACGGTAGGTGCCTTATTTAAAAAAAAACAGTAATAATGCTCATACTAGACCCCATATATAAAATGCCTATTATTGTCAGATACAGTGCTAAAAGCTTAACATTAATTAATCTTCACAACCCTAAAAGGTAGTATCTTTATACCTATCTTACAGATAAAGAAACTAAAGCTCAAACAGGTTAAACAACTTGGCCAAGGTCACCTGGTTAGTAAAGTGCAAAGCCAGGATTCAAAAGCAGGGAAGAGCCATGGAGGAGGGCAGACCCATAAAAGTGTCCAGGAGAGAGACTTGTATAATAAGCACCTTGGCTGTACAAATCTTCATCACCCAAGCGTTCCTTCCTATGGATGTCTGATATTGGAACAATATCAGAGGGTGAAAATGTCAGGAATGAATTATCAGGAGAATCTAGCAATCTCAGGAGACTCTGGTTGTCTGACAGCAGAGGCCCCACTCCACATCAAAGGCCTCTTTTTGGTAAGTATGCCCACCTCTTGGCTGGATAGAACAAGACCCTGGAAACTCTACCTTGAACCACCAGGCCCCCACTTCCCCAGATTTTTCCAGGGGAAGCACTTAGCAGACAGTGAGGACTGCGTAGAATACATGACTACTGAGATGTCAGTTTGGGGAATGCATCGGGGTATTATCCAGAGTTCTGTGGACATTCAAACCGAGAGTCATACAAGTTCAAACACATTCTAAAAGATCTCTATTTTTATATTCCCCTCCCCCACATTTTGTGATTTTTGAGGTCCTATTTTACATCTTCATGCTTATCCTTTTGCTGTTAATTGTAGTTACAATCACTTTTACAAAATTTTTTTATTGTTTTCTAATCTATGTACTGCCTTATTTAAGTGACCATCAATCCCTTTATACATTTGCCTTTCCTACTGTGATTTTCCCTTCCCTATAAATTCTTGCTCCTTTTCACTACGGACACTCGAGATGCTATTAAGTGCCAAAAAATTTTCAGAGTTCTGCCCAAACATACAGGCATCATGGCAAAGCCAAAATGGCTAAGGTCATCTTCCAATCGTTGCTTTCCCAGCTATTAGCTGGAAGTACCCCCAGAGATGTAACCACATAAATGAAGACATTTTAATTGGGGTGGAAAGCTGGGAGTCAGAGGCCTAAGGTAGTGATTCTCAAACTTGAGCTTGTTTCAGAAGCACCTGGAGGGCTTGTTAAAACACAGTTTGCTGGAATCCATCTGCACAGTTTCTGATTCAGTAAATTTGGGGCAGGGCCCAATCATTTGCATTTTTAACAAGTTCCCAGATGATGCTGAGGCAGCTGGTCTAGGACCACACTTTGAGAGCCACTGGCCTAAGGACTGGTACAATATATCATAGCTGTATAGATTTTTAGATTGTAATGGCAGCCCTTCCCTTCATGGCCAGAGTGAGGAGGGAGATTTTAGGGGTGCTAAGCTGGTTCAGCCAGGGTAGAGGAAAACCAGGACAGTGTAGTATCACAGAAACCAAGTAACAAGAGAATTTCAAAGAGGAATAAAGTGAGAAGTTACATAAGATAAGGAAAGGCAATGGTCCGTTGGATTTGGTATTCAGGAAGTCATCAGTGACCTCAGGGAACAGAGTTTCATTGGAGTGGTGGGGACAGAAGCATGGCTGCAGTGGTTTTGAGTGAAATAATTAACAACAGTACTTGCAGATGACTCTTTCAAATATCCTGGCTGTGAAATGATGAAGAGTTATAGGATAGTAAGATAGGGAGGATTTGACTTGAGCAAGTGCTTAAGGAAAAGCACCATGAGTGAAGAAGAGGTTGAAGATACAGGGGAGAGAGTTGTAGGTCAGTGAACAAATTCCTGAGAAGTGAGAGAGATTCCAAGCCTGGTGGAGGGAGAAACCACTTTCCCTGAGGCAAGAGGGAAGGAGACAGGAACAGGTCAAGAGAGGGTTTAATTTGTAGGTGATTGGGAAAGAAGTTGAGAGAGTTCTTGCCTAATGGCCTCAATTTTCCCAATGGAATAGGCAAGTCCTTAGCTGAGAAGAAGATAATGGGGAAAGAGATTTGAGGAAAGAGCGAAGAGGTTGAATTAAGTGCTGGAGAGATGAAAAGGGGCATAACTTCTAATACAGAGAGGGATTGATGAGCAGGTATAAAGGCCCAGATAAAATTGGAGACTTTGATTGGAAAGCAGTCTTGTGTAAATTTCTTCAGCAGCAATAAACTGAGCAATTGAATGCTTGGATTAACTGAGGTTTGGGGTTCAGTAGGTCAAGTACACTGGCATGTCAAAGGTCAAAAAGGCCTAGGGAAATAGAAAGGATAAAAGGGTAGAGATTCAACAGGAAACAAGTGATGGCATGAGGATGCTGATTTCACTGGGAAAGAATGGAGTGGACGAGGGACCTACTGTCAGACTGTGGCCAAAATGGGAATATAGGGAGTCGCATCACAGAAGGGACCAGACTCTAAAGGCAGCACTTGGGGCATAAATTTCATGAGGTCAAACTTCCCGTTGAAAATTCCTTAAATTAGCCTTAAAATATAGTTTGCACTGACAACCTGACATACCATTTTTCAGTAAGTCAGCACTGGCCTAGAACTCTATCTTTGGTTGAGCAGCATGTGAGTAGTTGGCATGTGTTCAGAGGCCATACTGACAAAAATAAGGAGTGTTCTTTAACCCCTAGAATCACAGTGAGGGCAACGAGATGCTCCCACAATAAGAGGTACAAGGGAACTGAGGTTAACCTACAAAACAGCAGTCATGGCTCCCACCTCATCCTCACTCTTCAGCACATACTCATTGAAAGAAAAGGCCATGAAACAACTGTGCTATTTATTTATTTAAATTATTTTGGCTGCACCGGTCTTAGTTGTGGCATGTGGGATCTTCGTCGCGGTATGTTTTAGTTGCAGCATGCATGCGGTATCTAGTTCCCCGACCAGGAATCGAACCCCGGCCCCATGCATTGGGAGCTCAGAGTCTTACCCACTGGACCACCAGTGAAGTCCCACAACTGTGCTATTTAAATTTTTCTTTCTTTCTTTTTCTCATTTTTTTCACAGGCTGTAGAACCAAATTTAAATTAGTTTAAAACATGAATGATGTGATTTCACTATTTTAGGAATAAGAGAAAGAGTGAGGTTAAATAATTAGAGACTGTGGTCTGTGTGAATCATGAAAGTAGGACTTCAAGGGTTCAGATGGTTGATAAAAGCAAAGGACAAGTATCCAAAGAGCTATCATTATCAATCAATATGCTGCCTCCAAAAATTTCAGTTTCAAGCATCTCTCTGACCACCACCCAAACTTCCAGTCTGCTAATTCTAGTACCCCACGCTAGGCAATTCTCCATTCCAGTGACTCTGCCTTTTCTCATTCTCCCTTCCCTTCTCTTAGTATCCTCTGTACCCAGACCCTTCCTAATGGTCTTTCACTACACAGACTTATTTGCAAACAACCTTAATTCCTTGACCCTCTCTTCTTCCAACGCACTTGCCTGGTCAAGCTCAACAATCTGCCTACTTACGTATCTGAAGAGTTGAACAATATTGTTTCTCCCCAGTGTTTCCTGTATTATTATCTGGACTGGTTTCACTTTATTTTTTATTATTATTTTTAATTGAGGTACAGTTGATGTACAATATTATATGTTTCAAGCGTACAACAAAGTAACAATTATTAAAGGTTATGTTCCATTTACAGTTATAAAATATTGGCCATATTCCTTGTGTTGTACTATATATCCTTGTAGCTTATTTATTTTATACATAGTAGTTTGTACCTCTTAAGTCCTTACCCCATCTTGCCCCTCCCCATTCCTTTCTCCCCACCAGTAACCACTAGTTTGTTCTCTATATCTGAGAATCTGTTTCTTTTTTTGTTGTTGCTATATTCTCTACTTTGTTTTATTTTTTAGATTCCACATATGTGATATCATACAGTATTTGTCTTTCTCTGTCTGACCTATTTCACTTAGCATAATATCCTCCATTTTAAAGTGGTTTCACGCTAAAGTCATGATTGAAAATTTAAAGTGGGATCACAAATCCATACTGCTTGGCAGTTTTACATTTCTCTGCTGAGATGAATGTGCAAGAGAAGTCTGTTTTAAAGCTTCTCCTATCTCTCCTCAAACCTCCAACACCCTTTCCACCTCCTTTCTCAACTGAAGCCCTCATGTCAAATGTCACTAATCACAGTGACAGCCAGATAGGAATAGTCTCACCTTTCCACCACCGGATCTGCTGCCTCTATCTATATCCATACACTGTCTTTCTTCCTCTAACAGCGGATGGATTCCTAACCCTATCTAAGTTCAGTCCTTCCATTAATGCTTTGAATCCCATTGCCTTTTGCCTTAAGATCTTGTACCTGCAACCATTCCCTTGTTCTCTTCCATCATTAATTTCTCCCTCTCTATTGTATTATTCCCATTGATTATAAGGATGTCCTAGGATCACCCATCATTGGAAAACCCACCTTTATCTGTACATCTTCCTCCAAATATTGTCTCATTTCTCTGTCTCTCTTTACAACAAAACTTAGCAATTTACCTAAACTCACACTTCCTGGCCCTTCACCTTCTATTCCCTCCTCATCCCTCTTATTTCATTCCTACATTCCACTAAAACTGATTTTATCAAGGTCACCAGTGACCTCCATGCAGCCAAATGCAATGACCACTTCTCTATTCTCATCTTATTCAACCTTTTAGCAACACTCAACATGTATAATCAATCATTCCTTCCTTCTTGGTATCAGGATTCCACACTCTCCTAGTTTCTCTTTAACTTCTCTACTTTTTCTCTCTCCCTTGATTTCTCCTCATCCTCCTCTGTCCAACAGCTAAACGTTGGTATATTTTAGTGAACAATCTGGACCCTCTTCTCGTTTTCCTCTTCACCTTATCTGTAGAGAGCTCATCCAGTTTCATGACTTTAATGTCATCTTCTGATAACTCCCCAAATTATATTATGATTCTGGCTCTTCTTTAAGTTCCAGACTTATATGTCTCATTGCCTGCTTAACATTTCAATCTGATATCTAATAGGAAACTTAAACTTAACATGGTTGAAACATAACTTTTAAGACATGACTATGTCTCCAATCTCTTTCTCCCCAGTGCTTTCTGTTTCCAAAAATGCACCACCATCCCCAGTGTATTAGTTTTCTATTGCTATGTAACATATTACCACAAACTTACTGGCTTAAAACAATACACATTTATGATAAAAACTCTCCAGAAAACAGGCATAGAGGGAACATAGCTCACCATAATAAAGGCCATATATGACAAACTCACAGCTAACATCATACTCAACAGTGAAAGGCTGAAAGCACTTCATCTAAGATCAGGAACAAGACAAGGATGCCCAGTCTTGCCACTTTTATTTAATACAGTTTTGGAAGTCCCAGTCACAGCAACCAGAGAAGAAAAAGAAATAAAAGGAATCTAAATTGAAAAGGAAGAAGTAAAACTGTCACTGCTTGAAGATGACATGATACTATACATAGAAAATCCTAAAGACACTACCAGGAAACTATTAGAGCTTATCAATGAATTTGGTAAAGTTGCAGGATACAAAATTAATATATAGAAATTTGTTGCATTTCTATACACTAACAATGAAATATCAAAAAGAAAGTTAAGAGAACAATCCCATTTATCATCACATCAAAAAGAATAAAATACCTAGGAATAAACCTACATAAGGAGGCAAAAGACCTATACTCTGAAAACTATAAGACACTGATGAAAGAAACTGATGAAAATACAAACAGATGGAAAGATATACCATGTTCTTGGGTGGAAAAATCAATATTGTTCAAATGATCATACTACCCAAGACAATCAACAGATTCAGTGCAATCCCTATCAAAATATGAATGACATTTTTCACAGAACTAGAACAAATAATTTTAAAATTTGTATGGAAACACAAAAGACCCCAAATAGCCAAAATAATCTTGAGAAAGAACAAAGCTGGAGGAATCATGTTCCCCAACTTCATACTATACTACAAAGTTACAGTAATCAAAACGGCATGGTACTGGCACAAAAACAGACACATAGATCAATGGAAGAGGATAGAAAGCCCAGAAATAAGCCCACACACTTATGGTCAATTAATCTATGACAAAGGAGGCAAGAATATAAAATGGAGAAAAGACAGTCTCTCAGTAAGTGCTGGAAAACTGAACAACTACATGTAAAAGAATGAAATTAGAACATTCTCTAACACCATATACAAAAATAAACTCTACATGGATTAAAGACCTAAATGTAAGACTCGATACTATAAAACTCCTAGAGGAAAACACAGGCAGAACACTCTCTGACATAAATCACGGCAATATTTTTTGGATCTGTCTCCTAAAGCAAAGGAAGCAAAAGCAAAAATAAACAAATGGGACCTCATTAAACTTAAAAGCTTTTGCACAGCAAAGGAAATCATCAACAAACTAAAAGAAAACATACTGAGAAAATATTTGCAAATGATTGGATCAATAACAGATTAATATCCAACATATGTAAACAGCTCATACAACTCAACATCCAAAAAACAAACAACTCAATTAAAAAATGGGCTGAAGAACTAAATAGGTATTTTTCCAAAGAGGAAGTGCAGATGTCCAACAGGCACATGAAAAGATGCTTGACATGGCTAATCATCAGGGAAATGCAAATCAGAACCACAATGAGATATCACCTCACACCTGTCTGAATGGCTATCCTCAAAAAGAACACAAATAGCCAATATTGGTGAGGATGTGGGGCAAAGGAAATCCTTGTACACTATTGGTGGGAATGTAAATTGATGCAGACACTCTGGAAAACAATATGGATGTTTCTCAAAAAAGTAAAAATAGAACTACCATATAACCCAGCAATTCCACTCCTGGGTATATATCCGAAAAAAGCAAAAACACTAATTTGAAAAGATACATGCATCCCAATGTTCATGGCAGCATTATTTACAATTGCCAAGACATGTAGACAACCTAAGTGTCCATCAACAGATGAATCAATGAAGAAGATGTGGCATATATATACAATGGAACACTATTCAGCCATAAAAAAATAAAGAAAATTTGTCATTTGCAGCAACATGGATGGGCTTGGAGGGCATTCTGCTAAGTGAAATAAGTCAGACAGAGAAAGACAAATAGTGTATGATATCATTTATATGTGGAATCTTAAAAATACAAAAAAAAAACCAACTAGTGAATATAACAAAAAAGAAGCAGGCTCACAGATGTAGAGAACAAACTAGTGATTACGAGTGAGGAGACAGGAGTAGGAAACATAGACAGGTGGTGGAGTGGGAGATACAAAGTATTGGGTGTAAGATAGGCTCAAGAATGTATTGTAGGGACTTCCCTGGTGGCGCAGTGATTAAGAATCCACCTGCCAATGCAGGGGACATGGGTTCGAGCCCTGGTCTGGGAAGATCCCACATGCCGCAGAGCAACTAAGCCCATGTGCCACAATTACTTGAGCCTGGGCTCTAGCTCCCGCGAGCCACAACTACTGAAGCCCACGCACCTAGAGCCCGTGCTCTGCCACAAGAGAAGCCACTGCAATGAGAAGTCCGTGCACTGCAATGAAGAGTACCCCCTGCTCGCCGCAACTAGAGAAAGCCTGCGTGCAGCAAAGAACACCCAATGCAGCCAAAAAATAAACAAATGAATAAAATTTTTTTAAAAAGAATGCATTGTACATCATGGGGAATATAGCCAATATTTTGTAATATATGTAGATAGAAACTAACGTTTAAAAATTGTATAAATTTTTTCTTCAATTTTTAAAAAACACATTTATTACCACAGATTTTCTGTAGCTCAGAAGTCTGGGCACACTTAGCTGGGTTCTCTGCCTCAAGGCCTCATCAGGCTACAATCCATGAGTCAGTTGAGGCTGTGGTCTCATTAGAGGTTTGACTGGAAAAAGATCCACTGTCAAGCTCCCTTAGATTGTTGGAAGAATTAATTTCCTTGCAGTCCCAAGGGGCCACCCATAGTCCCTTGCTATGTGGGCTTCTCCAGCACAGCCACTTATTCCATGGCAGCTGGCTTCTTCAAAGCCAGTGTGTGTGTGTGTGTGTGTGTGTGTGTGTGTGTGTGTGAGTCAGCTAGCAAAACGGAACTTCACACTATATTATATATTATATTACATTATATTATGTAATTGCAAGTGTGATATTCCTATCATCTTTACCACATTATATTGGTTAGAAATAAGTCACAGGTCCTACCTGCACTGAAGGGAGGGGATTACCAAAATTGTGGACACCAGGAGGCAGAAATTATGGGAGCCACCTTAGAGTCTGTTCACCACATGGAGTGGGCTGCATCTATTCCTTTTTGTCTTCCTGATATCCAACAGGTAACTACTGATCAAATACACACACGCGCGCGCGCACACACACACACACACACAATCACACTTACTTCCCAAGAACAAATACTGATTTCTTGGAGATAGCACAGTCTAAATTTATATTGCAGAAGAAAAGATTTTTCCTTAGTGTCACATAAATTTAAGACAGCCCCTACCTGAGAGTACCTGAAATTATGCAAAATTGTGGGTTCCTCTTATCCATCTTACTCTCTCAAGCTTTCTTCACTCCCTTCAAACCACTAGTGTTCTGGACTCATTATTAAACTACAGACCTCTTAATAACTACTGGTTAGCTACACAAAGAACTGTCTTTGGAATTGCCCTTTCTCTTAACCATCAGCCAAATTAAATTACTAGCCAAGGCCCATCTTCCCTCTACTCTCTGACAGCGAGAGAGAAAAGATGTTTCCTCTTCTAATTATGTAACCAATTCTCTCTTGATTGACGTTTTAAATAATTTTGTTTCCCTTTCTTAATCTGTACTCTGTTCTGTCATAAGTGTTTTTCCTATTTCAATCTACCTCAAACTGTTCTGGGAAGTAGGTAAATTGTAAGGAATCAACTAAAAGTAAATAAACATCTAGATTCACAACTTCCCTGAGTCTTAGATGCCCAGGCTGGATAAGAACTGAATGAGGTTGTGAAGGGGTTGATGGATAGTGAAAATCATTGAATTACAATCTCACTGTGGTTAAGAATTGCTGGAATGTGTTACTAGAGCAAGTACACTGGAAGGATAAGAGGTATAGTCAAAGAAAGAGATGCTTGAAATCAAGATATTGGAGATGTGCAGAAGCCAATGGTGACAGATGTTTGTTTGTTTTTGGCTGCATTGAGTCTTCGTAGCTGCATGCAGACTTTCTCTAGTTGCATCCAGCGGGGGCTACTCTTCTTTGTGGTGCGCAGGCTTCTCATTGCGGTGGCTTCTTTTGTTGCGTAGCATGGGCTCTAGGCATGCAGTCTTCAGTAGCTGTGGTTTGCAAGCTCTAGAGCACAGGCTCAGTAGTTGTGGCACATGGGCTTAGTTGCTGCGTGGAATGTAGGATCTTCCTGGACCAGGTCTCGAACCCACGTCCCCTGCATTGGCAGGGGGATTCCCAACCACTGCGCCATGAGGGAAGTCCCCCTGGTTCTTTATTATGTTGAGGAATTTTGTATTGTATCTTGAAGTTGTGAATGTCATGTTGGATAGACTCTGGATTCTATTAAAGTCCTCTGGAGAATGTTTATGTTTTTGTTTTAGCAGGCAATCAACCTTTTTGCCTCACCTTCTCTGGTAGTTCAAATCACAGTTCAGTTCTCTAAGCCTCTGTAATGCTGCTTTGGCTCTGACCTGTTCAGGTGCAACACAGAGATTATTCTGAAAGTTGTTCGGGTGGTTCAAATTCTGCTTTAGTTCTCCAAGCCTTCGCCACCTTTGTCTGCACCTGTTCTGCATATGTGCTCTTCAGTGGTTAGACACAAATATTTGATCATGTGGTTCAAACCTTGGCATCTGTCCATGCATTCATAGCTCAGGGCTTGTGCTAAGACTTATGTGGGTTCATATATAGAATTAATGGATTTCCTTCTTTGGGTCTTTCCATATAGGATTCTACTCCCTAGTATCGGGCATGCAGGGACTCTTTTCCTGTTTTCTTTGGCCCTAAACACTGGGTTTCTGATCACATTTTAGCGTAGGTGCCTCTATACTTCTCCACAACCAGGGCTCAGCCACAGAGCAAGGTCAAAAGGGAAAAGAGGGGAAACAAAGGGCAGCTCACTCCATGGTAGTTGCCTCTCCAATTTTTTACTTTCCTCCACAATCTGCTTGCATTTTTTTTTAATGTTGAGCCTTATTTTAATTTATTTATTTTTATTTTTGGCTGTGTTGGGTCTTCGTTTCTGTGCAAGGGCTTTCTCTAGTTGTGGCAAGCGGGGGCCACTCTTCATCGCGGTGCACGGACCTCTCACTATGGTGGCCTCTCTTGTTGCAGAGCACAGGCTCCAGACGCGCAGGCTCAGTAGTTGTGGCTCACGGGCCTAGTTGCTCCGCAGCATGTGGGATCTTCTCAGACCAGGGCTCAAACCCGTGTCCCCTGCATTAGCAGGCAGACTCTCAACCACTGCGCCACCAGGGAAGCCCTGCTTGCACTTTTAATTTAAAAAAATTTTTTTTTAATTTTCAGAGTCCTCAGGTAGTGGTTTTTTGTATTTTGTCTAGTGATCTTAGTCATAATCAGTAGGAGAGATGGTCTGTGCATACCACCATGGTAGAATTCAAACCTTGTCATGATGTTTTAAACTTTGAATATTGATATAAAACTTGTGTTTATTCAGTTTATATTCTAACATCACCGCTTACCGGCTACGAGATCTTGGGGAAATTACTTGATTTATATGAACCTGAATTTCTCCATCTATAAAATGGAATTATACTGCCTACTTTAGAGACTTGTTGTGAGTATTAATTGAAATAACACATGTATAGTGCTTGGCTTATGGTAGTTGCTCTATAAATGTGAGATCCTTTCCCCTAGACTGGGATAGTAAATAAGTTCAACCCTCAAGCCAAATCTGTTTTTGAAAGAATTCTCAAGAACAATTTCATTTGCTATGGATGGTAATATCTATTTCAAAGTCTTTAATAGTAGCTTATATGTTTTAGTCATTGAGTACAACAAAGATAAATATGTACAATACATTTTAAAATTAAGTACAATTTGACTGATAAAATTTTTTAAATTAATTTATTTATTTTTGGCTGTGTTAGGTCTTCATTGCTGCACTTGGGCTTTCTCTAGTTGTGGCGAGCTGGGGCTACTCTTCGTTGCGATGTGCGGGCTTCTCATTGCTGTGGCTTCTCTTGTTATGGAGCATGGGCTCTAGGCGCGTGGGCTTCAGTAGTTGTGGTACGCGGGCTCAGTAGTTGTGGCTCGTGGGCTCTAGAGCGCAGGCTCAGTAGTTGTGGCGCACAGGCTTAGTTGCTCCGCGGCATGTGGGATCTTCTCAGACCAGGAATCGAACCCGTGTCTCCTGCATTGGCAGGCGGATTCTTAACCACTGCGCCACCAGGGAAGTCCTGATTGATGATAAGATTTTTTTTTTTTTTTTTTTTTTTTTTTTGCTGTACACGGGCCTCTCACTGTTGTGGCCTGTCCCACTGCAGAGCACAGGCTCCGGACGCGCAGGCTCAGAGGCCATGGCTCACGGGACCAGCCGCTCCGCGGCATGTGGGATCTTCCCGGACCGGGGCACGAACCCGTGTCCCCTGCATCGGCAGGCGGACTCTCAACCACTGTGCCACCAGGGAAGCCCGATGATAAGATTTTAATGAAGCTTTTTTCAGCTTTATTGAGGTATAATTGACAAATAAGAGTGTAAGATACTCAAAGTGTACATCCAAGTTTTAAAATTTGAACATTTTTGTTTCATACTGTTCATGGGGCTGTGAATACTTGGGCAATATTTTCTTGATTGCAGTGTAATGTTAGGAGCCGAATCAATTAGAGCAATTGATTATGTGGTTCTAACTAGATACAAGTCATAGACAAGTAATGCTTTTGCAAAACTAGCTATACCGAAACATTATCAAAAGATAAATTACAACGTTATAACACTGTTTAAACTGTAATTATCAAACTATAATTGCTAAATGGGAAGACAGTGAAACAACAATGCACTCAAAGAGAAATGAGTATAAGTAGTTGAAAACACTCTACAACTGATCTGTAACATCTTGGACCTCAGAGGCGGAGATAATCCATGACCATTATCATGCTTGTTCTGGGCAAAGCACTTTCTAGTTTGTTCTTTGTTTATGCTCATTCCCCAAAGCCTATCTACCCCCATACACACACAGGCAAGTATTTAAATGAATTTATAATGTATCCTTTATACACAGAGAGAGATATATAAACATACATTATACATAACATACATGTATAATGTGTGTATAACACATTCAAATGTGTTTAACATATACACATGTATAACATATATTTTGCATACATGTCTCACAAAACATGTATTTATGTTTTGTGTATTTTTTTTATTGAAGAATGGTTGATTTACAATATTGTGTTAGTTTCAGGTTTTGGCAGTGATTCAGTTATATATATTTTTTCAGATTGTTTTTCATTATAGGTTATTATAAGCTATTGATAGTTCCCTGAGCTATACAGAAAATATAGTTCCCTGTGCTACACAGAAATCTTTGTTTCTTATCTATTTTATGTAGAGTAGTCTGTATCTGTTAATCCCATATTCCTAATTTATTAAGAGTTTTAAAAATTATTATTTTGTTTTAGACCTCATTCTGTTTCTCATGTTTTTGACTCAGCACTCTGTTATTAGTACTATATTTGTGTTGCTTGGGCACAACCAGTCTCTTGCTTCTACACGCTACATAGTCTTCCCTGGGGTATGTCCAGTGCATTTTACTTATCCAACTCCCCAGAAATTAACATTAGATTGCCTCCAAATCCCTGCAAAGAGCATTGAAATCTCCAGATATGCCCCCCCACCTTATGACTTTATGTGAGAATTCTTTTGTGATATATATGCAGAGTAGGATTACTAAGCCACAGATTTTATTATTACCCTCTAGAATGTCCTTATTAGCCTACACCAGGGGTCAGCAAACTAAAATCCATGCTTCATATTTGCCCAGCACCATTTTTTTTTGTAAAAAAAAAGTTACTGGAACACACCGACTCACTTGTCTATGGCTATTTTTGTGTTACAACTGCAGAGTTGAGTAGTCAAGACCGATACCTCTGGCCTGCAAAGATAAAAATATTTAGTACTATCTGGTCCTTTACAGAAAATAGTCTGTGTGATATTGATTCTATGGAATTTTTTAATATTTACTTTGTTGTCTAGTATATGGTAAATTTTTATATATATTACACATATACTAAAAAAGAATACATTCTCTGTTTGGTGTAGAGTTTGATATAAATTTAGCAGCTAAATATTAGTGATATTCAGATTTTCCATATCTCTGCTAATTTTTTGCTTGCTGGTCTATCAACTTGTAGTTAAAATCTCTGATGATAATTGGTAATCTGTTTCTCTCAGTGTTCTGTCAGTTGTTATTTTATATATTTTGAGGCTATGTTGCTGCATACATGTTCATGATGGCTATATGTCCTTGTCCCGTGGTTCCTTTTCCCAGCATATGATGATACTCTTTGTCTGTTATTATTATATTTCTCTAGGAATCTACTGATATTTCATGAGACACAAAGATTGCTACCCAACTTTCTTTTTGTTTATTCCTTTTAATGACGTATTTTTCTTTATTGATATTATTAAATAACCTCTTTTGGGGCTTCCCTGGTGGCACAGTGGTTAAGAATCTGCCTGCCAATGCAGGGGACACGGGTTCGATCCCTGCTCCAGGAAGTTCCCACATGCCGTGGAGCAACTAAGCCTGTGCACCACAACTACTGAGCCTGCACTCTAGAGCCCACGAGCCACAACTACTGAGCCCGTGTGCCACAGCTACTGAAGCCCACACGCCTAGAGTCCGTGCTCTGCAGCAAGAGAAGCCACTGCAGTGAGAAGCCCGCGCACCTCAAGGAAGAGTAGCCCTCGCTCACCGCAACTAGAGAAAGCCTGCCGGCAGCAACGAAGACCCAAGGCAGTCAAAAAGAAAATAAATAAAATTTTTTAAATAACCTCTTTTATTTTTCAGTCCTCTTTCCTCATTTCTTCTCTCTCTCTCCTCAAGAATAATAACTTGATTTTCATGTGACTTCACCACAACTTTTTAAATGCTGTAAGACAGTGAAGAATCAGGAAAACCTCAAGGAAAATAAACATGACATTTTACTCCAAGCCGAACTGTCATTCAAGTACATAGGTAACAGATAAACAGCTTCGAACATAAAAGAATTCTGAGAATTCCTATGAGTTCAAATGGAGGATTCTATTGGAGTGTAAACTTGGGCCTACCAAGGGATGATGGAAAAGCTGCAACAAAAGAACTGGCAGAGAGCATTGGATGTATATTACTATAGACCAAGACAAAACACATGCAGTGAATATGGCTGAAGAGCAGATTAGAAATGATCTGGAAATGATCTAACTGACAAAAGTTCAGATGAAAAGGGGGGACAAAGGTAGGATAAATACATTGCAGCATAAATGTGTTTCTTCATCTTTAATAGCTTGGGCTACGGAGCTGCCAAATCAAGTGAGAGAAGTATATTTAACAATACAAAATTTAACTCTATGAAAATAAAACTATCAATTAAAATTAGGAGGGGGTGAGGAGAGTAGAGGAAATGGGAAGGAAGTAGAAACATACTAATTTCACCATTGCTCATAGTGAGGAATTAATAGACTCTTTAGAAAAATAGAAAATTAAGATAGTAATATAAATACAAAAAACACAAGAAATAAATGTTGGCAAGAATGTGCAGTACACGGAATTCTTGGGCACCGTTGATGGGAATATAAATTGGTATAGCCACTATGGAAAACTGTATGGAGCTGGAGGTTCCTCAAAAAATTAAAAATAGAACTGCTGTATGATCCAGCAACTGCACTTCTGGGTATATATCTGAAGGAAATGAAATCACTATCTTGAAGAGTTATCTGCACCCCCATGTTCTACTGCAGCATTATTCACAATAGCCAAGACATGGAAACAACCTAAGTGTCACTGATGAATAAATGGATAAAGAAATGTTATATACATGTATCCAAAAAATGATAATTATGTGAGGTGGTAAATATGTTAACTAATTTATTGTGGTAATCATTTTTACAGTATATACGTGTATCAAATCATCATGTCGTACAGCTTAAGCTTACACAATGTTATATGTCAGTCATATTTCAATAAAGCTGGGGGAAAAAAGAACAAAACCAACCAACCAAACCAACCAATGGTGAGCACCTAATATGGTAATATAACCTGAGCAGACCAGCCAGCCACCTGGTGGCAGATTGATTTTATTGGATCCCTGCCAGGGTATTGTCTATACTAGAATAGACATTTATTCTAAGCATGGATTTGCCTTTCTTACTTATCATGCTTCTGCTACAAACACCATCCTTGAAATTACTGGATGCCTTATTCCTGGTCATGGTATCTGCACAACATTGTTTCTAGCTAGCAGAGAAGGCAATAGGCTAATACAGACAGAAATTGGTGGTCTTGTCATGTACCTCATCATCCAGAAACAGCTGAACATATAGAATGGTTAACTGTCCAATTAAGACTCAGTTACTGAACCAACTGGCAAAAAACTGGGGCAGTCAGGGGAAAGGGGTGGGTGCTATACATGCTCTGAACTAATATACAGTGCTCTTTCCCCTACAGGCAGAATACATGGATCTGAGAGCCAAAGGGATGAAAGTGGTAGTGTTACTTTTCAATATTAAATCTACATGTTTGCTTCTTGTTCCTTCAATTTTTGGTCCTATTGGTTAAGAGGTCTTTGTACCCAAGGAATTAGTGTTTCCACCATTGGACAAAACAAGGGTTCCACTGAACTGAAAGTCGAAACTGTCACCTGACCATTGTGCTCCTTATGCACCTGGATTAACAGGACAAAAAGGAGGTTACTGTTTGGCTGGGGATTACCAAAGGGAAATAGTATTATCAAAGAGAAATAAGAACACTGCCACAACGTTGAGTGAGAGAAGGCTATGTCTGGAACACAAGTGATCCTCTGGAACACTTCCTAACAATGACATATGCTGTAATAAAAGTCAATGGAAGATTACAGCAAACTTATATGGGAAGGACCCCTCATATAGCGTCCCTATATGAGGTCACCCTCATATTGGGTGACCCTATATGGGGTGACCCAAAAGGCAGTGAGATTTCAATTAACATTGGGGGAAAGGAAAGTAGTAGCTCATGGAACTCAGTGGAGAAACAGAAAACTTCTATGGGTAGCAGGTGCCTAGAATGCAGTCCGGAGCATGGGCACCTGAACAAAGTAGTGGCTGGGATGGACACTATGCATGAACTCAATATGGACTTCCCTTCACTAGATTTGATGCAGCATTGCTGTTGCAGCATGTTGATTGCAGCATTATTTACAATAGCCAAGACATGCAAACAACCTAAGTGTCCATCAACAGATGAATGGATAAAGATGCACACAACGGAAAGAAGAAATCCTGCCACTTGCTGCAACATGAATGGACCTTGAGGTCTTTATGTAGAATGAAATCAGACAGAGAGAAGGACAAATACTGTATGATCTCACTTATATGTGGAATCTAAAAAAACTGAATTTGGGAGTTCCCTGGTGGCCTAGTGGTTAGGATTCCAGGCTTTCACTGCTGCGGCCCAGGTTCAATCCCTGGTCAGAGAACTGAGATCCTGAAAGCTGTGCGGTGCAGCCAAAAATATAAATTAATTGGGACTTCCCTGGTGGCGCAGTGGTTGGGAGTCCGCCTGCCAATGCGGGTTCGAGCTCTGATCCGGGAAGATTCCACATGCTGCAGAGCAACTGGGCCATGCACCACAACTACTGAGCCTGCACTCTAGAGCCCGCGAGCCACAACTACTGAGCCCGCAAGCCGCAACTACTGAGGCCTGTGCACCTAGAGCCCGTGTTCTGCAACAAGAGAAGCCACCTCAGTGAGAGGCCTGCGCACTGCCACGAAGAATGACCGCAGCTGGGGGAAGCCCTTGCACAGCGACAAAGACTCAAGGCAGCCAAAAATAAATAAATAAATACATTTATGTTAAAAAAAAAAGAGCCCTTTAAAAATAAAATAAAATAATTTATTTTTAAAAATAAAGCAAAATTTAAAAAACTGAATTCATATTTACAGAGAACAAATTGATGGTTGCCAGAGGCAGGTGTAGGGCTGTGGGGTGGGCAAAATGGGTGAAGGTGGTCAAAAGGTATAAACTTCCAGTTAAAAGTCATGGGGATGTAATGTAGAGCATGTTGACCACAGTTAACAACACTGTATTGTATGTATATTTGAAAGTTGCTAAGAGAGTAGGTCTTAAAATTTCTCATCTCAAGAAAAAAGTTTTGAAACTGTGTGGGGTGATGGATGTTAACTAAGCTTATTCTAAGAATCATTTTGCAGTATATACATATATCAAACCATTATGTTGTACACCTAAAACTCAGACAACATTACATGTCAATTAATATCAATTTTTAAGAGATAGTTACTTAAAATTACAAAGCTAAAAACCAGAATAAAAATGTTTAATTTCCAAATTATTAGAAGGAACACACACTCAAACAACTGAGGAAAGCTGAATAAGATTGGTGGTTGTATCAGTGACAATATCCTGGTTGTGATATTGTACTAGAGTTTGGAGAACATTACCATTGAGGGAAACTGGATAAGGGGTACATGAGATTTCTCTGTATTATTTCAAGTGCATGTGAATCTACAATTATCTCAGTTAAAATTGCAATGAAAAAGAAAACAAAGCAAACAGAGCAAAATATTTTTAAAGCTAAAATGCACTGAAGACCAAAATATTACAGAAACAAAGGGAAACAAAACATCTTAATTAATGTAAATGAGCAAAATTTAGGTATTAAGACAAAAAGACTTTCAGGTTGACTTACCAAGCAAAAGCCAACTCTATGCTATATTCTAGAGACACACCTAAAACAAATTAGTATTTTTATACTTCTTCCCATTCCCTGACTTTTAGTACATGTTATTTTATTTTCCATTGTCAAGGTTTATAACGTATACATTTCATTTGATAACCTTAGATTTTTGTGTTTATTTCTATCTCTATGTTTAAATTAGTACTGCAAATAACATTTCCAAACATTTCTCTAGTTCTTATTTTGATTCTCTTCTTGATTCTGTTTCTATCATTAGCATATTTTTTCAACAGCAATATATAACAATAGCAACAACAACAATAGCAGTGCAAAACATTTTAACATTGGTTCAGCCCTCGCTTAGTGCTGAGAACTGTACCCAGATACTTTTTTTTTAAATTGGAGTATAGTTGCTTTACAATGCTGTGTTAGTTTCTTGCTGTACAGCAAAGTAAATCAGTCATACATACACATATATTCCCTCTTTTTATTATTTATTAATTTTTAATATTTATTTGTTTGGCTGCGTCGGGTCTTAGTTGAGGCAAGTGGGATCTTCGTTGTGGCATGAGGCTCTTCCTTGTGGCGTGTGGGCTTCTCTAGTTGCAGTGTGTGGGCTTCTCTCTAGTTGTGGTGCGCGGGCCCTAGAGCATGTGGGCTTAGTTGCCCCGCTGCATGTGGGATGTTAGTTCCCCAACTAGGGGTCAAACCAGCATCCCCTGCATTGGAGGCGGATTCTTAACAACTGGACCACCAGGGAAGTCCCTATCCACTCTTTTTTAGATTTCCTTCCCATTTAGGTCATCACAGAGCATTGAGTAGAGTTCCCTGTGCTATACAGTAGGTTTTCTTAGTTATCTATTTTATACATAGTAGTGTATATATGTCAGTCCCAATCTCCCAATTCATCCCCCGACCCTTGGTAATCATGTTTGTTCTCTACATCTGTGACTCTATTTCTGCTTTGCAAATAAGTTCATCTCTACCATTTTTCTAGATTCCACATATAAACAATATTATTACCCAAACACTTTAAATTATCTCATTTAGCCCTCAAAACAATCCTACGTCTGGAAATTATTATTTCTATTTTATAGTTCCTTATTCCGTAAACACGGTAATTTTTTTCTCTTCTAGTCTCTGTATCTAAAACTGCATATCTAGGACTTCCCTGGTGGTCCAGTGGTTAAGACTCCATGCTTCCAATGCAGGGGACACGGGTTCAATTCCTGGTCGGGGAAGTTCTGCATGCCACGTGGTGCGGCCAAAAAAAAAAAAGAAAAAGAAATAAAATTGCATATCTATACCCCTCCCAGCATTTACATTCTATCCTCAAGAATGTAGAAGTATATATGTATATTCTTATTATACTAAGGATGATGACTTCATTTGAACCTAGCAAACAAAAGACCCCATCATCTTTAGAGGGCAGTGGGGGATTAAAAAATAATAGGAAAATTTTGTTCTACCATATTTGAGAATTCTACAAAATAAGCCTTGAAAATTAGACGTTGGGGACCCTCCATTTACTGAAGAGTGAAAGAAGTTGAGGAGGTAGCTCAGGGCTGGGAGCAAAGTATGTTCTCACTTGGGTAGAATGTTAAGTGCAGCCAAAGGAAGAATCACACCAGAGCTTTAAAGTACTCAAGGCTGTGTGAGACATGAACAAGAAGCACTGCTTTATCTGACATTAGAATTCTGAAGGAAAATGCTGAAAAAAATATTGTTTTAGAAGTTATAGGCTTTTGGATTCATCCTTAAATCCTGGAGGTTATATACTCCCCCAATTGTGGTAGTGAAGAAAAAGGGACAAGTATGTGCAGATACCATATTCTTAATTAATTGCATACTTGTGTACTACTTCTTGAGTATTTGAAGATTGAATAATTATTTTCTCCTTTTCCTTTCCTTTAAAATATTATTTATGGCAAATTTCTTCCTCTTACTCATTCCTACCTCTCACTATTCTAAGTGGGTGTGTAGGCAGTAGTTAAATTTATCATTCATTTCACAGGTCAAAGAATCCTGGGATTATGATAGACTAGAGGAGGAATGGGCATCACCTGGAAATTGCAATCTCCAAGATTAACTAGCAGCTCTGAAAATGAAAACAATAGAACATGGTAGTTAAGAACAATGGACTTGGGAGCCACATGCGTGGGTTCAAATACTCACTCTGCCATACAACATGTGTGCTCTGTGAGGACTACATGAATAAAATACTTAGAAAAATGCCTGACACACAATATGTGTTCAGGAAAAGAATTTAATAGTCCCATGCTTTCATCTCAAGGTGCTGAATGTGATTTTGTATTGGTTCCTGGGGAGTATTTTGTGTGATCCAATTAGTGGTGTGGAGCAGAGAGTTAAAACATTATTATGCTGCCTCCAAAATTCAAGGGTGTCTTTGAAACATTGGTCTTCTTCTCAGTGATGAGGCACAAGGTGAAGCAACTTGTCTTTCATTTTGGATGGAATATCCCAAAATAACCCAGATTTCTGCATACTCCATCCATCCAAGAATTTCTCTAAAGTAAAAGACTTCTGTATTTTCACAGGATTTATCCCTTTGCTTTGCTCTCTTCACACAAATCTTACCAAAATACCCAGTGTACTTGTGGCTTCTAGTTCTCCAGAGCCTTTAGTATGACACCATCATTCTTGCAAAGCAGCATGCTGTCCTTTGGGATGGAGATGGATTCAGGGACACTGCAGTGTTCCAGAGTCCCGCTTGGTTGTGGGTTCTCCCAGACTCTGTTCCTGACTCATCAACCACCTAACTTATCAGCCTCTGGTTTAATTTTTCTGTTCGTAAGATTGAGCAAAATTGGTATGGAGAAGGGGGACAAGAAAATGGATAGGGAAAGACCTGGAATGAGTGGAGAATCATACCACCTAGGTTATCCAGTGGTGGCAAAGAATGACAAAAGTCTTGGATGACAGCTGCAGCGCAAACAGAGTCCATCCTGTACTTAAAGACCGGCGTTCCCACCAGATTGAATCTGTTTCCATTCCATTTTAAAGAGTGGCAGTGGGGGTGGGGGTGGTAAGGAACAACCAGGCTAAAAAAGAAACCATCTTTTTCCTTTTTTTATGCAGCTTCTGGAAGCCACTCAAGCGGTAAGACATCCTATTCCAAGGAAGAGAAATGCTTTTCATTACTTGGCAATAAGTTGGATTGGCAATTTATTAGCATCTATTTCAACATCCGAGGTATCTCATGTATTGACAGGAGAGGCTGATCAACATTTAGGGGAAACATTCAAGAACTTACATAAATTTGTGTTTCCTGTACAGAGCACTGACAATCCGGAGATGCAATGATGATTTTGAAATCTGGGTTTAGGAATTCCTTTGAAATTGGTCCAGGCTTGTCAGTGCCTTTGAAAAGCATATGGCTAAAGGCAGCAATGATAATAAAAACCCAAGGAGGCACAACTCAATCACTCAGTTGCTTTTTTCCCCCTTGCTGCCTTTGCTATCCATCCATTATATGCTCTCTGGGTCATTGGCAGGAAATCTGTAAATGTCAATGTGAGGAGTTTCCAGTGCATTATTATAGCAGGCAACATTATTTTTTTTCTCCTTTCAAAAACATTTTGGCAAGATACCTGAGACTCTGGAACGGGCTGCCAAATCTCAGTAGGATTCCAGATGGTTGAGATTCCGGCTCCTGATGCCCTGATGTCTTCCCCTCCCTCCTCTCTTAGATATTTTCATTTGTGTTCTCCTCAAAGATAAATATTTTTATATCAACCAGCCTCAATAGTGGTCATTATTGAACATTTCTGGATTAACCTTGAGGTGAATGAGCTTAATGATATATACTTGTGAAGTTCAGCCTTCATATCACCCCTTTCCACTCCTCTTGCCCCTTTCAGCATCCTCCTCCCCTCCCTTTCCCACTGAGATATCCTGTGCAGACCTGACCTACTAATGCTCCCTCTTTCTGCCCTAATTTAACTGGCTGGTCCCTAATAGGTGCTCAAGCGTTCACAGAGTGATGTGTGAGCTTCTCTGTGATCCTCCCCTGACCCCAGCAATCAGGGTGACTGCCCGTCCCTGGGCTCTTGTAGCACCTGTGTTGTCCTCTATTGTAGGAACATCATGTAGTGGTTGCACACAGAGACTTTAATCAGAACTTGGTGTGACTCCAGGCTCTGCCTCATGCTATCTATGTGGACTTGGGCAAGCTCTTAACCTCTTTAAGCCTCAGCTCCCTCATCTGAAAACTGGGAATACTAAAATTACCTTAGTGTGATTGTTGTGAAGACTAAACAAGATAAAACATGTAATGTGATCAGCATAATACCTATACAGAGTAATTGTTCCATGGACATTTAGCCATTGTCATTGTTATTATTCTAGAACTTTATTTCATTTAGGTGGGTGTCTGTCTCCCATTCTCGATTGTAAGCTCCTTGAGAGCAGGGACTACATCTTTGTTATCTCTGATTCCCAATCCCTAACACAGTAAGGGTTAATATATTCTGCTCAAAGGGTAATTTGTACATTTAAATGGGGCTGTTGTAAGGATTGTGCCCTAAATAAAGTGTCAATTTTGTTTCCCAAAAGGGGAAACTTCAGTTGTATGTAAATCAAGGCTATTTCTACTATTTTACTCCTATGTCCATTTTTGCCCTTAAGGGAGGGAATACCACGTTATTAGTCATTTCTGAGGGAGGAGGAGTTGCCCAAAGCCTAGGGCATTCCTGAGCCATGTTTTACTGGTGGCAGAGTGACTGCATTTTGTAACAGGTGAGAGTTTGGGCTCTACTCTTTCTTCCACTCCCTGCCTTCATGCAGTGAGAGAGCAGGTTTGGCTGTCCTTCTGGTCAGCCATCCTGTTCTGTCTTGTCTGCCTGGATCTGTGGGAGGGAGGGGAGTGTGTAGGCTCTGCAGGCTCAATTTTTCTCAGTTTAGAAGAGAGGGCATAGGAAACCCCTCCTAGATTTTCAGAACTAAGCCCTGTTTCTTACAGGTGACATCTACTTGTGCACTATTACTCATGTGATGCTGTGTTTCCCACTTCCACGTGTAGCTGAGGGAATCCCAGGATGGATAAGGGACATGTGCTATGATCCGGACTCTAAAATTCCACCCCAAATTGAAGTAGGGGACATGTGGGATGAACCTCAATATTTTCACAAACATTTCAAGAGTACATGACCCATGCCAGGGACCATGGAAAGGTGGCAACACTAATCCAGACACTCTTGAGACATTCTGAGAGGACTCTTGAGATGGGTGAGAGCAGAAGAGTTTGACATGTTACTTTCTATCCTTCTGTTCTAATGGAATCACTTATGATGAGCCCATATGGCTTCTACAGTAATAAAGAAGTGATTGAAAGAAAACGGAGGCATTAACCTGGCTCAGCAGCAGGGAAGAGGAGCCAGGCAGGGAAACCCCTCCTCTTTTCTTCTCCTTTGAGCCATACTTCAACTCCTTCCTACTACATTTTGCTTCCCCTCATTGAGCCACTCTATTTCTCCCCAGAATCCTCTACATTTGTGAGTAAACAGCCTGTGGCTGGAAGTCAGGTGACCTGGATTCTCACCTAGTTCTGCCCCTAAATCGCCAGCCTTGGGACTCTGAGTCCTTAACTCTTCCAAGAGTCAATTTCTCATCTGGAAAGTAGATATAAATACGTAGTTCTTAGGAAACTGTCGGGTCCTGGCCAGATAATATATTTAAAATCTCCTTCCAAAGTACACAGTGCTAGGGACATCCCTGGTCCTCCAGTGCTTAAGACTTTGCCTTTCAATGCTGGGGGTGCAGGTTTGATTCCTGGTCAGGGAGCTAAGATCCCACATGCCTTATGGCCAAAAAACCAAAACATAAAACAGAAGCAATATTGTAACAAATCCAATAGACCTTAGAAATGGTCCACATCAAAACAAAACACAAAGTATACAGTGTTATAAACAATGTCCCCACAGGTTTGGGAAGGTCTTGAAACACTTAGTCCAACCTCAAATCCCACATAGTCCCAAACCTACATAGCCCAACCCCAAAGAGTCAAGAGGAGAGCAGAGCTAAAGAGTCAAAGACAGTGAGCACATTCAAGTCTCAAGCAATAAGACTGGAATCCCAGATTGGGAGCAGGGAAAAGCAGGTTTAGTTCCCGATTTTTTCATGCTATGACCCCAAGTAAGTCTCAAAATCTTTAATTTCACAATTTAGAGTGAGAAGTCTTGAAGTTTATTTATTCCTGCCACCTCATTTTTGTTTTTGTTTTTATTTTATGTTCAGGTTAATATTTTATTTCTTCCTCTGGTTGCTGGTTGCATTGTTATACCACCTTGCTTTATAGAGGTAGAAATTAAGGCTCAGAAAGTCTAGCAACCTCTCCTGGTTCTCAGTCCAGTGCTCTTCACACTACACACACCTTTTTGTAAAATGAGCCTTCAATTCTCAGCACCTGTGATTTGATAAAATTGTGACTCAAAGAAACTACATGAATTTCCCAGGGTTACATATCTTGGTAGCTGTAGACCAGAAGGAGTCTGATCGCTTGCTCTTGGTTCCCACTGGGACACAAATGGGAAATCCAAACTCTAGTCCCCACATCCCCAGCTGAGCCCAGGCTTACAGGGTGTTCAGACTTGATAGGGGCTCTTTTTTTTTTTTTTTTTTTTTTTTGCGATATGCTGGCCTCTCACTGTAGTGGCCTCTCCCGTTACAGAGCACAGGCTCCGGACGTGCAGGCCCAGCGGCTATGGCTCACGGGCCCAGCCACTCCGCGGCATGTGGGATCCTCCCGGACTGGGGCACGAACCCACGTCCCCTGCATCGGCAGGCGGACTCCCAACCACTGCGCCACCAGGGAAGCCCGATAGGGTCTCTTTTGCTAAAAGCTATGACTTCTGTGTTAAGTCATTTCTGTGGGGAGAATCCACCTACATATAATCCCTTAATTTCCACTTCCCTTTCAGCCCTTTCTTAGCCCCGGTTGCCTAGCAAACAACCCAGAGGCAAAGCTTATGTGATAGTGCTTTACTGAGAGAGACAAGCCCAGGGCACCAAGAGTGAGGTAAAATGGGAAGCAAGGCAGGTAAGGAGGGGAGCAAACCCAAGCTGCTGCACTAGCAAGCTGGCCACAGCTTCACAGGAAACATGGCTGCTTGCTCAGCCATACAGGATATCTTCCAGGTAAGCCATGTGGAAAAATCCTGCCTCAGAGTACTCCTTTGGGGGAAAGAGAACAATGAAGTGTGTTTTAACAAGCCCTTTGGGCGATTCTATCCACATTCAAGGTTGAGAACCACTGCTCCACTGAAACAGTCACTCAGCTACAGACAAAACCTCCATCAGTTACAGTCACTTTAAGAGCTAAATACCATATAGGCAGCTAAAATCCTGTCACCTGGGTCATAAAATTAAAAAACGAGCTGCAGAAAAAGTCCTTCCTCCTTTAACGAACCTCCGTAACTAGAGTACAAGACAAACCACACATCCTGGCCCACCAAAACCTTTTCCATATGAATATTTCGTTCCTCCACATCCACTCTTACGTTGTTTCTAAATGTTTCTGGCCAATGTAGCAGATGCCTAAGTTTCTGAGATTGCACATTCCGAAACTGAAGGCGCATCCAGGGGCAAGGCCCATTCCCATATAACATTTGTTGTGAGAAATAGCATTGAAGAACACGTGACCTTTCTGCTGGCAGCTGACTGCCATGAGGGAAAAAAGCTGGAGTAAAACAGGTCCTCAGATCATTCTACCCAGCCTTATTGATCAGAGAAGTCATTTCATTTTCCTTGGTCAAAGGTTAGGAATTACACTAATGAATGCCACACAAGTCCTGAGAACTGCCTCCAGACTTCTTGATATGTAAACATTTGTTTGGGTTAAATTTTATATTCCAGAAAAAGATATGTTGGAGTCCTAACTCCCAATACCTCAGATTGTGACCTTCTTTGGGTCTTTACAGAGGTAATCAAGTTAAAATGAGGTCATCTGGGTGAGCCCTAATCCAATATGACAGTTGTCCTTATAAAAAGGGAAAATTTGAACACAAAGACAGACACGCACAGAGGGATACAATGTGAAGAGACACAAGGAGAAGACAGCCATCTACAAGCCAAGGGATGCCTGAGGCTATCAGAAGCCAGGAGAAAACCTGGTCAAATCCCTACTTAGCTCCTTCAGAGGGAGGATAGCCCCACTGACACTTTGATTTTAGACTTCTGGCCTCCAGACTGGTGAGACAACAACTTTATGTTGTTCTGAGCCACCCGGGTTGTGGGACATTATTATGGCAGCTCTAGGAAACTCATACCTCTAAATGTCCTCAAGATTTACTGTGGTCAGGCATTCTGTTAGTTGCTGCCAAAAACGTTCCTAGTTGATACATCTTGGATGTATATACATATGTACTTAGGTGTATAACAAATCACCCCAAACTTAGCAGCTTGAAACAACAAAAACATTATCTCACACAGTTTCTATGGGTCAGGAATTCAGCAGTAGCTTAAGTGGGTGGTTCTGGCTCTGGTGAAAGTCTCGGGTGGTTAAAGTCAAGATGTTGGCCTGGGGACTTCTCTGGTGGTCCAGTGGCTAAGACTCTGCGCTCCCAATGCAGGGGGCCCAGGTTCAATCCCTGGTCAGGGAAGTGGATCCCACATGCTGCAACTAAGAGTTCACATGCCGCAACTAAAAAAGACCCCGCATACCGCAAGTAAAAGAGATCCCACATGCCGCAATGAAGAACCTGCATGGGGCAACAAAGATCCCGCATGCGGCAACTAAGACATGGTGCAGCTAAATAAATAAATAAAAAGAGGTTGGCCTGAAAGCCTGACTGAGGCTGAAGGATCCGTTTCCCTCTACAACATCACCATGGATGTGACTTGGCTCTAGGGACTCCCATTCCATGTGTCTCTGTTTCACATTACAGATCCTATCAGAAGATAGGATACAATGGGTCCAACCTAGACCTGTTCTCCTCTGGGCCAATCACCTACCTCAGGGAAGATTTAAAGAACACATATCTGGTTGCTGGGCCATGCTGCTGATTTGGGGGCAGCTCTCAGACAAGGAGCAATTGTGGGCTGGGTACCACCTACAGAGCTCCCTACCACAGGGCCCATCGTAAGCCATATTCACTAGCACAACACCTTAGAAGAGCTCTGGCTTGCAGGAGCCAACCCAAATCTTTGCCCCTGCTTATGAACTTCCTTATGTCACCCTGTTCTTATGTCCTTCAATGTCTTGACCAGAAAGAAACAATCTTTCCTGTGGCCAGCCATGATGACACCAAGAACCCAGAGAATGATAAACATGTCCTTACTTTTTCCTTAATACAGTCCTTCAGTGCAGACTGAATCAGCCTTAGGTGGGAAGTCCCAAGGCCCTCCTTTCCCTGGCTTCCTCCCTCTTCTCTTTCTACTCCTCTGTTCTGAGCTTCCCTGGTGGCGCAGTGGTTGCAAGTCCGCCTGCCGATGCAGGGGACACGGGTTCGTGCCCTAGTCCGGGAATATCCCACATGCCGCGGAGCGGCTGGGCCCGTGAGCCATGGCCGCTGAGCCTGCGCGTCCGGAGCCTGTGCTCCTGTGCTCCGCAACGGGAGAGGCCACAACAGTGAGAGGCCCGCGTACCGCAAAAACAAAAACAAAAACAAAAACAAAAATACTCCTTGGTTCCCACCTATCACACCCCACCCCCACCCTCACCCTACCCACAGGCTTCAGGCTCCGGTTCCATTCTGACAGAGCCCCTTGTGGTCAATGTCTTAGAGACTGCATTCTCTTGGTGGTAGATGGAGCCTCCTTATAGCACTTCAAGACTAGATAACTTTAGGTCTTGCAGATTCTTCAGAGTAAGACATCTGTAAGACAAACAGGGATTTATCCTGCTAATTCAAATCATCTCCCAGAATTCATTTTTTTAATTGAGGTATAGTTGATTGACAATATTATATTAGTTTCAGGTGTACAACATAGTGATTCACAATTTTTAAAGGTTATACTCCATTTACAGTTATAAAATATTGACTATATTCCCTGTGCTGTACAATATATCCTTGTAGCTTATTTATTTTACACATAGTAGTTTGTACCTCTTAATCCCCTGCACCCATCTTGTCCCTCCCCCATTTCCTCTCCCTACTGGTAACCATTAGTTTTCTATATCCCAGAATTCATTTTTATTCTAAGAGACCCTCGCCACAAGAAGGGTTCCACAACGTATCATTCTTTTTATCCCCTCTTCAAGTCTGGGTGTGTGTCTTATGACTCCTACTTGGTGTCTGTACCTGTGAAACATGATACTAACTCAGTGCTGGGAGGAGTGACTAATGGCAGTATGTGTCACTCCATGCAGCAGCCTCTAAATTCTCTAAATTATGAGCCTAGATGGAGACTGTCACTCAGGAGCCATTATGTCCCATGGCAGAGGCTGAGGGAAAAACACTAATTGGTATTGGAGAGGAGGTGGGCAGGGCGTGTGGGGTGGGAATCTCTTAGTCAGCGGCCCTGGTCCTATCCTAGAGAGAAGAATTTCTGGAATATGACAAAAGAAGTTATATCCAAATTAGTGGGTGATGGCTTCAAGATGAATAATATCTCAGCTATATTTGAGCTCCTGTTAAACATAGAAAATTATCCTACAAGAAGTAGCATTTAATCTGAGCTTTATTCTCTGCCAAGTGAGGCCATTTAAGGATATTTTAAAATGTTAAGCCTGCTAAAGTAGATTTGCCCTATTGGTGACAGTGGGAACAGATGAGGAAGTGATATGGCAAGGCAGGTCCCTGACTCCAAACCTGATCTTACTGTAGCATGGAAAGCCACCTTGGGTGAGGGAAGGTGAAGGCATGGGGTGGGGGGCCACACAGTCAGACGTGGAGTACTGCCAAGGGCCGGGTTTTGTTTTGAGTAGTGAGTTTATGGGTGCTTATTACATTATTAAAATTAACTAAATAAAAGTAAGTTATAAAGGAGGATGAGGGGTAAGGCAGAAGAGTCAGCCTTTAGCAACTACATGTTCCTATCTTTTAAATGGGATTTTTTTAATGTTTAGAAAATACTAGATTGATAAAAGAGTAAACGTCTCTATAACCCTATTTTGTGTTGGATGTGAGAATTATAAACACTCCTCCCACCACCCCTCTAAATCCTGAAGGGGACCACAGTGGGGTTGGGGCGGGCATTTCCTAACTTAGAAAATGGCATTATAGTAGGCAGATCTTCTGTTTCATCAGCTCCCTCAATCCATTTGGTTAAAATATCCCTTTAAATATCTTCAAAAGTGTTTCCACACAAATATTTTCCATGATGTGAGTCTCAGTAATGAGCAAAGTGAGGTGAATGGACCCAGATTCTGGAACTCTCATGAGCTTGCTATTTAGGAATGATTAGGAAAGACTGGAACACCAGTTATTAAATGACTACATGAATGTAAAGGAGGGTGCTTTCACTCCATTCAAGCAAGAAAAAAGTAAAGGGCATTTGATGAGTGACAAGTAAAGTGTGGGGCCAATAATAAACTGCACCTCCCTGGCAAGTCACCTGGACAAACGTGCATTTCGTCTAAGGTGTGCCAGGCCCAGGCTGGGTGCTGAAAAGGTTGCAAACATGAATAAGGAGCGGTGCCTGCCCTCAAGGAGTTTGGAGTCTCACTGGGGAGATAGGTGTCTACACGGATAGCTATTTTATACAAAAACACAGAATTTGACCAGGAATTAAAAAGTGGGGAGTGGGGGGTGGGGAGATGGGGGAAGACAATGAATGCACAGTGAGAAGGGGAAGGACTAGTTTGGAAATTTGAGTCACCTTATGCTGGGGCCCGGAGGAAAAGCCAGGGAGAGCCTCATCTGAGAAGTCCATGAGTGAGGGGCTTGGAGAAGAGAGACAGGGATACCACATGCTCGAAGGCTTAGAAAGGGTGGATGAGAAGCAACGAAAACAAGAGACATGAGGAAAGGCAGCCTCTAAATCTGAATCACACTCTGGGCTTCCCAGAAGGCCCAAGGGTCCCTAAGAATGAAGTTAACATGGCCAAAATGATAGGAGGGTCAGGCATAGATGCTGGGAAAGACGAAAGGCTGCATCTGTCCTGGGACCCACCACCTGGGAGGCTCTCTGTGAAGGGGAAGCTCTGGTGCAGGGTAGGAGGCTCCCTGGTTGGAGAGGCAAATCGGGGTCTGGGTCAAGATACTTGTCGGAAGGTGCTGCTTGGGATGTGAGAAAGTACAGCCATCAGACTGTAGTGGCCAGGGACATGGTCTGGAATCCAACTTTTGCATTTATGTCTCATATCTTCCACTTCTTAGCTCCTTAATCTTGGATTAAAATTTAAACTCTGTTCCTCAGATTTCTTTTCTGTAAAATGTGGACAATAAAATCACCTACCTCTTAGAGCTGAGATGAGCAGGAAATGAGCTGACAACTACTAGCATATAGTTAGCCCTCATCAGTGTTAGCTAGGATTAGCCTCTAGGCATTCAGCCTCAGTGCCCCACACCTGCCCATCATCTCTCTAACCCCACATTCCATTTAATCCAGGGACAATTCATTCAATTGGTCAAAACGTGTACTACTGAGGCAGTGGGTTGGGGCTCTGTCTTCCTATGGGTCCACTAACACTTCTTGGTTCCACATCAGAGATGAAGCACACCTCCAGCACAGACCCCACCCTGGTGGGGAGCAGACAGCCACTGGAAAACAGGTGCCCTTGGTCTTGAGGGAGGCCCTATAGGAAAGCAGCTGTGGGCAGGGACCTCATCCCCCATTGAACCCCACCACCACACCCACCATTCTTTAATTTTCTAAAAGAAGGAGACACTAAATATTTTCAATCACATTTTCAATATTTTCTTCTTCCCAATCAAGTAATTGATTTTTTATGGTCTCTGTGCAGTCAAACCTCTCTGCTAATGATAATCTGTATTTGCAGCTGCTCCCCATGCTAGCATCACTGCCTTAGCTCCACCTCAGATCATCAGGCATTAGATTTTCATAAGGAGTGCACAACCTAGATCCCTCTCACGCACAGTTCACAGCAGGGTGCTCCTATGAGAATCTAATGCCGCCGCTGATCTGACAGGAGGCAGCACTCAGGCAGTAATGGGAGAAATGGGGAGCAGCTGTAAATATAGATGAAGCTTCGCTCGCTTGCCCACTGCTCACCTCCTTCTGTGTGGCCTGGTTCCTAACAGGCCACGGACCGGTACTGGTCCATGGCTCGGGGGTTGGGGACTCCTGTTCTAGTTCCGCCTTCTCTCTGTTATTTTCCTTTACCTTCACATCCTATGTATTAAACTTTATTCTTTAGAAAACTATTTGCTTCTATATTTTAGGCTTTCTATTAAAAAAATAATCTTGTAAAGATCTACCCTTTCTTTTCTTTTCTTGTATATTCCTTTAAAATGTTACTTGTTTAGATATTTTCAGACTTAATATTTTCTGTTGAATTTAATTTTAGCTTAATCTTTTATTCTTAAGGTTTAAAAAGAAAAGCAACTTTGTTATTAACTGTATCAGTTATGTTTCAGAGCAGGAATGTGGCAGATTGTACTTCCTAAAAATGGCCACAATATTTCCATCCCACACGCTCTTCTAGAGCTTTGCCACTCTTCCATCAAGAGGTTGTATCTAAGTCTCCTCCCCTTGAACCTGAGAGGGTTGAACCTGGGTGGGTCTTTGTGACTGTCTCGACTACTACAGTGTGGCAGAAGTGATGCTACAGACTTCTGAAGGTAAGTAATAAAGATGATCTCTCTCTCTCTCTCTCTCTCTCTCTCTCTCTCTCTCTCACGCACACACACACACACACACACACACACACACACACACACACACACACACACACTCATCCTTGGAACCCAACCACTGTGCTGTGAGGAGAGGCCCACGGGTATAGGAAGAGGCAACTCAGCTGACAGCCAGCACCAATTTGCCCTCTCTATGAGTGAGCCCTCTTGAAAGTGCATAGTTAGCCTTCAGTAGAACCCCTCCAATGAGCTTTCCTTGCCAAGCCCTGCCCAAATCACAGATTTGTGAGCAAAATAAATGATTGTTGCTGCTTTAACAATTTTTTAAAAATTATTTATTTGGCTGTGTCAGGTCTTAGTTGCAGCATGCAGGATCTTCGTTGCGGCACACGGGATCTTTCATTGTGGCACGCAGGATCTCTAGTTGTGGCGCACGGAGATGTAGAAGTGTAGCTGTTGAATCAAAGAAAATTCTTACTGTTTTTCTTGATTTTTAAAGCCATTTTTAATGTTTAAAAATTCGAACAAGGAGTTATATAAAGTAAAATGTAGAAATCCCTCCACAACACTTCCCCAGAGTTAAATACTCCTAACAGTTTGATGTGTGTCCTTCAAGGCCTTCCTGTATGAATATGCAAACACACACACCAGAAACACATACACATAAATTGTTTGTTTTTCAAAAATGGGATCATTTTATGTATATATTGTTCTGTGCTGCTTTTAAACTTAACAATATTTTAAAAACTTAAATGTATAATAATAGCATTATCACAAATAACTCTCTGTTTAGATACACTTCATTCTTTTTTAATGCCAATATGAATATTATTAAGCTTTTGCCTGTCTGAAGGGTAAAAATCTTCATCTCTTACATCTCATTGTTTGATTTTCATTTATCTTATTAACAATGAGGTTGAACACCTTTTATCTCTTTATCATTTGTATTGTTCCTTCTTTAAGTTGCCTGTCATATCCTCTGGCTATCTTTCTACTGGGTTGTCTTTTTAAATTTATTTGTAGGTATTAAGCCATGTCTATTAAATATATAGAGAGATTTTTTTTTCTCCAAGACTGTCCTTTGTTTTAAATTTTATGAAGGCTTTTGTCAAACATTTAAAATTTTCATATAGACAAACTTGCCAATTTTTTTCTTCCAAGTTTTATTTCATGCTTGCAAAGACCTTCCTCATGCCAAGATTATAAAAGTATTCTCCCATACAATTTTATTTTGCCATTTTATAGTTTTAGGTTTGTTATATTTTTTAATATGTCTGTAATTTACTTTTGAATATCTTATAAAATATGTATTCTACATTTTCCTCTTCAGGTCTACCCTGTTCTCTCAATGCCATTTATTCAATAATCAAATTTCTGTCATTACTGTGACAATTTGTCTTTTACCATATTCTAAATTCCATATATATGTGAGTTGGTTTCTTAATTATTCCACTGATTTATTTGGGTATCTCTTGTTCAAACACTACATTATTTTAATAGGTTTTGATATTTAATAGCGCATTAGTCATAATTTTAAAAATTCTCTTGATTATTCTCTGATATTCTTCCAAACATACTTCAGAAATAATTTGTTAAATTGCACCCCAATTCCTAAAAAACCCCACACCTTATTGGCATTATTTTTTTTTGTATTCATGGATACCTTCCCCTACTACTTATGATAATACTACACCATTTACTCTAGATTTATAATATGTTCTGATATTAAACAGCATGACCCACTCATCCTTATTCTTTTCAAAAAGCATCTTAACTGGTCTTGGTTCTTTGCATTTTCATAAATACCTCATGATCAACTTATCAAGAACTCCAAAAAACATTATTTTGTTTGTTTTCACTATCAATGCATTTGGGGAAGTCTGTTATCGTAAAATTTCTTAATTTTCAATACATGAAAATGATAGATTGCCCCACTTAATTTAAGCTTTGTATAATGTCTCTCAATAAAATGTTATCAATTTCTTTATATTTTACTTTTTTGTTATATTTACACTTCAGTACTTCATATTTTTGCTTTTGGAAAATGATTGAATTTTTTAAATTCTGCTTTGTTTTCTTATCCTGTTACGTTTCATTTTCTAACTCATTCTTGCTGATATATAGAAAAATAGATTTTTATATGTTTACTTTGTATCAAGAAACTTTTATAAAGTCTCATAATTTTTCATAATTCATTTATTTATTCCTTTGGATATTTTCCTGTACATAATCATGTCATGTTTGCATTTTTTATTGGCATTGCATTAAATTTACAGATTAATTTGGGGAGAACTAACTGTGGCAGCTATGGAGGTGTGCCCCTTAAGTTTTGCTTCAGGAAAGAACGTGCTGTACAGCTGCATGGAGTGCAGATATAGCTGAGCCTCCAGCTGTTAGCACCTTTAAGGTTCACCTCAGCTTTCAAGCCAAGGCCATGCCTTTTCCAGGAAGGCTCCCACCAGTGACTGAGTACAGAGGGAGTATCAGGGTATCAGGCCACGTCTTCCCAGGGCAAGACTCTTGTAATGCGCATTTTTTTGCTCTGGAACTCATCACTGGATTGACTGAAACCCTGTCAGATATGCAATGCAGGCTGAGGCTCTCCTGCCTCTCTTTTATCCGTCACATATGTTACTCCCAAATAAACCCTGTGTACTCCTAACTCCATCTCAATGTCTGCTTCACAGAGAACCCACTGACACAGACACATTGACATATTTATAATATTGAGTCTTTCCATCCAAAAATGCATATCTCCCCACTTATTCTATTTTTTAATGTCCTTCAGGAAATTTTTATAGTTTTCTTCATATTCATCTTACACATTCTTGAGTTTGTTACTAAATTTTTACAAAATTTCTCTCTTTTTTGCTGAAGTAAATGAGATCTTTTATTCACAGTTTTATTTATATATTTTGATGCTATATAGTAGGGCATAAGAGTTTATAACTGTTATATCTTTTTTTTTAAATTTAGTTTTGACTGCATTGGGTCTTCGTTGCTGTGCGCGGGCTTTCTCTAGCTGCGGCGAGCAGGGGCTACTCCTCATTGCGGTGTACGGGCTTCTCATTGCAGTGGCTTCCCTTGTTGCAGATCATAGCCTCTAGGTGCGTGGGCTTCAGTAGTTGTGGCTCATGGGCTCTAGAGTGCAGGCTCAGTAGTTGTGGCGCATGAGCTTAGTTGCTCCAAGGCATGTGGGATCTTCCTGGATCAGGGCTTGAACCCGTGTCCCCTGTGTTGGCAGGCAGATTCTTAACCACTGTGCCACCAGGGAAGTCCCTGTTACATCTTTTCGTTGTCATTCATTTCTAAATCATTTTCCTTTTGGATTCCTCAAAACAAACAAACATAAAAGCAAACAATAACAACAACAAAAACCTACTTCCATCAGTAGGAGAACGGATAAACAAACGGTGGTATGTTCAAACAATGGCATGTTAGTCAGTGATTACCAAAAAAATGAATAAACTATTGATACATGCAAAACATGGAGTGGATAACTCTAACAGACATTGTGTTGAGCAAAAGAAGTCAGACACAAAACAGTATTTACTGAATTATTCCATGTCTATGAAGTTCAAGAGCAGGCAAAACTAATCTATTGGGATAGAATTGAGAAATGTGGTTACCCCAATTGGAAAGGGGCACAAGGGAACTTTCTGGGGGATATAAATGTTCTATATCTTGATGGGGGTATAGAGTCATTAAACTGTACACTTAAGAGCTGCTCCTTTTACTGTATGTGAATAATAGCTCCATAAATAAAACACTTTTGTTTGGTTGGAGGACTCTGCTTTTCTTGCTGATCCTCCACCTAAATAAATGACTACCTCATTGTCAAACCCAGAACCCAAGAGTCAACCTTGATTCCTTCCTCTCCCTTCTGCCCGATGTGTAGCTAAGCACCCATATATGTCCATTATAGACTAGCTCCTAAACTGCTGTTGATTCTGAAAGCTTCTCCTTTCCTGTTGCTAACAGGGTTCAGGCCTCATGCACTTCTCTCACCTGAATTACTACAGCAGCCTCCTTCCTAACTGACCTCCCCTCCAGGTCACCTTCCATACAGGAGGCAGACTGATTTTTGTAAAATAAAACCTGCATCTCCTACACAGCTTAAACCTCTTCAAAGGCATCTTATGGCCCTAGGGATAGAGTCCAGATGCTAAACATGCTTTAAAAGGTCCTCTAGAGAGAGATTGGTTCAAGATGGCGGAGTAGAAGGACGTGCTCTCACTCCCTCTTGCGAGAGCACCGGAGTCACAACTAACTGCCGAACGATCATCGACAGTAGGACACTGGAACTCACCAAAAAAGATACCCCACATCCAAAGACAAAGGAGAAGCCACAATGAGATGGTAGGAGGCACACAATCACAATAAAATCAAATCCCGTAACTGCTGGGTGGGTGACTCACAAACTGGAGAACATTTATACCACAGAAGTCCACCCACTGGAGTGAAGGTTCTGAGGCCCACATCAGGCTTCCCAACCTGGGGGTCCAGAAACAGGAGGAGGAATTCCTAGAGAATCAGACTTTGAAGGCTAGTGGGATTTGATTGCAGGACTTTGACAAGACTGGGAGAAACAGAGACTCCACTCTTGGAGGGCACACACAAAGTAGTGTGCGCACTGGGACCCAGGGAAAGGAGCAGTGACCCCATAGGAGACTGAACCAGACCTACCTGCTAGTGTTGGAGGGTCTCCTGCAGAGGCAGGGGGTGGCTGTGTCTCACCGTGAGGACAAGGACACTGGCAGCAGAAGTTATGGGAAGTACTCCTTGGTGTGAGCCCTCCCAGAGTCTGCCATTACCCCAACCAAAGAGCCCAGGTAGGCTCCAGTGTTGGGTTGCCTCAGGCCAAACAACCAACAGGGAGGGAACCCAGCCCCACCCATCAGCAAACAAGCAGATTAAAGTTTTACTGAGCTCTGCCCACCAGAGCAACAGCCAGCTCTACCCACCACCAGTCCCTTCCATCAGGAAACTTGCACAAGCCTCTTAGAACTACAATCCTGCAGCCTGTGGAACAAAAACCACGTTCACAGAAAGATAGAAAAGATGAAAAGGCAGAGGGCTATGTACCAGATGAAAGAACAAGATAAAACAACTAAATGAAGTGGAGATAGGCAACCTTCCAGAAAAAGAATTCAGAATAATGATAGTGAAGATGATCCAGGACCTTGGAAAAACAATGGAGGCAAAGATCGGGAAGATGTAAGAAATGTTTAACAAAGACCTAGAAGAATTAAAGAACAAACAAACAGAGTGAACAATACAATAACTGAAATGAAAACTACACTAGAAGGAATCAATAGCAGAATAACTGAGGCAGAAGAACAGATAAGTGACCTGGAAGACAGAATGGTGGAATTCACTGCTGCGCAACAGAATAAAGAAAAAAGAATTAAAAGAAATGAAGACAGCCTAAGAGACCTCTGGGACAACATTAAACGTGACAACATTTGCATTATAGGGGTCTCAGAAGGAGAGAGAGAGAAAGGACCCGAGAAAATATTTGAAGAGATTATAGTCGAAAACTTCCCTAACATGGGAAAGGAAGTAGCCACCCAATCCAGGAAGCACAGAGAGTCCCATACAGGATAAACCCAAGGAGAAACACACTGAGACACACAGTAATCAAATTGGCAAAAATTAAAGACAAAGAAAAAGTATTGAAAGCAGCAAGGGAAAAACAACATACAAGGGAACTCCCATAAGGTTAACAGCTGATTTCTCAGCAGAAACTCTACAAGCCAGAAGAGAGTGGCATGACATATTTAAAGTGATGAAAGGGAAGAACTACAACCAAGATTACTCCACCTGGCAAGGATCTCATTCAGATTTGATGGAGAAATCAAAAGCTTTACAGACAAGCAAAAGCTAAGAGAATTCAGCACCACCAAACCAGCTCTACAACAAATGCTAAAGGAACTTCTCTAAGTGGGAAACATAACAGAAGAAAAGGACCTGCAAAAAACCCCAAACAGGGCTTCCCTGGTGGCGCAGTGGTTGAGAGTCCGCCTACCATTGCATGGGACTCAGGTTCGTGCTCTGGTCCAGGAAAATCCCACATGCCACGGAGTGGCTGGGCCCGTGAGCCATGGCCACTGAGCCTGTGCATCTGGAGCCTGTGCTCCCCAATGGGAGAGGCCACAGCAGTGAGAGGCCCGTGTACCGAAAAAAAAAAAAGAAACCCAAACAATTAAGAAAATGGTAATAGGAACATACATATCGATAATTACCTTAAACATGAACGGATTAAATGCTCCAACCAAAAGACACAGGCTTGTTGAATGGAAACAAAAACAAGACCTGTATATATGCTGTCTACAAGAGACCCACTTCAGGCCTAGGGACAGATACAGACTGAAAGTGAGAGGATGGAAACTGACATTCCATGCAAATGGAAATCAAAAGAAAGCTGGAGTAGCAATACTCATACCAGATAAAATAGACTTTAAAATAAAGAATGTTACAAGAGACAAGGAAGGACACTACATAATGATCAAGGGATCAATCCAAGAAGAAGATATAACAATTATAAATACATATGGGGCTTCCATGGTGGCTCAGTGGTTGAGAGTCTGCCTGCCGATGCAGGGGACACAGGTTCGTGTCCTGGTCTGGGAAGATCCCACATGCTGCGGAGCAGCTGGGCCCGTGAGCCATGACCGCTGAGCCTGTGCATCTGGAGCCTGTGCTCCACAACGGGAGAGGCCACAACAGTGAGAGGCCCACATAATGCAAAAATAAATAAATAAATAAATATATGCACCCAACATAGGAGCACCTCAATACATAAGGCAACTGCTAACAGCTATAAAAGAGGAAATCGACAGTAACATAATAATAGTGGGGGACTTTAACACCTCACTTACACCAATCAACAGATCATCTGAGCAGAAAATTAATAAGGAAACACAACCTTTAAATGACACAATAGACCAGATAGATTTAATTGATATTTATACGACATTCCATCCAAAAACAGCAGATTTCACTTTCTTCTCGAGTGTGCATGGAACATTCTCCAGGATAGATCACATCTTGGGTCACAAATCAAGCCTCGGTAAATTTAAGAAAACTGAAATCATATCAAACATCTTTTCTGACCACAACGCTATGAGATTAGAAATCAATTACAGGGGAAAAAAATGTAAAAAACACAAACACATGGTGGCTAAACAGTACGTTACTAAATAACCAAGAGATCACTGAAGAAATCAAAGAGGAAATTAAAAAATACCTAGAGACAAATGACAATGAAAACATGACAATCCAAAACCTATGGGATGCAGCAAAAGCAGTTCTAAGAGGGAATTTTATAGCAATACAAGCCTACTTCAAGAAACAAGAAAAATCTCAAATAAACAATCTAAACTTACACCTAAGGGAACGAGAGAAAGAAGAACAAACAAAACCCAAAGTTAGCAGAAGGAAAGAAATCATAAAGATCAGAGCAGAAATAAATGAAATAGAAACAAAGAAAACAGTAGCAAAGATCAATGAAACTAAAAGCTGGTTCTTTGAGAAGATAAACAAAATTGATAAACCATTAGTCAGACTTAACAAGAAAAAGAAGGAGAGGACTCAAATCAACAAAATTAGAAATGAAAAAGGAGAAGTTACAACAGACACCGCAGAAATACAGAGCATCATAAGAGACTACTACAAGCAACTCTATGCCAATAAAATGGACAACCTGGAAGAAATGGACAAATTCATAGAAAGATATAACCTTCCAAGTCTGAACCAGGAAGAAATAGAGAATATGAACAGTCCAATCACAAGTAATGAAATTGAAACTGTGATTAAAAATCTTCCAACACACAAAAGTCCAGGACCAGTTGGCTTCACAGGTGAATTCCATCAAACATTTAGAGAAGAGCTAACACCCATCCTTCTCAAACTCTTCCAAAAAATTGCAGAGGAAGGAACACTCCCAAAGTCATTCTATGAGGCCACCATCACCCTGATACCAAAACCAAACAAAGATACTACAAAAAAAGAAAATTACAGACCAATATCACTGATGAATATAGATGCAAAAATCCTCCACAAAATACTAGCAAACAGAATCCAACAACACACTAAAAGGATCATACAACATGACCAAGTGGGATTTATCCCAGGGACGCAAGGATTCTTCGATATACGCACGTCAATCAATGTGATACACCATATTAACAAACTGAAGAATAAAAACCATATGATCGTCTCAATAGATGCAGAAAAAGCTTTTGACAAAATTCAACACCCATTTATGGTAAAAAAAAAATTCTCCAGAAAGTGGGCATAGAGGGAACCTACCTCAACATAATAAAGGCCATATATGAAAAACCCACAGCAAACATCATTCGCAATGGTGAAAAACTGAAACCATTTCCTCTAAGATCAGGAACAAGACAAGGATGTCCACTCTCACCACTATTATTCAACATAGTTTTGGAAGTGCTAGCCATGGCAATCAGAGAAGAAAAAGAAATAAGAGGAATACAAATTGGAAAAGAAGAAGTAAAACTGTCACTGTTTGCAGAGCACATGATACTATACATAGAGAATCCTAAAGATGCCACCAGAAAACTACTAGCGGTATTCAACGAATTTGGTAAAGTTGCAGGATACAAAATTAATGCACAGAAATCTCTTGCACTCCTATACACTAATGATGAAAAATCTGAAAGAGAAATTAAGGAAACACTCCCATTTACCATTGCAACAAAAAGTATAAAATACCTAGGAATAAACCTACTTAGGGAGACAAAAGAGCTGTATGCAGAAAAGTATAAGACTTTGTTGAAAGAAATTAAAGATGATACAAACAGATGGAGAGATATACCATATTCTTGCATTGGAAGAACCAATATTGTGAAAATGACTATACCACCAAAAGCAATCTACAGATTCAATGCAATCCCTATCAAATTACCAATGGCATTTTTTACAGAACTAGAACAAAAAATCCTAAAATTTGTATGGAGACACAAAAGACCCCGAATAGCTAAAGCAGTCTTGAGGGGAAAAAACACAGCTGAAAGAATCAGACTCCCTGACTTCAGACTATACTACAAAGCTACAGTAATCAAGACAATATGGTACTGGCACAAAAACAGAAATATAGACCAATGGAAAAGCATAGAAAGCCCAGAGATAAACCCATGCACCTATGGTTAACTAATCTATGACAAAGGAGGCAAGGATATACAATGGAGAAAAGACAGTCTCTTCAATAAGTGGTGCTGGGAAAACTGGACAGCTACATGTAAAAGAATGAAATTAGAACTCTCCCTAACACCGTACACAAAAATAAACTCAAAATGGATTTGAGACCTAAATGTAAGATTGGACACTATAAAACTCTTAGAGGAAAACATAGGAAGAACACTCTTTGACATAAATCACAGCAAGATCTTTTTTGATCCACCTCCTAGAGAAATGGAAATAAAAACAAAAATAAACAAATGGGACCTAATGAAACTTTAAAACTTTTGCAAAGCAAAGGAAACTACAAACAAGACAAAAAGACAACTCTCAGAATGGGAGAAAATATTTGCAAATGGATCAACGGACAAAGGACTAATCTCCAAAATATATAAACAGATCATGCAGCTTAATATTAAAAAAACAAACAACCCAATCCAAAAATGGGCAGAAGACCTAAATAGACATTTCTCCAAAGAAGACATACAGATGGCCAAGAAGAACATGAAAAGCTGCTCAACATCACTAATTATTAGAGAAATGCAAATCAAAACTACAATGAGGTATCATCTCACACCAGTTAGAATGGGCATCATCAGAAAATCTACAAACAACAAATGCTAGAGAGGGTGTGGAGGAAAGGGAACCCTCTTGCACTGTTGGTGGGAATGTAAATTGATACAGCCACCGTGGAGAACAGTATGGAGGTTCCTTAAAAAACTAAAAATAGAATTACCATATGACCCAGCAATCCCACTACTGGGCATATACCCTGAGAAAACCATAATCCAAAAAGACACATGCACCCCAATGTTCACTGCAGCACTATTTACAATAGCCAGGACATGGAAGCAACCTAAGTGTCCATCAACAGATGAATGGACAATATATACAATGGAATATTACTCAGCCATAAAATGAAACGAAATTGAGTTATTTGTAGTGAGGTGGATGGACCCAGAGACTGTCATACAGAGTGAACTAAGTCAGAAAGAGAAAAACAAATATCGTATATTAACACATATACGTGGAACCTAGAAAAATGGTACAGATGAACCGGTTTGCAGGGCAAAAATTGAGACACAGATGTAGAGAACAAACATATGGACACCAAGGGGGGAAAGTGGCAGGGGGTGGGGTGGGTGGTGGTGTGATGAATTGAGAGATTGGGATTGACATATATAAAATAATATGTATAAAATGGATAACTAATAAGAACCTGCTGTATAAAAACAAATAAAATAAAATTCAAACAAAAGGTCCTCTATGATCCTGAGTCTGCCCATCTCTCCAGCCTGACCCCACTTCCCCACTTCCTAGCCTCTTTTACACCTTATGCTCCAGCCATCATGGCCTTCTGTCAGTTCCCTGAATCCTTCTCTCTCCTCCACCCCTCTTTCTCTTAACTTCTGGCCTTTTCACATGCTATCCCTTTGCCTAGAACATTCTCCCCACGCAACTTTTCCTTTTTTCTTGGCTAACAGTTTACTCAACTTTCTGGTTTCAATTAGAATGTCACTTCCTTGAGGAAGCTTCCCCCAAATTTCTTGGCTAGATAACTACCTTCTGCCTCATTCTATGATCCCAAACCACCCTCTCCTTCCCCTAGTTTCACATGCATCACACATTTCTGTAATAATCTACTGAAGTATTGATAAGCTAAGTCCTCAATAAATAAATGAGTGAAGGAGAGCAAGGATTAGAAGAAAATAGCTAGTCATAAAATTTTGGTCATGGGTTGGATAGGGAGGGTAAGAGGGAGACACAAGAAGGAGGGGATATGGGGATATATGTACATGTATAGCTGATTCACTTTGTTATACAGAAGAAACTAACACAACAATGTAAAGCAATTATGCTCCAATAAAGATGTTAAAAAAATTTAGGTCATGGACGTCAGAGTATACCATGAAGCTACAGTCATCAAAACAGTATGGTAATGGCACAAAAACAGACATATAGATCAATGAAACAGGATAGAAAGCTTAGAAATAAACCCATGCACTTATCTACGACAAAGGAGGCAAGAATATACAATGGAGAATAGACAGTCTTTTCAGTAAGTGCTGCTGGGAAAACTGAACAGCTACATGTAAAATAATGAAGTTAGAACATTCTGTAACACCATATACAAAAATAAACTTGAGATGGATCAAAGATCTAAATGTAAGGTCAGATACTATAAAACTCCCAGAGGAAAACATAGGCAGAACACTCTTTGACATAAATCACAGTGATATTTTCTTTTGATCCAACTCCTACAGTAATGGAAATTTTTTTAAAAAAGGGACCTAATTAAACTTAAAAGCTTTTGCACAGCAAAGGAAACCATAAACGAAACAAAAAAGACAACTTATGGAATGGGAGAAAATATTTGCAAATAATGCTACTGACAAGCGATTAATTTCCAAAATATACAAACAGCTCATACAACTTAATATAAAAAATACAAAACAATTTAAAAAATGGGCAGAAGAGGAACTTCCCTAGTGGTCCAGTTGTTAAGACTCCATACTTCCACTGAAGGGGGCACAGGTTCAATCCCTGGTTGGGGAACTAAGATCCCATATGCTGTGTGGCGTGGTCAAAAAAAAAAAAAATGGGCAGAAGACCTAAATAGATATTTCTCCAAAGAAGACATACAGGTGGCCAACAGGCACATGAAAAGATGCTCAATATCACCAATTATTAGAGAAATGCAAATCAAAACTACAATGAGGTATCACCTCACACCAGTCAGAATGGCCATCATTAAAAAGTCTACAAATAATAAATGCTGGAGAGAGTGTGGAGAAAAAGGAACCCTCCTACACTGTTGATAGGAATGTAGATTGGTGCAGCCAGTATGGAGAACAGTGTGGAGGTTCCTTAGAAAACTAAAAATAGAGTTGCCATCTGATCCTGCAATCGTGCTCCTGGGCATTTATGTGGAGAAAACTCTAATTTGAAAAGAGACATGCACCCCAATGTTTATAGCAGCATTATTTACAATAGCTAAGACATGGAAGCAACCTATGTGTCCACTGACAGATAAATGCATAAAGAAGATGTGGTATATATATACAATGGAATATTACTCAGCCACAAAACAGAATGAAATTAAAAAAAGAATGAAATACTGCCATGTGTATGGACCTAGAGATTATTACACTAAGTGAAGTAAGTCAGAGAAAGACAAATATCATATGATATCATTTATATGTGGAATCTAAAAAATGATACAAATGAACTTATTTACAAAACAGGAAAAGACTCACAGACATAAAAAACAAGCTAATGGTTACCAAAGGGGATGAGGCAGAGATAAATTAGGAGTTTGGGATTAACATCTACACACTATTATATATAAAATAGATAAACAATAAGGATCTACTGTACAGCACAGGGAATTATATTCAGTATCTTGTAATAACCTCTAGTGGAAAAGAATCTGAAAAAGAATATACATATATATGTATATACACATGTATATGTGTGTGTGTATGTGTGTGTGTGTGTGAATCACCTTGCTGTACACCTGAAGCTAACACAATGTTGTAAATTAACTATACTTCAATTTTTTTAATGGTTTTTTAAAAAAGCCATGTGGAGCAGAAAAATGGGCTGGCTAAGCAAGCCCTACACAAATTCCTTACCCACAAAAATAATGAGATATAATAAAATGGATGTTGTTTTATACAGAAAAATAAATTCAGGTCATGGTGACCAGTCCCACCCCCATATAAGGAGGTGCCCAGAAAACATAGGGAGCACATCTGGGCTTGTCAGGATTATCCACTATTTCCTTTTTTTTTTTTTTAACATCTTTATTGGAGTATAATTGCTTTACAATAGTGTGTTAGTTTCTGCTTTATAACAAAGTGAATCAGCTATACATATACATATATCCCCATATCTCTTCCCTCTTGTGTCTCCCTCCCTCCCATCCTCCCTATCCCACCCCTCTAGGTGGTCACAAAGCACTGAGCTGATCTCCCTGTGCTATGTGGCTGCTTCCCACTAGCTATCGATTTTACATTTGGTAGTGCGTATATGTTCATGCCACTCTCTCACTTTGTCCCAGTTTACCCTTCCCCCTCCCCGTATCCTCAAGTCCATTCTCTAGTAGGCATGTGTCTTTATTCCCGTCCTGCCCCTAGGTTCTTCAGAACCTTCTTTTTTTTTTTTTAAGATTCCATATATATGTGTTAGCATACAGTATTTGTTTTTCACTTTCTGACTTACTTCACTCTGTATGACAGACTCTAGGTCCATCCACCTCACTACAAATAACTCAATTTTGTTTCTTTTTATGGCTGAGTAATATTCCATTGTATATATGTGCCACATCTTCTTTATCCATTCATCTGTTGATGGACACTTAGATTGCTTCCATGTCCTGGCTATTGTAAATAGAGCTGCAAAGAACATTGTGGTACATGACTCTTTTTGAATTATGGTTTTCTCAGGGTATATACCCAGTAGTGGGATTGCTGGGTTGTATGGTAGTTCTATTTTTAGTTTTTTAAGGAACCTCCATACTGTTCTCCATAGTGGTTGTATCAATTTCCATTCCCACCAACAGTGCAAGAGGGTTCTCTTTTCTCCACACCCTCTCCAGCATTTATTATTTGTAGATTTTTTGATGATGGCCATTCTGACTGGTGTGAGGTGATACCTCATTGTAGTTTTGATTTGCATTTCTCTAATGATTAATGATGTTGAGCACTCTTTCATGTGTTTGTTGGCAATCTGTATATGTTCTTTGGAGAAATGTCTATTTAGGTCTTCTGCCCATTTTTGGATTGCTTTGTTTGTTTTTTTGATATTGAGCTGCATGAGCTGATTGTAAATGTTGGAGATTAATCCTTTGTCAGTTGCTTCATTTGCAAATATTTTCTCCCATTCTGAGGGTTGTCTTTTCACCTCATTTATGGTTTCCTTTGCACAAGCTTTTAAGTTTCATTAGGTCCTGTTTGTTTATTTTTGTTTTTATTTCCATTTCTCTAGGAGGTGGGTCAAAAAGGATCTTGCTGTGATTTATGTCATAGAGTGTTCTGCCTATGTTTTCCTTATCCACTATTTCTTAACTGGATATACTGCTTCTCACATCACCTCTCATTGCTACAGAAAGTGCCTAGTTTGTTAATTCTAGCTCTCTAATTAACAAACTGCCTAGTTTGTTAATTCTAGCTCTCAGTCCTCAGACCGTAGGTAGAGCAGATAACATACTCCCATTTTCACAGGTGAGGAAATGCCAGCACAGAAAGATTGGGAATTTGTTCAAGGTCACAGAACAAGCTAACAGCAGAGCTGAGTTGGAATCTGTTCCCCTGACTCCAGGCTTGAGGTCACTACTCTATTACGGGATTCTCTATGACCCTGCAGGCCGTGTGTGCCTAGTCTGGCTTTTATGGGGACTGGATTTAGAAGTCCTGTTGACGTTCCCTCCATTCCCTACCTCCCTGTTTCAGAAACCTGCTGTACATGATTGATAAATCCGGTTCTGTTCTGGGCCCCAGCTTGCTGCTATCTGGGCAGGGGCCCCTGGGGCCTTCCCCCTCATGCCCTGACTGAGGAAAGGTCCCTGCTGGAGTCGTCACATGGCACACCACATGCATGTGTGGGACCCACTGGTTGCCAAGCCAAATACGGCTCCAGATTATTCTAGGAAACAAATACATTGTTTTGCTTTGGATTGCAGGAATTGCTAATTAGGGCTTTTTATTTTGGGCAGTGCTCCTTGGAGCTCGCAGACAGATGGAGTATGCAACTTGCTCCAGGGGCATTGTTAAGCAGAGGGAAATATCCACTTCTGCCCCCATTATGAGAACCTGCAGAGCCCACTGCTGCCCAGCTCCTGCCCTCAAGACCTGAGATGGAGGCCTCTTGGGAGGCTTCCTGGCTCCCACTGGTTTCCCCTTCTCCAGGAATTGCTCTCAAAACCCAAGTGTAAGCCCCTAGTGGTCTTGTCAGGTATATTACTCTGACCCCTAGCCAGATCATTGTCCTAGGAAGGACAGCAGAGGTCTTTCCTGGGATCTCCTACCTGGAATTGAGAATGAGAACCCATTCATCACAGGAGGTGGGCATGGAGAATACAGAATCTGCTAGTGGCCAGGGTTTCAGTCATCAGTAGGAGAAAAGAGGAAGAGCTGAAAGTATTTGAAAAACTCTTTGCCTCTGGTTCCACTAGCTCCTGACACCAGCTGTGTCCGTACTCCCTTGCAGGTTGGTTGGTTGACACTCCCTTGGATTCTGTGAGCTGATAAATTCTTTTCTTTTCTTTTCTTTTTTTGTCTAAACTAATTCAGGTTGCATTTCTATCACTTGCAACCAGAAGCCTAGATTAGTGGTGGACAGTGTTCAGGGACACACAGAGGACTCAGGCTATGGCTCAGTGGCCCAGCTGTAGATTAACTGCCTGAGTATTTTGGAGTTATGTTGTCAGATCCAAGTACACTGACTAATCTACTTCAAAGCAGTTTAAGGAACCCTATTACAAGATGGGAGAGGAGAGATGATAAAAAATAGGAGATGAGCGCAGGTGAGAGGAAGCAGGAGGAGGCCAGGGAGAAGAGAAGCACACCAGGTTGGTTTAATGGGCTTCTTTCTGATTCTGCTTCTGTTCTAGAGCTATAGGCCTCTCAGTCTACTCTCAGCCTCTTTTTCTACTTCTCAGCTCATGAATTGAAAACCAATGTTCTGAACACCATTACCTAATCAGATAAAAACACATATCAAGATCCAAGTCCATTACTGCCCATGAAGGGAGAACCAGGCTTAGAGACAAAGGGGTGGTGGGAGGCTGATTCCAAATACCAGGGTGGGTAGCAGCATGGAGACGTCATTCTGTCCATCCCCCTGCCTCTGACCCCTCTAGAACCCATTCTAGTCACACCTCTTCTGTGATCAGCTCTGTCCAATGTTGATTTTGCCCAAGGAGGAATGTAGAATGGAAGATAAGAGAAAGGATAACCTCCCTCTCTCCTGTGGGAGAAAAGCTTAGAAGCTGCTTTGGAAGAAACTAAGAAGCTTTTCCTGAATGGTTTGCAGCTGCCTTGTTCTCCTCTCCACCTCCCCCATGACCCAAACTAGAAAAAAACAAAACTAAGGAGGGTGCAGAAGCCCCTATACCCCATGTCCCCACGCCAGTCCATGTGAGAACAACTTCATCTCTAGTGCCCAGTGCGGGGTTTTAAGTAGCATGAGGAAGGCTCCCACTCAGATGTCTTTGGGTGAGGCATTAGGCCCCTAGATCACAGAAAAGGAAATAAAGAGCAAGGCCCTGTGAAAGGTACCTTGTCTTTACTGATAACTTTTAGAATGCAAATTTAAATATCACGGGGATACCTTTTTCTGCTTACCAGTTGGCTCTCATGTGCTGCTCTCTGTTCTGCAAATTGGAACAATCTTTTTAGAGGAAGGTTTGACAACATATATTGCAATTTTAAATATTTCTAACTTGACCTAGGAATTCTACTTTTTGGAATCTATTCTATGGTTATGGTTTGTATATTATGGTTATACAAATCCTGGCACTCTCATTAATCTTAACCTTGTACACTCGGGTAAGTTTCTTAACCTCCTCATGCCTCGATTTCCCCATCACTATCTCCATGAAGTAGAGATAGTAATAGTACTTAGCAAGTTGTGAGGATTAAATTGTGAGTATATGTAAAGCTCTCAATACCCAGTTAATAGTGCCCACAGTAAGTGGTACACAAATGTTAGCCAGCATACTGTATTATTATTACCCTTATCAGTACACCAAGTATACATAAAGGGCTATGCACAGCCAGATTCTTCATAATAGTGAAAAAAAGGAACTATCGAGTTAAAAAATTAGGTACATCTACATGATGGAATACTCTGAAGCAATTGTTATTAATACTATAGATTAGTCTGTACCATGATTGGGGGAAAAAAGAAACTGTTCAAGGTACAATGTCAAGTTAGTTACAAGAGTATATATAGTATGATACCATCGGTATCAATAATGATGAGGATAACGACGCTACAGCTGAATAGATGAATGTTGAATGAATATGCATGAAGAAAAATCTATAGGAATCCACCTAAAACTTTTAAGCTGTATATATCTGGGTAGAGAAGGGAAAGATATTTTCACTTTTTGCATTATAAATTTTAACATGTTTGTCTTTTTCCAGCGAGCCTATGTTACTTGTGTGGTCATTAAGAAAAATAATAATAGTGAGAACCCAAACCACAAACCAACAACTGAACATGGTCAGGGAAGAGGGAGGGGACAGAGAAGGACCCTGATGATGGGTACCTTGCCTCAGGGACAGATATTGGGCTCCTCTGGCCTAGTGGTCAGTGAAGCCTAGGGGCACCGCAGGGTCTTGGGGACAGGAGCTGTGTACTGCAGAAGTTGCAGCTGGAGGCAAACTTCATCTTTGCTACAGCCTCAGTGGCCTTATTCCGTGTTAGTCTGATGTCTGGATCTTGCCTCTGCCCATGCTTTTAAATAAATCCTTTAGGGAGAGAAAATGAGAGGCAGTGGAAGGGGGTATGGGAGAGAAGAAGAAAGGAGAGGAAGAGGGGCCAGAGGAGAGAGAAGAGGAAGAGAGGAAAGAGAAATGCTATGTGCCTGCATCTCCATGGCCCCAGGAAGTGGGACGTGGAGCTGCTCCTCAGCATTCTGTGCCAGGAGTCGCCATGGAGACTGAGCGCTGGCCTCTACATGATTAATACTCTGAGGCAGCTGTCTTCTTGGAGTCTTTTAAAATATACACTACTATTTGAACACAATGATATTTAGAGCAGAAAGATCAAGGTGGGGAGTGGGGGAGGAGACAGTTGCATTACCAGAATGATGACAGGGGCTGGGCCCTTCCCAGGAGACAGAAAAGGGAGGCTAACTTCTCTGATCCCTCTCCCTCTGCCCTCCCTGGATCCAGAGCTTCCAGTCTCATCCACTGCGACATGAGCATCAGCATCCAAAGGGCCCATGCAGCGCCCCTGGCACAGGGCTGTATTCAATGAACATTTGATGAATGAATTTGTTCATTCATTAATTCATTCAGTAATTGTCTATTCGGTGCTTGTCTAGAAAGTAAAGTCTCCTTCCATCACCTTTTCCCATGGAAATCCAAAATTTCCTCTCAGCCTCCCCAGAGTCACATACACACCATCACCACCACCACCTTTCACAATGGCTCCCAAGAACCTGGAATGCTCTCCTCCTCAGCATGTGTCTGATGCGACCCACAGTGTTCCTAATGGCAGTCACTCCAGAGAATTCTTGCAGGGATGGAAACCAGCCAGACGGAGTTTGCACATTTGAAAATCTAGAGGAAGATTCTCCACCTAAAGCCATCTTAAAGTTAAACTCTTTGTAAAATGAATGATCTTTTCCTAAATTATCTTGTGGAGTAGGCTAGCCTGGGCTTGACTCTCAGTGCCACCACTGAATAGAAGTATAGCCTTGAGTGAGTTGTTGAACCTTTTCAAGTCTGTTTCCTCATCTGTGAAATGGGTCTTCAATTCCCTATTCCATAGAGCTTTTGTAATGATTAAGTGATATGTTTGTAGAGTGCTCAGTGTATGAGATTTCCCTCTTGTGTGTAAATTCGTGTTTTTATATTTGAAGTGTGAATAAAGTAGAGTTCATAGATCTAAACTCCTCTCTCTTCCATGCCCACCCAAAGACCTTTATTCTATCTGGGCCCAGAATCTTTTTTCTTTTCTTTTTTTTATCTTGGCCATGCCACGCAGCTTGCAGGATCTCAGTTCCCCGACCAGGGACTGAACTTGGGCCACAGCATTAGAAATGCCAAATCCTAACCACTAGACCACCAGGAATCTATTTTTAAGCTGTTAAAATTTGGGAGTAAGATGGACTGAGCTGGGAAGGGCTACAAAATGCCCATTCCCTCTTTATATTCCCTCCTCCTCCTCAAGGAGCCAAATGTAGATGCAACTGCCCTCCAGAGGTAACCATCCCATGTGCGAGAGTATGTGTATGTGTGTCTGCTGAAGGTGAGGGGCACAGGGGTAGGAATGTGGGCCAGCCCACATCCAGAGCACAAGCTGTGTCCCCCATCTCCTCTCCTATTCCCTCTTTCCTCCCCAGCTCTGCCTGCAGGCCTGGCCTCTAACAAGAGGAAGCTGGACCTTTGTCTTAACACAGACCTAGCCCAACTGCCCTTGGCAAAGAGCAGCAATGGCCTGGGAACTTGCCAAAGGAGTAGGAGAATTATCCATGACTAAGAAGGAGGAGGAATGCCGTGGCAGAGGGAAGAACAGCAGAGGGATAGAGAACCTGGGGCTGGCCAATCTGGCCTGACGGGGCAACCTGGCGAGCCCTGGACACCGGCCTAGCCAAACTCCTCCACTCCCCCTCCCTCCCAGGCAGCAAGATGCCAGCATGGATTTGAGACATGTGTGCCCTGTATGTCTGGTGTGGGATCACCTGGCCTTAGCAATGCATTTGGATTAGAATCAAACCCAGAGTCTGAAATACAGTATAAAGGACATGCTGCCCTGTGTGTCTAATCCTTACAGACAAGTGCTGGGTTTCTGCATTTCCTAAATGGAAACACATGTGCTGCTAACACAGACCTATGTCTGTGGCACTTGTTAGGTCATGCTGCACGTGCATGATTTCCAGACACAAGAGAATAAATGCAAGTGTGTCAGCATGTATTTTGCAGGTGATTATGTGATGACATATTCTGTGAACACACTTGTAGCACTGTTTTGGGGTGGTGGGTAGGGCAGCTAGGGATGGAGATGGATCTCACAGTGCAGCTAGCAATGGAGATAGGTCTCACAGTCATTGTAGAATAAAAACCAAAATCCACCTTCTGGTCCATAGTAAGCACTTAAGGAATGAATACTGAATGAACAAACATTGAGAAGCTGAATGAATGAATGTTTGCATAATGAACACAGGGTGAAAGACCTGAGAATTTGGTGGAGTTTGGGCATTCTTGGCACTCTCCCTTGAAAAAGGAGGCTGGGCAAGGGGGGCTCGGAGATACACTGCCAGTCATGCTGTAGCCCATCACCCCTGAATGGCTTTGTGCCCATTCCTAAGAAAGTAGAGAAGTAAGAGGGAATCCCAGCCCTGCCCCTCCTACCTTCTGGCACCCAGAGTCCCAAGAATTGATGCTCTTCATAAAAAAACATACTATCCCATGTATATACCTAATCCCCTAATTTGGTCCAGAAAGGAGTTAAGTGAACTATAACACAAAATAAAATGAAAAATTTTAAAAGATGAGAAGATAAAACAAAGGGAAAACCATAGCAGAAGAGAGATGAGATCAGGAGAGTAGGCAGGCTTCTTTGCAGGGGTTGACTAGCCTTCTGCAGCCAATATCCACGGCTTCCATAAGGGTATGAAATATATTTTTTAAATTTTTCAGAAGCAGCCCAATTATTCCAGGAACTGATTCCAGGGAAATATAGCCTGTAGATTCTCCGTGTGCTCCTGGGAACAACACCCCTAGAGTAAAGCCATTTATACAAAGGTAGGAAAAAAAGTTTACTACACAAGCATCTCACACCCTGTAGGTGAGAGAAGAGGGAGCAGGAATTGGCCCTACTTCTCTGGAGGACAATTGCCAGTTGTATCAAAATTTTACATACTCTTTGATCCAGAGTTGCACTCGTTGGAATTTATCCCACAGATATATTCACATTTATTTACTCAAGGACTACAACAACGATGACAAGCAAAAGGTTGGAAACTTCCTATACGTTAATGGATAGGGGACAAACTTACCTCCCTTACAGTGGAGTACTATACAGCCTTAGAAAAGAATGACCAACCTCTCTGTTTGGACATGGAGCAATCGCTCAGCTATTATAAGCGGGGGAAAATTCTACTGCAGGACAGTGTGTATGCTTGCAATATGCATAATTTTTTTCTTAAAGAATACACAGGAAATTTAGACGTGGCTACCTCAGGAGGGAGGTGAGTAGAGAAAAGAGAGACTTTTAATTTTCAATTTATAATATACCTTTCTGTGCTAATTGACGTTTTCTCTCACGATATGATCCTTTTTAATTTAAATAAGTTATTTTTCCTAGAACAAGCTAAACAACAAAAGACTATTAAGAATATGAAAAACACACAGATGTGAGCAAATAATGAATAATGGCAATAATCCCTACGGTTTATTGAGTGCCCCGTGCCTAGAATTTCATATGCTCTAACCCAATTAATCTTTATAGCAAATTTATGAAGTAGACGTACGTATCTCCATTTCACAGGTGAGGAAACTGACGTTCGGGGAGATGAAATGACAGAGCTAGAAGGTGGCAGAGAGAGGATTCGAGCCCAAACTGTGGAAACCCTAAGCCCACTGTTTTTCCTAACCGTCCTTCGGCCTCTCCCTCCAAGAGAGAAGTGCACTTACTTGACGTCCGGACCCAGGCGACGCAGCGCCCCAGCCAGGCGCACCCGCGGTCCCGGCGCGCACGGTGCTCCACGCTCAGCGAGCGCGCGCGCACGCAGCGGCGCGGGCCCGGCGGTGGCTGTGGCGAAGACGTCACAGCCCGAGTTTTCCTTTTCGGGAGTCCCCGGTACACATCCTGTGTCCATGTTTGGGCATTTACGTCACGGCGGCTGGGCCGGGGCCTCCCGAAATGGCAGTGGCCCTGGGAGTCGGAAGCCCTGAGCCAGCGCCGCCGCTGCTATATAAGTGGGGGGGCCGCGGGTTGGGGGAGCCCGGCTGCGCTTTGGACAGGCGAGGAACCGCCACCCGAGGCGGGTCCCAGCGAGCAAGGGCGCCTCGGCCACCACCACCCCCAACCCTTTCCCAGAGGTGAGAGCCCGGAGCCAGGAGCCCGAGAGCCTAGGTCTGCGAGGCGCTGGGCGCCCCGACTGTCGGCCTCCCGGCCATCCGTGCGCCCCCAAGCCCAGCGGGCGAGGCCCCCGGAGCCCCGCAGCCGCAGCCGAACCATGCTCCACCTTAGCGAATTTTCTGGCCCCGACGCGCTCCTGGTAAAGTCCACCGAGGGCTGTTGCTCTGAATCCAGTACCGAACTGACCCGGCTGCCCGCCAGGGACCCACCCGCAGCCGCCGGCTATCCCGGAGGTAAGGAGCGCGGCCAGGGGTGCTCAGACGGCGGCGCAGCGCGGGGACGCAAGGTGCCTGAGAACAGGCAGGGCCTGGGACGCTGGAGCTGTGGGGCTAGGGGCGGAAGGAGATTCGGGGTCCTGTGTGTGCGTACCCCCAATGCCACCCCCACCAGGCCTCCAGCGCCTCCGCAGGAACCTGTGCGTGTATCAAGGCATCCTTTTGCCTTTGCACGTGTGTTTTGCGTGTGCATGTTTGTATGTGCGTCTTGGGGCGTATGCTGGCTCCGGCTGGATCAGAATGTGCAAAAGGCACTTTGTGTGTGCCAGTGCGCACCAAGGGCTTCTTGCGTAGGGGCTGCGGGCTCCGAGGCACGGCCTTTGATGTGCGCGGAGCTGATTCCTGCTCCCTCCTCAGCAGGTGACTTCTTGAGCTGGGCCTTGAGCAGCTGCGGCGCCGGGGGGGACTTAGCCGACTCCTGCTTCCTGGAGGGGCCTGCGCCCACGCCTCCTCCCGGCCTCAGCTACAGTGGTAGCTTCTTCATCCAGGCAGTACCCGAACACCCGCACGATCCGGAGGCACTCTTCAACCTCATGTCGGGCATCCTAGGCCTGGCACCTTTCCCGGGCGCTGAGGCGGCAGCATCCCGGTCTCCTCTGGACGCCTCTTTTCCCGCAGGCTCCGACGCCTTGCTGCCGGGACCGCCAGACCTTTTCTCCCCGGATCTGGGCGCTACCGTCTTCCCAGAGGCGTTCTGGGAGGCCTCACCCTCGGCGGGCGCCCCCTCACAGTGCCTGTATGAGCCTCATCTCTCCCCACCCGACGTTAAGCCCGGCCTCCGGGCTCCTCCGGCTTCTCCTGCGCTGGACACTGCCTCGGCCTTCAAAGGTCCCTACGCTCCATGGGAGCTGCTCTCAGCCGGGGCGCCAGGGAGCTGTGGGTCACAGGGAGGCTACCAGGGCGCCCCGGAGGCCCGTTTCCCCCCGATGGGGGCCAAAATTGAAGACCTGCTGTCCATCAGCTGCCCCGCGGAGCTGCCGGCTGGCCCTTCCAGCAGACTATACACCACGGGGGCCTACGATGCTTTCCCGCTGGCCCCGGGTGACTTAGGGGAGGGAACCGAGAGCCTCCCGGGGCTCCTGACCCCTACTAGTGGGGAGGGAGGGAGTAGCGGCGAAGGCGGAGAGTTTCTAGATGGTACGCAGCCTGAGCTTTCCCCGCTGGGCCTTCGCAGCGCCGGGGCGGACTTCCCGAAACCTCTGGTGGCGGACCTCCCCGGGAGCAGTGGCGTGCCTGAGCCTCCAGGACCGCCGCCGGTCCCATTCCCCACAGCCAAGGCGCGGCGCAAGGGGCGCCGAGGCGGCAAGTGCAGCGCACGCTGCTTCTGCCCTCGGCCGCACGCCAAGGCATTTGCTTGCCCGGTGGAGAGCTGTGTGCGCAGCTTTGCGCGCTCTGACGAGCTCAACCGCCACCTGCGCATCCACACGGGCCACAAGCCGTTCCAGTGCCGCATCTGCCTCCGCAACTTCAGCCGCAGCGACCACCTTACCACACACGTGCGCACCCACACAGGCGAGAAGCCCTTTGCCTGCGACGTGTGCGGCCGCCGCTTCGCGCGCAGCGATGAGAAGAAACGGCACAGCAAGGTGCACCTCAAGCAGAAGGCGCGCGCCGAGGAGCGGCTCAAGGGCCTTGGCTTTTACTCGTTGGGCCTCTCCTTCGCTGCGCTGTGAGGGTGAAATGGGTTTGCACATTGGGGCGCCGCAGTCCGGCGCGCACGAGAAAACCTGCCCACCCCTCCCCGCTCCTCTGCCCACTTTCTTCCGGCACGCCCTAGGGCGGGCCTCTGGTCCGGCTTCTAGTTCCCTTGAAGCGCCCGCCGCACACTCTCCGTACAGCACTAGCTCCAAGGACAGCTCCCGCGGTCCGGGCGCTGTCTTCCGAGTCAGCCGCGCTTTGGAGGGAAGTTCTCTCAGGCCACCCACTGAGTAGGCACTTCCCTGGGACTTAAGACACTCTTTTGTAATGGCGCACGCCCCACGCCCTCTCCTAGACCCCCAGAGACGGGTAGGGGCAGAGCCGAGCTGGTCTCGCGCGGGATTTTGTACAGCAATGTCGTTTTCAGCAGCCGTTGGTTGTAACGTTTTGCTTTGGGGTTATTTCCTTTTTTGTTGTCGTTAATTTTTGTAAAGCAGACGCTACTCTCAAGCAGTTGACAAAACTGTTTATTTTTGCAATTAAAATTATTGTGCTAAAAGCTTACTGAATCTGCCATCCAAGCTCCTGACCATTTCCCCACCCACTCCCCCAGGAGTATATGTGCCAGAAGAGAAGGGAGATCCTCACGCTCATGGCATCATTACACACCTACCGTCAGGCACTTTGGCACGTGGTAGGCATTCAATAAATGGGTACTGAATTAACAAATGAATTTAATCACAGCTGACCTAAGGGTTCAAGGTGTTTCTGGAACTTTCAGAGTGGTTGAGAGGCTTAGGTATTAAACATTGTGCATATATTATCCTCCTCAGTCCTCACAATCCTGAGTGCAGCATGGGGAAGCAAAGTACATAACTTGCTGGGTAACCCAGCTAGGAACAGACAGGGTCAAACTCAGATCTGTCTGGCTCCAAAGCCAGTGCTTTTTTCCCAACCCCAGAATGGCGGCACCTCAGCTTATCAGCACTGTTTGGAAAGGCATCCAAGAGGTGAAATAGATTTGGCAACTAGAGGGAGCTCCAGGCAGTAGCAACAGCAGCAAAAGACTGCAGTATTTCAGTGCTGTTTGTGAACACCCAGAGCTTTGGGTATCACAGAGGCTCCAGCCAGTGCCTGTGCATCTGTATGAGAATCACATGCTGTCAGGCCCCAAAGGGACTCAGCATTCAGCTAGACCGTTGATGGGCAGAGCCAAGCCCAGTAAGAAGAGGGTGCTTGCCAGAGGCTGCTTTTCCCACAGCAGCCCATTTACCATCTAGTCAAGCACTGGCCACAGCCCCTTTTCCCTAACTCTCCTTCCAGATGAAACTTCCATGGCTTTTCAGGGCGGGGGGCAGGTGGTGGAGCTAGGAGGGTGGTGAGGAAAGTATGATCCTGTGATGGGGAAAGTGGGGAATGGGTGAAACTCCCCCCCACACACACACTTTACTCCCTAAACTCCCAACCCAAAAGCTTTTACTCTTTCTGGCGATCTTGGGTAGACGCTGGAGCATTAAAAGCCTGCTGTGCTCCCATCTCTCCTCCCCAACAGCTCCTCTCTGCTAAGGAAAGGATAGAGCCTGTCTGGGGGCTTCATTCTTTTCTGAGCTGAGCTATTCTTGAATTAAGAGAGTTCTACAGCCCTAGGATGCCAGATCAACCCAGCTTCTAATCCTTTGGCTACTTCATCCCTTCACTCTCAGATGTGCTCACCCTCCACCCCCACAGTCCATTTGACCAGAGACAAAATTATCAATTCAATTATCAGTGAATTCCACCCATTTTTCTCCCTGAGTGGTAAGTGCTTTCATGTGGTTGAGTACCTTGCATCTAATAAACCAATTTGTGGTAAAGGATTCAATACTACCTCTTCTAGGAGAGTTAACATTTTAATAGAGTAGCCTATAGAGGGCAATGTTTAACCCCGTAGTGAGGCTCAAATGATGGACCATCAGGCACTGTAATAGGGAAGTGGTAGATTCATGGAGACATAAGACGATGATGACTCTCATTATCTGACTATTTAAGTGACCACACCTTTCACTTATAGGCATGGACCACCTGACTTCACTTTCCATGCAGAATAGGGTAAGAAAGAGCATAAAGGCCCAGATTTCAAGCAACTGGTCCCAAACCACACAACCTGAACAAAAGAAGAAGGGCAGACAGGCTGTAGGTGGGTGGTGTCTAACCGGTCCACCCTTGCCCCCTTGAGCAGCGTCCCATCAAGTACTATCAGCTCTGTTGTGCCCCACCTTGTCCTCATACCCACCTAGGCCTAAAATCACTGATGAGAAAATTGCACCCCAAAGAAGTGACTTCGTAGTGGTGCTAGTACCAGGGCCCAGCCTGGTTCTACAACTCCCAGCTGAGAAGTCCCTCCTATTACTCCCAAGGGAAACTGCTCCATTTACTGGAACTTCCCCTAGGGATTTTGATGGAAAAGAATGTTAGGCCAGAGATGGAAAGAATTAAATAAAACAATCAGAAAATCGTCCCAAACCCAGGACCCAAACATAATCGGGGACTAACAGAGAGCTCATTTTCTTTACTTGCTCCTATTTTTTATCTGGTCCTCAAAATGTTGTTTTCTCAGACTTAGTTCTGAGCCCCCTCCTTCCCCATTTCCACACTCTTCTTGGAGATCACATGAATTCCTAGGCTTTCAGCTATCACTGATGCATGGATGACTTCTAAGCCAGCCAGCCCTCATCTCTACTCCAGCTGAAGCCCATGGTTCTGACTAATGAACACCTCCATATGGGGATGTTCACCACAATTTCAAATACAATCTGTCTAAAATCAAATCATCCTTCCATATACCCAGTTTATGCTAAAGGCGACCATCATTTGTTTGGTTCCCCAAAATCACCTAAATAACTACAGTTCTTTTTGTTTGTTTGTTTGTTTGTTTGCGTTACGCGGGCCTCTCACTGTTGTGGCCTCTCCCGTCGCGGAGCACAGGCTCCGGATGCGCAGGCTCAGCGGCCACGGCTCACGGGCCCAGCCGCTCCGCAGCATGTGGGATCCTCCCAGACTGGGGCACGAACCCACGTCCCCTGCATCGGCAGGCGGACTCCCAACCACTGCGCCACCAGGGAAGCCCACTACAGTTCTTCTGTAGGATTCATTTTTTACCCCTCTTTCCCCCACATCCAGGCTGTCACTCAGACTTACTGGATCTTATTGAAGTGCTAAAGGGTCTTTTCTACTCTAATTCATGGTACATTGTTTCCTTTTACATACTGTAATTTTCAGTTTGTGAGCTCATCTTAATTTTCAGTGAGTGGGGGTTTACCTGGTCAGTAATATTCTGTAGGCTGGGTTGAGGGTATGTTTCTCCTGAGTAGTTTTGTGCTTGCTTCTGCCAGGCATTCCAGGAATATCAACTGACGAAGACCAATCTTTATGTTCATTTCTTGACTTGGGCTTCTTGTACTATGTAGGTGTTGTGAGTTTAAACTCTAACTCAAGTAGTTATAAATTCTCAGAGGCAACTCCCCCTTTTCCACCCAGGGCCCAGGTCAGGACAGACAAGCAATATGGGAAGGTATTCCTTCCCCATACTTCCTGGGGTTAGTCACAGCACATCTTGAGCTTACATTTGTCGGTCTCAGTTCCCTTGTTTTGGTCCAAGTAGATTTTCTTCCCTTTCTTGCAAGCTCAGCTAAGCATTTCAGATGTCTGTTATGTTTTGTGAATCAGTCCATGCATTCTTGAGGGACTTTGGTTTATTCCACAGTATTGCTGAAAACTAAAGCCAGAAGATATTGATTCCTCTTTTAAAATATTTCCCCCATTTATCCTCTCTGTTCCTATTGCCAGCACCTCAGTCCATTCCACCCCTTCCACATACGCAAACACTTTGGCTATGACAATCACATAATAGATGGAAGGAGCTTACAAGAACATCTTGTCTGACCCCTCATTGTACAGAGTAGGAAACTGAGGCCCAAGAAGTTTGGGATTTTCTTAAGGGGACACAGATGATGAGAGACTGAAGTGGGCCTTGAACTTGGGCTTTCCAGTTCCAAGACCAGTGCATATCCATATATCCACTTGTTTCACAAGTATTACTGAGTGCCTACCATATGTTGGGCCCATGGGTCCCAACTTTTTTACTTTCTAGTGCACCTGAGGAGTTCGATACACGCACATCAGTAACAAAGCCTCACTCAAATCCTGACTCTCACCCTGGAGAGAAAGGGAAGAGTAATAAGAATCTTGATGAGGCAGGATATGGGGGAGAGTTTGACAAAGCAACCCAGAGTGCTCCTTCCTCCCTTTTCACCCCAACCTCTGTGCCCTGTTTGAAACAAGCCTGCACTACACCAAACTGCTTCCTGTGGTCCCTCTGCCTCCATTCTCTCTCCTTCCGTTTCACACTACACAGCACTACTGATGTAATTTCCCTAAACCATTATTCGTAGTGTTTTATCCCAAACTGACCACAATTTCCACCTTCCTACAAAAAATACATCGCAGTTAAAGCCCTCCATATCTGATACAAACTTATCACCCACCCTCCTCTGTAGTCTCTCCCTTTGCTCTGTGCTCATTCCTCCCCCCTACGTTTGTCCAAATCCTCCTACCGTTGAGCTCCTTCAAGGGCAAGAGGCCTTATCTGATCATCCACATGTGTGGCCACCATATCACTAGGCCTTCTGCCCAGCACACCTTAAGTGCTTAATTATTGGGTTGATTGGTTGGCTAAAAGGAGAAGAGAAAAAGAGAAGGGGAAAGAGGAAGGAAGGAAGGTGGTTGGAGAGCATGAAACTGGGAAAGGATCAGGAGGGAGACGGGAAGAAGCAAGATTGAGGCACCGATGCAATCCATGGGGTTCCACGAGTAGGACCACACTTCTGGATGGTCTGTGCCGAATTCTTCCAGAGCCCATGATTCTCTCCCTCAGGTCTGGGTCCCCAGATGTGTCTGTCATTCAGCTTTCTCTCTCCCTTTTGGCTTTTCTGGCCCACATGGAGTGGGATTCAGTTTAACATTTTTAGAACTGTGGTTCCCATAACAACCAAGCAGAAACTGTTGTCCATAAAACGTAGCCTGGGCACACATGCACACACACATACACACATGTGTGCACGTGTGCACATGCATACCCGAATACACACATAAAGTACATGCATGCCCACTTACATTCGCTCGTATATACACACTCATATGCACAAGCACACCCACATGTATACACATGCATACATTCACACGTGCATGCACTCACAAACACAATGCACACGCGTGCATATGCACAGATATACACCTGTATGCACATGCATGTATGTACACATTCACGAAAACACGTGTTCATACACAAGCATGCCTCAAATTGGTTTGTTCTTTTTAAAATTTATTTATTTTATTTATTTCTTTTTGGCTGTGTTGGGTCTTCGTTGCTGCGCGTGGGCGAGTGGGGGCTACTCTTCGTTGCGGTGCGCGGGCTTCTCACTGCGGTGGCTTCTCTTGTTGCGGAGTATGGGCTCTAGACGCGTGGGCTTCAGTAGTTGTGGAATGCAGGCTCAGTAGTTGTGGCGCACGGGCTTAGCTGCTCCGCGGCATGTGGGATCTTCCGGGGCCAGGGCTTGAACCCGTGTCCCCTGAATTGGCAGGCGGATTCTTAACCACTGCGCCACCAGGGAAGTCCCTCAAATTGGTTTTGCATATTCATAGGAAGCACAGAGTGAGAACAAACATCACTAGAGGAAAAAATAATATATGGATATTTTTGGCAGTCTGCAAAAGCAGGTGGATTTAGGGAATCTTCATTTTGGCAGTGGAAGGCTCAGTAGGCTTAATAGAGCAAAGGGGTGGCAGGAGGGCACTGTATTCAAGCACAGACTTTGGAATTTGGTGACTTGAGTTCAAATCCTGACGGTGCCCTTTTTTGAGCTCTGAGCTTTAGTTTCCCAATCTGTAAAGTGGGGATAATAATAATACCTACTCAATAGGTTTGACAATTGAATGATATGCTTAAAAATGATTAGTGTAATGCCCGGCATTTGGTTAATAGGAGCTGGTATAACTTAGGTCTTAGGAGAAGTGATTTCTTATTTGCTCAATCTAAGACTTTCTTGAGGAGAAAGGAAATTCAGGAGCTATGGGGTAGGAAGAGAAGATGTGGGGGAGGAGGGAAGTTTGAACTGACTGGCTTGGGTCCTTATTAAATTTGCCTTTCTCTCTTCTGACTGGACTCCCGGGTCTCGGCAGGATGAAGCTGGGCGTCGCCCTCAGCCGGGAGCCCCGTGGAAGCCCCCTGGTCCCTGGCTCCTAGCCCCGCCCCTGCCAGTTCCCTTCCCCTCTGGTTAGTGTCCACCATGCATCTCACTCTGGGTGTCTTGGTCTTTTATTTTTTGTAAGTGTCATTTGTATAACTCTAAATGCCCATGATAGTAGCTTCAGACTGGAAAGAGCAAAATAAAGTTAACGCAAGTCTGCAAAAAAAAAAAAAAAAAAAAAAATTTGCCTTTCTTCAAAAGCCACCTGACAACTCTACAAATTATCCCTCCAGATACTAAATGCCCAATGTCCCTGCCTTAGCAGGAATTGGATGGGGTCAAGGAAAGTCCCCATCAGCCTCGTTTATTGGAGAATCCTGGGGCTATGCTGGATTTCTGTTCTGCTGCAGCTGTACGACCCCTAGTGGTCTTGGACCTCAACCCTGCCCAAGCCAGTTTCTTTGCCGTTGTCCAAGCACTGCCCCTAGCCTGAAATGCCATTTCTTCTTTTCCTCATCCAAAGCTCAGTTCATCTCAGCCCTGGGCTTAGTAGCCCCAACACCCTATCTGATTTACCCACTGCAGCCCTGTAAACTTCCTCCAAGCCCAGGACAGTCAGATTGCTCCTGCTTCAATAGATGGATGGGCCTTAAGCCAAGGGCGGGCCCTCTAGGTGCTCCAGTCCCAGGGAGCCAGGCTTCTCCCCTAACCAAGTTTGAGGTGGGAGTGGGTGGGAAGGAACCAGGGCCGGAGCCCACTGTCCCTTTCTTCCTCCACCAGGTCCCGGATAGGATTTGTGACGGGGACACGTGCTCCTAGACGGCACCCTCAAGGGCAAGATTGGGTCCGGGACATGACGGAGTCTGACCGAAGACACTCCTAGTTCCCGTGGTTCCCTAGGGATGCCCAGAGGGGACTGACACAGGCAGTGTCTGCGGAGACTGTGTCTCGGACCCGGGGTCGCTGAGTGCACACCCAGGCGCGCGTCCCAGGAGGCTGCATAGAGCCCGTGGCGCAGATCCCAGGAGTAATGCAGCGCGCCGGCCCTCTTCCCGACCCACAGAATCGCCCACCCCAGGATGTGCTCCGAGTGGAAGCAGGCCCAAGCCAGAGTGGTAGAGTTAGGGCGGAGAGGTTCGGATTAAAGGTGGGCAGCAGAGGTCACAACTGGAGGTGCCCGGGGCAGGGAGAGTGCACTGGGCGGTGCCGCGATCCGGGAAGACAGGGACTCAGGAGGAGCGCGGCTGGTGAGGCCCCTGCACCCCCAGGGCGGCGCCGCGGACCCCTCCCCCACCGAAGCCACCTTCAGCGGAAAACGTGGGGTCCCGGCGCAGCCGCTTCTGGCGGTATCTGCGGCTCCCCAGCTCGCGGGAGAGCCCGCCCCGGAGGAGGGGCCGGCTCCGCCCCACCTCCTTGCCACCTCCCTCCCCCTTCCCTTCCTTTCCTCGGGCCGCGCGCCCCCTCCTCCCTCCTGTATCCTTCCCCCACCCTGTTTGTGTGCCCCTCCCGCTGCGACTGGCTGGGAGGCTTGGCCGCCCCCGCCCCGAGAGGGAGGCGGGGGCGCAAGCCGCGGCGGCTACCCGAGGCTGCGGAGGGGAAAGAGATCCGAGGCCCCGAGGCGGCCCTGCATCTGGCCCGGGCACGCGGGGGCTGCCTCTGCACCCCCAGCCGAGGGCCGCGGGGCCTGGCCTCGTCGCGGGGTGGAGTAGGTAAGGGCGAGTCGCGGGCGTGCTGCGGGACCGCTCCTGGAGAGAAGGCAGGGAGGACCCCAGCCGCTGCCGCCTTCTCTTGCTTCTCTCCCACAGCCCTCTGGAGGCCGGAGAGGCTCCCGGACCGGGGCGGGGGAGGGGATTTGGGCAGGCCAGGGCAGAGGCAAGGAGGCGGTTAATTTAAGGACTTAAAATCAGAACGATTTGGGACCAGGCTTCCCATCCCCCCTCTCGCCAGTCGCTCCTCGAGCCAGGCTGGGGGGCGGGGCGGGCTCCAGATCCCACTGGGACTCTGGACCTTGGAGAGCCGGGGCCAGAGGGAGAGAGGAGGAAGAGCGCCCTCGAACCCCAGCCCTCTCCACCTGCTTCTGAAAAGGGGTGGGGGAGGGGCTTGGTGTTGCGGCCTGGCTGGGCACCTGTGCGGGTGTCTGAGGGTGGGAGGGTTTGGGTGCCCCTGTGCACGTGTGGTAAGTCTGGATGGTCTGGAGGTGTGCATGTGTGTGCACGCATGTTTATGTCTCCTCATATCCCAGTGCCTCCGCCGGTGACTGTGCCCACAGTGGTCTGGATGTGTGCTCCCCACTGCATTGCTTTGCATGTGAGTGTGTGCCACGGTGCCTGTGTGCACTTGCCACAGTCTGCCTGTGAGCAGGAGTGGGGCCTGCTCTCTCCTTAGGTTGAGTCTGCAGTGAAGGGCCCAGATGGTTTTCAGGGTGTGGATCCAGGTGCTGGAGCCATGTGTGTGTGACCTTGGGGGTGTGTGTGCATGCTTGCAGGAGCCTAAGAATGAGGGGGAGCTTAGAACAGAAAAGGCAGTGTCAGAGCTGCCAAGAAGCAGCGGACTGGACGCAGTGACCCCTGTGGGTCTTCACCAGGCTATAGTGACTACTCTGGGATCTACAGATGTTGGGCCACAGCCCCAGGTGTGGAGAGCCAGAGCCTCTGCCTTCTTGGGAGATTCAGGGGGCATTCCTTTATTCCCCAACCACAGGGACACCTCCACCTGGCTCCCCATCCTTAAAATACCTCCTCCACCTGCTGGCAGATGTCTCCTGGAAGCACTGAGCTTAGAGTTTCATTTCTTTGGCCTGTAATGCCATCTACTAATATCCAAATCTTCCTCCCCCATTTCTGTAATTTCCACCTTCTCTGCGTTCCTGCGTGTGGATTTTATATGGAAAGAGGGAGAAAGAGCTTCTGGGCCCAGAAGGCCAGGTGGGAGGGAGAGAAGATGCCAGGGGCATGGTAGAGAGTTGGGGGCAAGGGGAATGACCATCGAAAACCAAACTCTGAAATTCTCAATTTTGCCTGATCTGAATTTAACAGAGAAAGAGACCTAGAGAGGGAGTTTGGTGATATCCACATACTTGTTTCTAGATTTAGGGAATATTTGTTTTTGGAATATTTGTAGTGGGAAAGCGGGTCATGGTTGTGGAAAGGTAATTGCCAACCTGCCTTTGAATTCCCTGGACTTTCCTACCTCTCTGGTAGCCCACCACACCCTTTATTCATTCATTCAACAAATACTTATTGAGTGCTACTATGGGCCAGCCTATGAATATTATAGTATTGGTATGACATTCCACTCCCAACCAGAAGGAACATAGTACTGAAACTAAGAGCATGGTTTTTGAAGTCAGTCAAATGGTACTGACTGACTGGGTTCAAATCCCAGCTTGTCACTGTTTCAGTTATTCACTGGTGTATAACAAACCTCTCCGGCATACAGGGGCTTAAAACTACACTGATTTATTACTTATTATGGTATGTGGGTTGGCTGTGACTGTGGGCTCACTTGGCCCTTCTCAGGTGCATACAGTTGAGAGAGACTGGCTGGAAAGGAACATCAAGATGGCCTTTCATCCTCCAGGGCCTTTCCACACACGGCATCTAATCACTCAGTAGTCTAGCTCAAGTTTTCTACATGGCAGCTGGATTCCAAGAGGAAGTATTCAAAGAGGATAAGCTCTGTGGAACTGCTTATCAAACCTCTGCCTGCATCAGCCTTTAATGTCCCATTGCCCAAAGTCACACGGCCAAGCTCTGAGTCAGTGTGGGAGAGGACCGCATGAGGGCAAGAATACTGGGAGGGATGGCTCATTGGGTGCCACCAAAGCGACAGTTTGTTAAGTCACTTACTGGCCTTGGACCAGTGATTTGGCCACTCTGAGCCTCAATTTCCTCATCCTAAAATGGAGGTGATACTACGTACTTGGCAGCACTGTCGTGAGAACTAAGTGAAAACCATGTTGTCTCACCAGAATAACTAGTAGGTCAATGTTCCCTGCTTTGATTATTAGACTGCAAGCACCTTGAGAGCATTACTGTCTTAGTCATCTTTGTGTCCTCAGTGCCTGGCATGGGCGTTTGTGTTCAACATCTTTTTGTTGGGTGGATAAAATAGAATGAAGCAGACAAGTCCTAAGCCTTGGAGCTCTGCTAGAGCGACAGTGTTGAGAAGACACAGCAAGTTCTGACCTCCCAGTGGGTGACTTGCAGAGTTGCAGAAGCAAATGTTATTCAAGGTGATTCTCGGATTGATTTAATTGTAACCAAATTCACCCAGTTCCATGACAATGAGTGGTGGAAATCACCTTGGTTACATAAATCAATCAATTCATCCTCCATTATTCATTGTGATTCCTCTAAGAATATACTGAGGTCTACTGTGTGTGTGGAAGGTGTGAGGATGAGTCAGTTGCATTGCCCCTGCCCTCCAATGTATGGGAAGGGTAGGATCTGATGTGCAAACAGGTCCATGACCATCCAGTATGTGATACTTGTTACCATGTGTGAAGAGCTATGGTGAGGATTGATTCATGTTGTGATGTGACTTGAGCTGGAGGAGCGGGTAGAAGGCTGCATGGAAAGGGTAGCATCTGAGCTGGGCCTGCAGAATTCACCGATTAGAGGAGGTAGTCCCAGGAAGAGGGACCAGCATGGGCCAAGACTCAAGGATATGACATCACATGGCACTTCTCAGTGAAGCTAAGCCCCATAGGGCTCACTAAGGATGCACGGAGAAGCATAAGCTAGGGCTGACAAGGCTGAGTGGTGGTCAGATTCCAGTCAGCCTTGAGGGCAGGCAAGGCAGGGTGGCCTTTACTTCTTAGAAGATGGCCTGCCTTCAGAGATGTTTTCTAAGAATTAGAGTGACATGACTGGATCTCTTTTTGAGGAAACCATGAGAATTCAAAGCTGGAGGAGTTAGAGACTCCAGTTAGAAACAGTATCAATGTCCAGATAGAAGAGGATAATAGGAGAAGGGCTATAGGAAAAGTAACAAATAGAGTCAAATATTTAGAAGATAGTATTGACAAAAATCAGCAACTGATGAGATCTGAGGGGGACTTTGAGAATTCAGAGATGCGTTGGGGGTTGCACGCAGGGTGCCAGGTAGACAATGAGCATGTTAGTCAAGATGGGAAACAGGAGGAAGAAGCAGGTTTCAAGGGGAGCACTGTGGTATCATGAGTTCACTATTGGTCATATTAAGCTCTCAGCCGCCTACATTAAAATATCATCCATTTCGTCTTCCCTACTTGCTGCTTCTAAGAAACACTTTTAAAAAAAGAATTGCTATAAATTACAGGTCTGAGGCATTGAGTTATCCATGCCTCAGGCTAGCGGAAGTGATGGTATAGATTAAAATTAGGTTATCTCTAAGAAGCATTTGAATATGTTCAGGTGTCTTTCATTTTCAATACTGTCTCTGATTCTCCCATGCAACCCCCTTCCCTTCACGGCTGAGCTTCCTGCGTCTACTCACTGTCTACTCACATCCTCACCTCACTCTCTTCTTAACCCACAGCAGCCAGGCTCATCAAAGTGGCCCTCTCTAAAGTCACTAGTGGACCTTTTCCACCTCTGCTCTGACCGAGTTGTCAACTCCTGTTGTTTACACTGTTTTCTCTACTCCTTCCCACTCCTTCCATCCATGACGTCCTCTCTTCCTGAAGGTTTCCTGCCAGAATTCCCATTTCTGCTGCTGGTTCTTAGGAACTTCTTGGTTCTTCTCCCTCCTCTGCTTCTCTGAGGGTCCACCTTTCCACCCCTGCTCTCCTCTCTCTGCACCCTCTCCGTGGTCCTGTTCATCCACTTTTGTTTTTAGGCTTAAATTGCCAAAATTGTATTTTCAGCTCCATTTTGCATATTGCAAACTATGTACCAAATACGTCTATTTCCAAGGCCCACTGGAACCTCAAACTCATGGAATCTACAACCAAACTCACTCTCTCTCCCCCAAACCTGCCCTCATTCATTTTCCCTCCTTACTGAACCTCATCCCCATCTACATAGATGCTCAAAACTCCAAACCTGAGCCTGACCCTTGACTCCTCCCTTTCGTACCCACCGCAGTCATTCTGTCACCAAGCCTTCTCCCTTCTCCTTTCTTAATTGTTCCCAGATCCATCCTTCTCCCCATTTGCACTCCTGCTACCTTGGCTAACAATTTCCATGTGTGTTCCTGTAGCCTTCTTCCTGACGTTGGCCCTCTGTAGTCCATTCTCTAAACTACATCTGATTAAGTCCTTGCCATCCCTTCATTCCACAAATATTTACTGAGCACTTAGTGGGCATTGTTGTTAAGTGCTGGAGAAATAGCAGTGATCGAGAAAGATAATGTCTCTACCCTCATGGAGTTTACGTTTTCCTTCCCTATGAGAGGTATACTCTTTCTCAGTTCCTTGCCTTTGTACGTGCTCTTTCTGCTGCTCAGGATTGTTTCTTCCCCTCCCCAACCTTATAATTGCCCTTCCTCACCTGACAACTCTATTTTGCTCTTCAAGAGTCAGCCTGCAGTGGAGGCTAACACAACATTGTAAAGCAACCATACTCCAATAAAAATTAATAATAAAGAAAGAGTCGGCCTAGATGCTACTACATCTGGGGGTTCCCCAACCCCCCCCCCCAGTTCCTCAAGCTAAGTGTAGAATTCTGTGCCAGTCTCTTGCATAACATTTATCTCATGACTACACCATCCAATCCCTTAGTCTGTCCCAGATCACAGGCTGCTTGAAGGCAAGGATTGGATCTTGTAGGTCTGTGTGTCCTCAACATCCCTAGCACAGCACCTGGTATAGTTCATGGCACAGAGCAGGTACTCAGTAAATGTACGTTGAATGAATTCATGTTGGAATAGTGTTTAGGAGAGAATTCTAGGTTTGAAATACAGATTTATAAGGGTATTAGTTAAGACTTTTGATTGCAAATGACAGAAATCCAACCCAACCCAGATTATTTTAAGCAAAAAAGGATATGTACCAATTCATATAACTGGAAAAAAGAGGGATGAGTGGATCTTGGGCATAACTGTACACAGGTTCTCAAAGGTGGGTGAAGGACTTCCCTGGTGGTGCAGTGGTTAAGAGTCCACCTGCCAATGCAGGGGACATGGGTTCAAGCTCTGGTCCGGGAAGATCCCACATGCCACGGAGCAGCTAAGCCCGTGCGCCACAACTACGGAGCCTGTGCTCTAGAGCCTGAGGGCCACAATTACTGAGCCCGCGTGCCACAACTACTGAAAACCTGCATGCCTAGAGCCCGTGCTCCGCAACAAGAGAAGCCACCTCAGTGAGAAGCCCACGCATTACAACAAAGAGTAGCCCCTGCTCACTGCAACTAGAGAAAGCCCATGTGCCGCAACGAAGACCCAACGTAGCCAAATAAATAAATAAGAAAAATATTAAAAAAAAAAAGTGGGTGAAGACTCTAACTCTTGACTAGGCTTCACTCTGAGTGTTGCCACATTTTCTCCCCACCAGTCATGGGTTTTCTCCATGTCATGGGTGGAGGTTGCAAAAGGCCTTAGACAGCTTCATCATCCCTAGCATGTGATCCCAGAGAGTCAAGAGGACTCCTCAGTCTTTCATATAAATTCTCAGTGAAGGATTCAGTTGGTTCAGCCTGAGGAATCATTATGGCCAAGAAGATGGGGGTACAGTGATTGGTCAGGTCTGGGTCCACCCTACTAGGATTGGCAGCCCTGTCAGAACCACATGGAGTGGGGAGGGGCAGCTCACCAAAGAGGAGATGAGATGTTGCTATTACCAGAAGGTAAAGAAGACTTGCTGAGCAGATAAAAATAATAATGTTCACTGCAGGAACTCTTAGTGACTACGTGGTAGTGGAGGCCATGAAAATGCAAGACTATCTGTGTTTCTGGCATGTGAAAATGTGACAGTAGACAGGAGCCAGAGAAGGCACACATCTGGACATGGTTGGTCTTATTTGAGAGGAGATGAAACTCACACACTGGAAAGCCTTAAAAAAAAAAAAAAAAAAAAAGCTAATGCTTCTGATCGAGTTTTCTACCCAAAGAAAACAACCTTGGGCTGGACTTAAAAAAAAGTAGACTTGGACTTCGCTGGTGGCTCAGTGGTTAAGAATCCCCCTGCCAATGCAGGGGACACAGGTTCGAGCCCTGGTCTGGGAAGATCCCACATGCTGCGGAGCAGCTAAGCCCGTGTGCGACAACTACTGAGCCCGCCTGCCACAACAACTGAAGCCTGTGTGCCTAGAGCCCGTGCTCCACAACAAGAGAAGCCACCACAATGAGAAGCCCGCACACCCCAACGAAGAATGGCTCCCACTCGCTGCAACTAGAGAAAGCCCGTGCATAGCGACAAAGACCCAACACAGCCAAAAACAAATAAATTAATAAATTTAAAAAATGAGGTATTAATAGTATTGACTGGGGACTGGAGTCCCTGGAATCCCCCTAGATTTAAAAAAAAAAAAAAAGTAGACTTGAGATAGACATCTGAGATGGGGGAAGGAGATAACAGTTCCTGAGGATGGCAGGGAGGCAGGGCCAGGCTGAGAAAGGAGGCAGGTCTTCGGTCTGCAGAGGTTGCTGATTTGGGGAGACTAGAAAAGGAAAATCTCTGACTGTTCTGTCAAGGTGATCACAGTACAGGATTGTGATGGAATTTGAATAGACAACACTTCTATTTTGCCCTTTCCTTCTCTCCCTTCCTCCCTCCATCACCTTCTTGCTTGCGTTCAGGCAAAGCTTCATGCTCATGCTGAGAAGGTGGGTAGATCTAGGCAGAAATATTCCTAAGAATGATTCATAGTCATTCCTCAGCTCCAGCAGATGGAGGGAAACTGTGGGGTGGGCTGGCCTCAGGTGAAGAGCCACCTGGATCCCAGAAGCCCCTTCCTTCCTCTAGCTCGCACATCCACACTTAGGCCTATACCCCCAGGCCTCCCCCTTCCCCTGCTCTTCTAGAAGCCTGGCTAGCAAGGTGCTAGCAAGGTGTAGGCAAGATTCCCCCACAGGAAGGACCAGTGTTTGGCTGAGATGGACAGGCATACACAGGCGCTCAGAAACCCGGCTGAACGTGCATGAAGAATAACCCTGTTCCTGAACAGTTGTGTGTGTGTGAACCAAGTTCTCCTTATAATATATACCTGATCACTTTGCCAACTTCCTCAGTTTTATCTATAGCCATTAGTCTATTCAGGTTTTTTATTTCTTCTTGAGTCAATTTTGATAATTTATATTTTCCTAGAAAAGCATTCAGTTCATCCAGATTTTCAAAAATTTGGGCCAGGAGTTGTAACTGGTAGCATTTCAGTAATTAAAAAAAAATCTCTGTGTCAGTGGTTATATCCATCTTTTCATTATAGCGTTATGTATTTGTTTTCTTTCTTTTTCTCTTTGAATAGATTTGCCAGAGGGCTATTTATTTTGTTGGTCTTTTCAGAGAACCATCTTTTGGATTTACCCCTTAAGGCTACTGTTTGAGGGGGTTTTTTTCCTCTCTTTTTTTTAAAATTTTTATTGGAGTATAGTTGCTTTACAATATTGTGTTTCTACCGTACAGCAAAGTAAATCGACTATATGTATACATGTATCCCCTCTTTTTTTGGATTTCCTTCCCATTTAGGTCACCACAGAGCATTGAGTAGAGTTCCCTGAGCTATACAGTAGGTTCTCATTAGTTATCTATTTTATACATAGTATCAATAGTGTATATATGTCAATTCCAATCTCCCAATTCATCCCACCCTCCCTTTCCCCCTTGGTATCCATACGTTTGTTGTGTATGTCTTGTCTCTATTTCTGCTCTGTAAATAAGATCGTCTATACCAATTTTTTCAGATTCTTGAGTGTTAATATACCTAAAAGATGGTGATGTTAGAACAGTGACTAATATTTAGTTTTTTAAAAGAAATTTAAGTCCCTATCTCATACATACTAATGTACTTTTAGATGAAATGATACAATAACTTGGATTTGCTCAAAATTATCCAGTGACGGAGGAGGTGTGAGCCGGAGAACAGTGTACAGATGAAAAAAACTGGCCACGAGTTGATAATTTCTGAAGCTAGATGATGGGTACATAGGAGTTCATCATCATTTTCTCTCTATTTTGGAATATGTGTGAAAATCTCCATAACAAAAAGTTGGGTTTTTTAAAATCCTTGTTTCACCATGCATACCCAAAATTTCTAGATGGATGAAAACTCCAGTGTATAAAGGAAACCACACAGCCTGAAATGTTTGCATGCTACCAGTCATTGTCAGTTATAATATTATGGTTATTTGTTTAAAGCCCTTAATTTAAAAAATGTTCTGGACTTTTTAAAAAAGGAGATCACAAAGTACTAAAAGTTTATATAATCCTTGGATAGGGATGGACTTCCTAAGCATGACAACAAAATGAGAAATCCTAAAGATTTTACTGAAGGAAACTTTAAAGCTTTAGTATATCAATAAAGACTGTAAACAAAAGTAAAAGCTAATCAACACACTCGAGAAAAATATTTGTAGTATATAAATGACAAAATATCAATATTATAAAAAGTCTTCAAAAATCAACAAGAGGGCTTCCCTGGTGGCGCAGTGGTTGAGAGTCCGCCTGCCGATGCAGGGGACACGGGTTCTTGCCCCGGTCCGGGAAGATCCCACATGCCGCGGAGCGGCTGGGCCCGTGAGCCATGGCCGCTGAGCCTGCGCGTCCGGAGCCTGTGCTCCGCGACGGGAGAGGCCACAACAGTGAGAGGCCCGCGTACCACCAAAAAAAAAAAAAAAATCAACAAGAAAAGATGAATGTTCAGTATAAAAATGAGCAAAGTAGTACATAGTCAAGGCACCAAAAAGATATAAATGACCGATAAATTGTGAAAAAATGTCCAGCCATTAGTAATCAAAAAAATGCAAGTGACACAGCCAGGCCATTTTTCAAATGGGCAAGAGTACATCAAGGCCAAAGCATGAAGCTGTGGAGTTTGGCTGCAGCCGACAGATGATCGGCATCATGGAAGGATCGTAAGCAGGAGCTATGTCTAGTCAGAGGCATCTGGTGCCTGATATAGGGCGGTAGAGAGCTGTGAGACCAAAGACTGGACTAGCAGTCCAGGGGTCGGGGGAGCACAAAGCATGAGAAGAGAACAGCTGTGTTGAGAGAATTCAAAGGAGAAATCAGCTGGTCTTGATGGCTAGCAGACAGCCAAATCAAGGTGGCCAGGGCTGTGGGGTGCCTGGGAGGACAGTGGCACTGTTGAGGGAAACAGGGATGCTGGGGAGTGGGTCAGGGAAGTCCAAGGTTTGTTTTTTGGTGCTGTGGGTCTTTGTGGTAGTTTAGAGCCTCATTACTGGCTACCAATTCAAATGATTTAATCTACAAAAAAATTTGCTGCCTCACACAATTGACAAGTCCTGGGTTAAAGTGTTGGGCACATCTGGATCTGGGTGCTCAAGGGATGTCATGAGGAGTCTTTTTCTTCTTCTCACCCAGAGAGAGGACAGAAAGGGCCACCAGCAGCTCCAGCCTCACACTGCCGGCTGAGCACAGGTCTAGAGTGGCTGTATTGGCCTGGCCTAGGAAACTCACCCAGTACGGAGGGATAACTGTGACTGATGAACAGGCCAAGGTCACATGAGCTCCCCTGGAGCCTGGGGGTGGGGTCAGCCTTACCCAAACAACATCGACTCAGAGTGGGGGGGAAACGGTTCTCCAAGGGAAAACTGGGGTGTCTACCTACAAAGGGGGACTGGAGTTGAACAGCAAAACCAATAAATGTCCACTACCTTCCACCTCTGTCCAAGATCTAGACAGATCCCCCTTCTCATATAATTTTAAAACTTTCTCTGTTTCTCATAATGCAATTGTCCCTCACAAAACTTAAAACACACTTGTCCCACCTCCGGAAGGAGACGTTCCAAGTTCTCACCACTTACCATGCCCAGCCCCAATTCAAGATCTTATCTGTCATGGTACTGAGCTAGCCCCTCATGGTCTTTCAATTTATGGCCAAACTACAATGATGGAAGAAAAATTGGATAACTGAAAGAACAAAACCCTCCCAGTTGAAGAGGGGAGGTGAGGGAGAACACTCAGGGGTCATAAGTCCATAGCCCAGTCCACATGCTTGACCAGTCGGCGTGAATGAGGTTCCCTGGCCCACCTATCGGCTGCTCTGGTTCTGCTGTCTCGGAGAGCATCCCTTATCCTTCATGCTCTGTGGCCATGTGCAAAAGGGGCTTTGAGGGGTCACCTCCCATGCAGGTTTGGGGGTGGGAAACTTTAGGGGCTGAGTAATCCCTGGCCTTTGTTTTCCAGGTTTGTGGGTTATTCCTGGCAATACGATCCCTTTAATGATTAGAAAGCTCTCAGTCAGTTCGTATTCAGCCATCCCCAGAGCTATTAACCAAACTAGAGACCTATTGAAAGTTATAATTCTTTATTTTTATTTATTTTTATTTTTTATTTTTTTGCGGTACGCAGGCCTCTCACTGTTGTGGCCTCTCCTGTTGCAGAGCACAGGCTCTGGACGCGCAGGCTCAGCGGCCATGGCTCACGGGCCTAGTCGCTCCGCGGCGTGTGGAATCTTCCTGGACCGGGGCATGAACCCGTGTCCCCTGCATCGGCAGGCGGACTCTCAACCACTGCGCCACCAGGGAAGCCCGAAAGTTATAATTCTTGAATCAAGTCCCTGGTGATGCTGTTGGGGGAGGAGGAGGAGTTGTCTCTTAGCAACAGGGCTTGATGCTCTGCCTGTCCCAGGAGCCCATGATTCTGTGGCTCTAGCTAGGCCTCTGCCGCAGGGCAATGCAAACTCCTAGTCTGTGATGAGAGGCAGAGTTTCGTTTGCCCCTTCTCCCTCAAGCTGCATCCCACTGGAAGGCTACTTGTATTGGAAGCAACGGTTGCCTCTGTTGAGCTGGGAGGGCACAGCAGGAGGGGTTCAAGAAGGCCTGAGGAGTGAAGAACCTCTCAGGCCCCAGGTTTGTCTCCCTCTGCGTTTCCAGCCTGCCTGTCTTTGCTTGAGCTGACTTTAGCTAGAAGCAGAGAACTGGCTCTTAATTATCTGACTCTCAGCCATATTGAATTACTGGCCTCAGGCAGAAAGGGCCTCTCTGGGCAAAGGAGCATTTTCTTCCTCTCTGCTTTCAGATGGGCCCCTTTTAGCCAGAGTGTGTCTCTTTCTTGTTGGACATTTTTCTACAAGTCCCCTAAAGTTCCAGCCTTGGTAGGAACATCTGAGCTCTAGAGGCCGTGGGAGAGTTTCATCAGCTGCTTTGCTGCTGTGTAGCAGGCTTCACCGACTTCTGAGCAGGGGAAGCATTACGGTCCCTCTTCAGCTAATTCCTTCTAAAATTTTTTCCCAAAAAATTTGACTTCTGATTCTAATTTCTGAGTTTGCAATTTTTTCTGGTGCAGATAACACAGACCCAACTCCAACTGGCTAAAGCAAAAGGAATTGATTGGCTCACACAATTGAACAGACCAGGATCTCAAACAGTGTGAGGAATCTCTCTCCATCTCACTTCTACCTGTCTGTGTTGGCTTCATTCCCAGGCTTCATTCCCAAAGGAGGCAAAGATGGCCCTCACAGCTCTGGCCCTCCCCATCAGCTTTGAAACCTGAGCCCAAAGAGGATGCTTTCCCCAGTAATGCCAGAGAAGTCCCGGAGAAATGACTCATTGACTCAAGTTGGGTGATCTGTGCCCATCTCAGGACTCTGATTGGCCAGGCCTATATCACATTCTTACCCCTGGAGCAAGGGTGAACCATCAACCCCCACCCAGACCACATGGACTGAGAAAGTGGGGAAGGAAGGATGGTTCCCCAAGGTCAAAGCAGGGTGCTGTTGCCAGGGGGATGACTGGGTGCTGGGCTGGCAAAGGGAACAGGCATCCACCCATACATCCATGTGGAAAGCCAGAAGGCAAACGGAACTCAAGAGTAGGTCAGGATGGAGAGGTAGGGCTGAGAGTCAAGGCTTAAAGATGTGAGTAAACCAGACTGTGGGAGTGAACCAGAGAGAGGCAAAGGGGGCTTGAAGGCAGACCTCCCATCAGGAGATAGGAAGATTAGGAAGACAGCAAGAAGAAAAGGTCAGAGAACCCAAACGGGGCAGCTTCATGGCAGCCTATGAACATGGAGTGGTCAGTAGTATTATCCAAGGGACGAAGTAAGTGAAGACCCTTGATGACAACTACATTGTCTGATTAGCAGGTGGTCTGTGACTTGAAGAGCACAGTGATAGAGGAGGTGGTTGAAGCCTGGTAGCAGGCAGTTAGGAAGAGGAGGGCAGTGAAGAATAGGGTAGGGATCCCACAAGGCAGGGGAAGGGTGACCGGAAGCCAGAGATGAGGGGGGATGGGCAGCAGGCATTCAGGGTGACCAGGAGTGGGATGCCAGGAAGGGTGGTGACTTGTGCCAGAAGGAACCTGGAGAAGACAAGTATCATGGCCCTTGAGGCAAAGGGCAGAGCAGGGATGGGAGGGAGTGGGACAGAAGCAGGAACGGGAACAGTGACATACATAGGTATCATCAGGTGAGGTGACATCTTGGTCACTGCAACATGGTACCAGTAGTCCAGCTGGCCTAATGAGTGTGGTTTGCAAGACACGAAATAAGCATGTTTTTTGAGATGTAATAAGCTAGTACATATAGTACACTAATCGTAAGTGTACATATGTGTAAACTGTATAACCTTACATATACACCTGTATAACCACCACTCATATCAAGATAGAGAGCATTTTCAGCATTACATAAAGTTCCCTCCTGCCCCTGCCCAGTCTGTATAGGCCCCAGGGGTAAACTCTCTTCTGACTTCTGTCATCATCAATTTAGTCTGTTCTTGAACTCCATATGTGTGGAATCCAGCAGTATGCAACCTAGTCTGGCTTCTTTCATGCAGCATAATATTAAATGGATTCACCCATGTTGTTGCATGTACCAGTAGTTCCTTTTCTTATTGCTGGGTAACATCCCATTATGAATATAACACAATTTATCCATTCTACTGGTGATGGGCACTTCGGTTATGTCCAGGTTGTAACTATTATAAATAAAACTAATGCTTTTTTTTTCTTTCTTTCTTAGAGAATTCTCATTCTTTCTCACTCTCATACATGCACAGCCCTCACACAGGTACTGGAGCAGGCCAGTCCCTTCTGGGAGGTCTGGCCATTGGTCTCCCCTCGCCTCTCTCTTCTGGGCACGTGTTTTCTGGGGAAGTCAATTTTGTCATGGGTGGAGGATACGGGTTGGAGGTGGGGAGGGATACCAACCTCCTAAGGCTTGCTCCCTCTCTTCTAGCCTCCTTGCCCCTGGCCGCCAGCGCCCTGAGTCTGCCTGACCCCTCAGGGGGGCTCGCCCGCAGCCCCCCATGAGCGCGCCCGGCTGACCCTCAGGGCGGCCGCGGTGGAGCCCGGGAGTCGCGGGTACGGCGGGACCATGGCCTCGCTGGACCTGCCCTACCGCTGCCCCCGCTGCGGGGAGCACAAGCGCTTCCGGAGCCTGTCGTCGCTGCGCGCGCACCTGGAGTACAGCCACACGTACGAGACGCTCTACATCCTCTCCAAGACCAACAGCATTTGCGACGGCGCCGCGGCGGCCGCGGCTGCCGCCGCCGCCGCCGCCTCCGGCTTCCCTCTGGCGCCTGAGCCTGCTGCCCTGCTGGCCGTGCCAGGCGCCCGGCGCGAGGTCTTCGAGAGCACGTCCTTCCAGGGCAAGGAGCAGGCGGCCGGGCCGTCCCCCGCGACGCCACACCTGCTGCACCACCATCACCACCACGCACCCCTCGCCCACTTCCCTGGCGACCTGGTGCCCGCCAGCCTGCCCTGCGAGGAGCTGGCTGAGCCGGGCCTCGTGCCCGCCGCCGCCGCCGCCGCGCGCTACGCGCTCCGCGAGATCGAGATCCCTCTAGGGGAGCTATTCGCCCGCAAGTCCGTGGCCTCCTCGGCGTGCTCGACGCCGCCGCCCGGGCCTGGCCCCGGGCCCGCCTCTGCCTCGCCCGCGTCTCCCTCGCCTGCCGATGTGGCTTACGAAGAGGGCCTGGCTCGCCTTAAGATCCGCGCGCTGGAGAAGCTGGAGGTGGACCGACGGCTGGAGCGGCTGAGCGAGGAGGTGGAGCAGAAAATCGCGGGCCAGGTGGGCCGGCTTCAGGCCGAGCTGGAGCGCAAGGCGGCGGAGCTGGAGACTGCGCGGCAGGAGAGCGCGCGGCTGGGGCGCGAGAAGGAGGAGCTGGAGGAGCGCGCTTCCGAGCTCTCGCGCCAGGTGGACGTGAGTGTGGAGCTGCTGGCCTCGCTCAAGCAGGACCTGGTGCACAAGGAACAGGAGCTGAGCCGCAAGCAGCAGTGAGTGGCCCGAAGGGCCTTGTGGGTGGGTGTGTCCGCGAATGTTCCTGAGTAGGTGACCACGCGTGTCACTGTGCCGCCGCCACCACCGTGAGTGTGGCTATGTATGTGCCCAAATTATATGGGATCTGTGGCCACTAGCATGTAATGGTGGTGCGCGTGTGGCCAAGAGTGTCATGAAGGTGTGTGTTTAGGACTCTGAGTCCATGGCAGTGTGACCGCGTGTGTAAAGACGGTTTCTCTTCCTTATCTGACCTCCTACCAAGGCCAGTTCCTGATTGTGACACCAGATCGTTTTCCCTTTTGCCTACTCAAAGACATGGCTCAATTCTCCCTTCTCCCTTTGCCCCCGTCAGGTTTTTCCTATCTACTGTATCATTACTGAAAACATACAGACATACGGTCCTTTCTCCACTCTGCCTAACCCTATCTCCCCATTAAGCTACCACCCCTTCTCTCCTCCTTACAGAAAAACTCCTTGAAAATATTGTTTCTATTCCTCATCTTCAATTTCTTTCCCCATTTTCTCTCTTGAACCCACTCTGATCAGTTGTCCACCTCCATCACTATCCTCCATGTCGTAAATGACCTTCATGTTACAGAGGCCAAGTCATCATCTTACTTGCCCCATTGGCAGCCTTTGACACAGCTGATCCTCGAAACGCCTCTTTAACTTGGCTTCTAAGACACTCTCTTTGGAATTACCGTCTGTCTTTCTATTGGCTTCTTTTCAGTCTTCTTTGCTGGCTTCTCCTCATTCCTCTGGTCTTTCAGTGTAGAATTATGAAGAACACAGATGTTATTTATTTGTCCCCATTGTGATATAAGCTCCATGGGGGGCAGGAATTTTTCTCTGCTTTGTTTACTGATGAGACACCCCAACACCTAGAATGGTGCCTGGCACCTAGAAGGTGCCTGTAAATGGTGAATGGATGCATGAACAACTGTGAATGCACTCGAGAGTAAATACTCACATGACTGTTAAGTGTACTGTGTGTCCGTGCAACTCCTGGAGGTTGGTGCAACTATAAGTGTGCTTTTCTGAATCTGAGAACGTTTCTGAAAGTGTGTGTGTTTGAATGTGTTCGTAGGACTGTGCCTCAGACTGTGTGCCTGTGAATGAATGGGATACGAGTACATGTACATGAGCGTGGGGGGCTGTCTGCTGGGCTATGTGGACTGTAAGCGTGTGCCCGTGAGCGTTTCTGGAGAGGGGAGGTGACTGTGTGTGACTGAGCACGCCTGTGAGTCTTTCTGTGGGGAGCAGCGGTGTCTGGTTGTGTGTTTGGGCCTGGGTTGGTGGGGTGTGCGTGTATGACTCGGAACATGCGCTTGCATTTTTGTGTGTGCCGTGGTGTTGTGTGGGGCAGTGTTCCTGGGTGTGTTCTGTGTGTACCCACGTGACCGCGAGCGGACCCTGCGGCCAGCTGTGCCCCTGTCTCTCCCTACCGCTCAGGGTCTCCTCCGGAGGGTGGGTGGGCAGCCAGGCCAAGGCACTGGGGTAAAGAGACTGCTCCGGGCCCAGGGAGGTGGTGCAGATTGACCAGTTCCTGAAGGAGACAGCGGCGCGGGAGGCCAGCGCCAAGCTGCGGCTGCAGCAGTTCATCGAGGAGCTCCTCGAGCGGGCCGACCGCGCTGAGCGGCAGCTGCAGGTCATCAGCAGCAGCTGTGGCAGTACTCCCAGTGCCAGCCTGGGCCGCGGAGGTGGGGGAAGTGGTGCTGGGCCCAGTACCCGGGGTCCAGGCAGGACGGTGAGTGCCCACCTGCCTTCCCTCCTCCACCTGCACACCTGACCCCCTACAGCCATGCCTCACACATGGCCTGACAACCCCCCGCCCCATGATGCTCCGTGCTTCCTTCTTTGGCTCTTCCCCATAAGCAGATTCCAGGCCTGAAGTTGGGGTCCAGGAATAGGGGAGACCCTCTGACAGCAGACGTGCCAGCCCTGAGGCTGTAGTGAGATACCATCCAGCAACCCCAGTCCTCAGGCAGGGGTTTGCCTCTGCCCATCCCTGCAAATGAGAGCCCAGGAGCCACAAGCCGGGGTCTGGGGTGCTTGGTGGGTGTGGGGAGGGGGCTGGGGAGCCTGCCTCTCTGGGCTGTCTATCTGTCTACTTGTCCATCTTTCCCAACTGTTCTCCTTCTCTCTTCTCCACCCCCCCTTCTCTCCATCTTGTACCCTGTTTCTCCTGTTCCTTCTCATCCTCTGGCCTCCTCTGCCCCCTGCCCTTCCCTCCCACTCTGGGGGCCCACAGCGAGAACACCACGCGGGCCTGGCCATGCCTAGCACGTATGCAGTGTCACGGCATGGCTCCTCTCCCAGCACAGGGTAAGCCGCGGGCCTGGCCCGCCCCACACAGCCCACCCTCCCCCTGGAAAGATCCACTGGCTCGCTGGCTGGCTGGCCCATCTGGGCCGTGGCTTCCCCTTCTCCCCCCGTCCTCCTCGGGTCACCTCTGTCTGGCTTTCCACACTCAGAGGGGACTCTTGGAAAGTAAGGTGGGTGGGTTGCCCTTGGCCAGTGGTGGGGTGGCATGGGGAGTTCAGGCAGGCCTAGGACCCCTTGCTCCTCACCACCTGGTCCACCCTACCCCAGGGCCTGCAGTCGCATCCCAGCTGCATCCCAGAGCTCAGGCTGCTATGACAGTGACAGTCTGGAGCTGCCCCGGCCAGAAGAGGGGGCCCCTGAGGACAGTGGCCCCGGGGGCTTGGGCACACGGGTCCAGGCTGCCAACGGCGGCTTGGAACGGGCCCAGCCCCCTCGCAGCTCAGGCCTGCGGCGCCAGGCCATCCAGAACTGGCAGCGCAGACCTCGCCAACACAGCACGGAGGGGGAGGAAGGTGACGTCTCGGATGTGGGCTCCCGAACCACCGAGTCAGAGGCTGAGGGCCCCTCGGATGCCCCCCGCCCTGGGCCTGCTATGGCTGGGCCGTTGAGCAGCTGCCGGCTCTCTGGTGAGTCTCAGGAGGGGGACTGAGAGGCCAGTCTTTCCATGGTGCTGGGCGCTCTCGGGACATGGGGCTGAGGCAGTAAATCTCCTGGGCTTCTGCACCGCCTTTCGCCTTGCCCCAGACTTCCCACAATGAGAATGACAAACTCGCTCCCGCACAGGGCCCAGCAAGTTTGGAGCAGGAGCTGCTGGGACAGGGCGGTGATGTAGCACAGGGGCACTCAGGTTGGGTATTGCACAAGGATGCCACAGCTAAGGGGGTCCCTTCACATGACATTCACAGGAGAGGAGTTGAGTGTTCAAACTGAAGCCTGGGGACAGCAGGGCGAACCCTCTCCTGTATCCACACAAAGCCATGTGCATATGTGAGTGGGTCAGGGTCAAGAGGCTGGAGAGTTCAGGTCAGGGTGCATGGCTGTGCCTTGGTGACTGCTCTGGGCAACCTCTTGCCGGCATTCTGTTCACAGATGCAGGGTTTCTGTCCAAGCCCCTTCCTTCTCCAACCTTGACTCAGTCACCTCATCTGGGGGATGACTTTGGACTATGTGATGATATACGACCTTAAAAAGAAAGTTCCCTTGAGGAAGGGCCACCTTTTTCTAATTTGCAAAATTAAGAATGAGGGTGATGCAGAGGAGGGGGAAGCAGAGGCCCTTTGTCCCTCCTCCCAAGTTGCTGGTCCCCTGGGATGGTTCTGTCATGCCCATTCCTCCTGCAGCTCCTACCCTACCCCAGCTCCCCACCCATACCCCACACTGACCTTTGACCCCGTGATATTGTGCAGCCCGCCCTGAGGGAGGCAGTGGGCGGGGTCGGCGAGCTGAGAGGGGCAGCCCCTCACGCTCCAATGAGGTCATCAGCCCGGAGATCCTCAAGATGCGAGCCGCCCTGTTCTGCATCTTCACCTACCTGGACACGCGCACACTGCTACATGCCGCCGAGGTCTGCCGGGACTGGCGCTTCGTGGCCCGCCACCCTGCCGTCTGGACACGGGTGCTGCTTGAGAATGCCCGCGTCTGTTCCAAGGTGCCTGTCCCTGCCTGCTGCCCTGCCCTCCCAATCACCCTTGCTGTGAACCCACCTTTTTCCTGGCAGAGTCTGGCCCCGCAAGGTCTGGTCCTTGCAACCTTTTCAGCACCCCGGCTCCAACCTGACTCCCCGAAATGCTCTTGTGAGGCCTCCTATCCTGGGGCTGGTCCACCTCCAGCCAACCAAACTCAGATCCCCTCATCCCCAGGTAACCCCTCTCTCCCTGCAGTTCTTGGCAATGCTGGCTCAGTGGTGCACCCAGGCGCACTCGCTGACACTGCAGAACCTGAAGCCCCGGCAGCGGGGCAAGAAGGAGAGCAAAGAGGAGTATGCCCGGAGTACCCGGTGAGGCCACGGTGGGTGGGTGGGGGCTGCTTCTGGGCTGCAGACCCAGAGTGATGTTGGGATGCTTCCCAGAGGAGGAGCTGGCCACACACAGTGCCCTGACCTCTTGGCTATCCCCAGGGGCTGTCTGGAAGCAGGGCTAGAATCTCTGCTGAAGGCAGCTGGGGGGAATCTGCTGATCCTGCGCATCTCCCACTGTCCCAACGTCCTCACCGACCGTTCGCTCTGGCTGGCCAGCTGCTACTGCCGCGCCCTGCAGGCCGTCACCTACAGGTGGGTCCGCACTGCAAGAAGCAAGGCCTCGGGCCCCAGGGATCCCTGGACTCTGCATACCCTTCCCCCAGGGCTCTTGGGCAAAGGGACCCAAGAGCTCTGTGGCCCAAGGGAAAGGAGCAGAGGCCCTCAGAGTTGGTGGCCCCAGCTTTATCTTTTCAACAGAAGCGCCACGGACCCGGTGGGCCATGAGGTCATTTGGGCCCTGGGCGCTGGCTGCAGAGAGATTGTCTCCCTCCAGGTGGCGCCACTTCACCCCTGGTGAGCCCAGGCATGGGCGGGGAAGGGCAGGGTTGGGGCTGGGTGTGGGGCTGAGGGCTGAGCAGATCTGGGCCCATTCCATATGCAGTTTGGGGTGACAGATTCACATTCATCAGTCTGTGTCTTTAGGCGACAGGAGCAGGGCTTCAGAATCAGACATGGGATCATGTCCTGGCCGGCTAGCAGTGTGACTTTGGGCTACCCAGTCGTGCCTTAGTTTCTCAACTGTAAAATGAAGGTGGTATTAGATCTGTCGATCTTATTAGGACTATAGCTGGCTCAAATGAGATGTGTGCATAAAGGCTACAGAGCCCACAGTGGGCTATTTCCCACACTAGCCGGCAATAGCCAGGTTTGTTTGGCACATGAAAGGCAGTTCAGGGAGGTCATCGTATAATGTACAAAAGAGCTGGTTTTCTGAGAATCCAGGGTGTGAGATCATTCATCGCTTTACTTGGAATTCCTCAAACATGCCAGGCTTTTTCACTCCCTGTGCCTGCCCTTCAAGCCTCTCTCCACGTGACACCTCCTTCCGGGTTCCCCCAGTGTCCTGTCACTAACACCCTGGTAGAATTTGTCACTGCTGCCCTGTCTCCATTCCTCTGAGAGGAATGGCCCCTGCTGTAGTCCATTTTACAATAATTTCTCTATATTTCAGTCTACACCAGACTCATGTTTCTAAGGGCAGAGACTGTGAATGTCCATTTCTGTATCCCTGGTACTGAGCACGTGGCAGATGGTGGGCGATTGTTAAGTGATGAAGTGTTCAGGGAAGGAGCAAGTGTGGTGTGAGTGGTGGGCAGGGCCCAGCGAGCAATGAGTGTGGAAAGGAAGGTTTGGGCCAAGGTCAGAAGGCCTTGCCTAAGGGGTTTTAGATGTTTGCATTTTGTCTAGAAAGCACTGGGAAGCCACTGGGGGATTTTAGATCTTAAAAAACGGGATGACGTCAGACTAGGAATGTCCTGTGTCATCCCCCCCACTGCCCACCTCTTGGAGGCAGGGACCATGTCTCTGTGTCACCACTGTGTCCCCAGGGCCCAGCTCAATTGTTCTTGGTCATGACAGGCACTTGCGAAGCTTCTGTTGAATGACTGAGTGAAAGGATATGGGAGTGAGTGGCTGGCTGTCAGCAGCCGCTGGATGAACTGACAGGGAGACTAGTTGTAAACTCAGATGAATATGGATGGTGGTCTGAACTGTGGGTTGAAGAGTTATTCAGGAATCGGAATCTGCAGGTCTTACCAGGAGGTGAGGGGGAGGAGTCAGGGAAGATCCCAGGTTTCTGACTTGAACAGCTGGGTGGTTGGTGGGGCCTCGCCTTTGAGGGGCGGGTCCTGACAGAGGAGCAGGCTCAGGGTATCATGCAGCCAGGGGCTTCCCTGACAGCCCTCCCTCCACCCTGTTCTCCAGCCAGCAGCCCACGCGCTTCAGTAACCGCTGCCTACAGATGATCGGTCGCTGTTGGCCCCACCTCCGGGCCCTGGGGGTCGGGGGTGCTGGCTGTGGGGTGCAGGGCCTGGCATCACTCGGTGAGTCTTTCCTTGGGACTGGGGTAGGGGGTGATGGGAAGCAGGCGTGGATGCAACACTGAAATCCCAGAGGGACTCGGGGCTGCAGCCTGGGTGGTGGCAGGAGGTGACCTGGGGTTGTTTGTCAGCAGGACCTTGCCTCTTCTTCCCTCTTCCTAGCGAGAAACTGCATGCGACTGCAGGTCCTGGAGCTGGACCACGTGTCGGAGATCACCCAAGAGGTGGCGGCTGAGGTCTGCCGGGAAGGCCTGAAGGGACTGGAGATGTTGGTGCTCACGGCCACCCCTGTCACCCCCAAGGCCCTGCTGCATTTCAACAGTGAGTGATGGGTAGCGTGGGGTGGGGTCCCAGTGTTGCCTCTTACCATGTCTTGTCAGCAAGTAGCATAACCGACTCCCTCTCGCTCCTAGTCAGCAAACACCAGCACTGGGGTCAGATTGACCAGGGTTCTAGTCCTGGCTTTGCCACCAGTGCCTTCTGAGGCCAGTGTGGCATTTAAGGCCTGCCAGCATCTGACCCAAATGGTTCAGTGATATGTATTGCCCTGTGCTCTGTCCACGTTGGAGGCATGAGCTGTTCAGCACCATCTACCATCTACCCCCACACGAGCCTCCAGCCAAGGGCAAAGGCAGAACAGATGGGTTCTGGAACTGGCTGACCTAGGTCTCAGTTCTGGCTCTACTGATTATTAGCTGTGTGACTTTGGGCAAATTACTGTACTTCTCTTGGGTTCTGTATCCGCATCATTTTTTTTTTTTTTTTTGCGGTACGCGGGCCTCTCACTGTTGTGGCCTCTCTCGTTGCGGAGCACAGGCTCCGGACGCGCAGGCTCTGTGGCCATGACTCACGGGCCCAGCCACTCCGCAGCATGTGGGATCCTCCTGGACCAGGGCACGAACCCGTGTCCCCTGCTTCGGCAGGCGGCCTCTCAACCACTGCCCCACCAGGGAAGCCCTGTATCCCCATCTTTTAAGCTGACTTCTAAACCGAATGAGTGGGAGGATTAATGAGATAATGTGTGAGCCCCCTAGAACAGTTCTCACACACACACCTCCGCTGGCCCCTGCCTCCCTCCAGCCCCCACTCCCCTCCCAGTCATTCCTCCACCTTCATTAAGGACACAGGTACCCAGCTGGGGCTGCACACGCCCAAGGGTAGACCATCATCCGGGACCATTTGGCCCCTGGCAGGACCTCACGTCCTGAGCACTGAAGGTTCCTCGACCTTCTTATCATCTCCAGGATCCTCTTCTTCCCCCAATTCAGCCTCAGGGCCCCGCCCTGGACTAACCACCAGAACTAACTGCTTGGCCTCCAAAATCATAACCTTTAGAATCCTCTCAGCCTCCTGGCCTTCTTGCTTCTCCTCCCCTGACTTCATGGCAACATCTAGTCCCTTAAGCCCTCTGCTCCCCGCTTATTTGTTCCCTGCCTCCCCGCTTCCAGTGCTCCAGCTGAGATCCGTCAGCCTAACCTCAGCCACTCCGTCCTTGTAATTCATTTCCACATGCCCAGACCATAGCACAGCGGTCTCCTCTGCCAGGGAAGTTGCTAGAGCCCCTGCACAACTGGCTGTTGTCCACTCGTCCTCCCAGAGTCCACCACAGCCTCTGCTCTTTGACCTCACCCTCCACCTTCTCCCCTTGGCCAGTTGAGTCCGGGGCAGCATGGATCTGCTCCCAGTGCTTGGCACACGATTGTCTCTCAGAGGGTTCTGATTCTGTTAATTAGTAAACAGATCAGGCATGGGCCCCCATCTTACCTTTTCCCAGGCATCTGCCGGAACCTCAAGTCCATTGTGGTCCAGATTGGGATTGCCGATTATTTCAAAGAGCCCAGCAGCCCTGAGGCCCAGAAGCTGTTTGAGGACATGGTGACAAAACTCCAGGTGAGCAGCTGTCTCTGAGGCTGCCCAAGACCCCCAGTGGCATCCCTAGGTTGGGGTTGGTGACCTGGGTGTTTGAAGGGAGGGCTCCACCTGTCTGCCCTGAGGGGAACTAACGCAGGTTTGGTCCGCAGGCCCTACGGCGGAGGCCCGGCTTCTCTAAGATCCTGCACATCAAGGTGGAAGGCGGCTGCTAACCCGGGTGGGGGGCGGCAGGGCCCCTGCCAGCCCCACACCAGGGCACCCTCTTTGGACCTCCAGAGGGACCCTGATTTGTACTAGACCTTTGGAGGCCTAGTGTTATCCCTGGCTTCCGGGGAGGGGTTGTCAGTCTCCTGTCCTGCTGGGACAGTGGAGCAAGAGGCCTGACCCTGAGCACTGCCTCTCCAGGGCAGGGGCTTGGACAGCTGTCCCCCGACTCCCACCCCAACCCCAGCTGAAGCAGCTTTCTGGGCCCAGTCAGCGAAGAGCTGAGTCCCACCAGCACTTGGTGTCGTCGCCCTGAAGATCTGCAATAACCACCAGTGGCGCCTCGGCCGCTCGGGCTGCTGGGGCAGGCCTCCCCTTTGTGAGGTCCAGCCTCCTGGTCAGGAGCCTCTGTTAAGCTCCAGGCCAGAGGGTTGCTCCACAAGGCAGCTCGGACTTGGCAAGGAGGGCTCTTCTCTTCCCCCTGCCGTGTCCCAGCCTTCTGTGGGGCACCCCCTCCAGGCAGCCTGCTGGGGCTCTGGGTCCGTATTTTCCAGGGATAACCCTAGGGGTCTGGGGATGCGGCCAGCCGAAAGTGAGAGGTAGGGGGTGCAGCGAGGTAGTGGGGTGGGCGTGGAAGGGCAAGACGTTCGTCCAGAACTTCCTCCCAGGACATCGAGACCACCCCTACCAAGGTAGAGAAAACTTCGAGTTTTTATTGCTGTAGAAAAGACAAGATCCCTCCCAGCCACCACATACCCACGACACACCAGAACTAAATTCAGAGCTAAAAGGTGCATGTTTCTATAACTTCCACCAATCCCAAGTCTCTGGGAAACGGTGTCAGCAGTTCCTGGCCTCCAGGAATGTACTTCTAATCCGGGTGCTTGGGCAGGAATCTGATGGTCTTTGGGTCCCCAAGGCTGTGTGAGAGGGAATCACTAGGCTGCCCTCTGTGCTAGGGCCTGGAGGAGTCCAGAAGGAGGGTGGTTTAGTTTGCTTCCTCGTCTGGCTAGCTTGCTTAAAGATGTGGCTTTGGTAGGGAGCCAGACCCATGGGGCCAAGAATGAGGAAGAGCCCCCGCCTCACTGGACTTGCCTCCCTCCTCAATCTCCACTGGCCTCACAGGCTGAGGGCTGTGTTGGGGGTCTTCTGCCAGGGGCAGTGCTGGGACCTGAGCCAGAACCACTGACTTAAAATGCAAATGGGGGCTTTCACCGACCCTTGCACGGTTCCCAGAGGGCTAGGTCCTGGCACTATGGCTCTAAAGACTCAGGTCTCCCCAGTTCCGCCTCTCAGGACTCCCACAGTGGCGCAAAGGCCGTGGGTCCTGCCAACCTTCATTTGGAAAGTTCTTTCAAACATTGATCTAGGTCCATCTTAGGGTTTCCTTCTCTCCTGTTACAGGGTGGGCTCTCAGCCCTAATCATTAGGCCACTGGTCCTGGCTGGGGCTGGGCTCCTCTAGTTTCTCAGTCCTTTCCAGAAACCCAACTTTCTGCCGCAACCTGGCACGGACATCAGCCCTGCTCTGGGTTACCCTGCAACGAGGCGTCCAGAGCTGGGACCCCACAGGATCAGAAGTGTACCCAGCTCTCCTGGCTCCCCACTCAGCTGTGTCCTGGCTGTTTTCATTGTTGATGATTTTCCTCCCGTGGCTTGTTCGGGCCCTGCCCTTTGAAGACGCCAAATACCAAGGGTGGCATGTTGGCAGCTCCTTGTCCAGTCCTGCACGAAGCCTTGTCTGTGTGGCATCCCCACCCCAGAGCAGCTAGTTCCATTGGCTCTTACCTCCTCAGCCCTGTCCCCAGGAGTCACGAAGGAGAAGCACAACTTTCCTCTGTTCTGGGGCCTGGGACGGAGGTGGAGGTCCACTCGGCCTGGTTGCCCTGGGTGTGTCTGTTCTGCTTTGCCAACTGCATCCTCCCTCCCTAGCCCCTGCCCCCTGTGACCCCAGGATGTCTCCCGGACAAAGCACAAAGGGATGCCCTGCTTGGCCTGAGCCTGTCCTACTGAGGGGCTTTTTCTGCCCTAGGTAGCCTCCATCCCTGAATACAAGGCTTTGGGCAGTTTCTCCCTGGGAAGATGCCTGCTGGAATGCCTGGCATCAGTTCTGGGAGAGGTCAGGGTGCACAGGCAGCAGGCTTGAGTGGGAGAAAGGTGGTGCTGAAAGGCCTGACGGTTGTCGTAGTTTCCTTCTGTGCAGTAGCGCCGAGCACCACCGGCACTGGGGCAGCAGAGTGAACGAGACTCCCCTCTCCTGCTGGTGGGGAGTTTGCCTCTCAACAAGTATGGCTGTTTCCAGGAAACCCACCAAGCCCCCCGCCCTGTATTTTCTAGCTGAGTGTGTGAGGGCTGTGTGGGGAGCATATTGCACAGGTCCGTGGGAACGATGGGTCACAGCCTGTACCGCTGCACACCTGGGGCTGACAGACTTGCGTGCCCTGGCCTTCATATGTGCCCTGAGAACTGGCGGGTTTGCGGGCTCCCCACCAGCTTGATGCTCTTTTTGCCTCTCCTCAGGGGGATGAGCCCTGCTGCTGAGTGGAGAGCTTTTGTTCACTTGGTCACTTCTCTGGCAAGCACACAGCTAGGGCTGAGGGTGGGGAACAGGGATGGGGAGGGCCTGGCCACCCCCTAGGAGCACCTTATCCCTCACTCACCCACAGGAGAGCCCTCTTCCACATCTCACACCTTGATGAGATGCAAAAGAGGAGTATCTGTGAGAGCAAACCAACACAGGCCCTGCTCCAGGGGTCCCAGCATGTGTAGAGGCCCCATGGGTGATGGCCACTTGGTGTCCTTACCACCTCTCCTTGCCAGCCCAGCGCCTGGGAGGCTTGGGGTATTTGGCTTGAGTGTATCGTGCTTTATTCAGGCTGCCTCCCCACAGCACTGGCAGAGAACAAAGGAGATGCTGTATCTGCATCCCTGAGGGAGAGAAAGTGGGCTACCCAGAACCATGGCTTTTCACTGGCCAGGAGACCACCTAAGGACCAAGGCAGCTCATGGTTTCCTAGTCCCATGAGAGTGGAGTTTGAGCCAGTCCCTCAGCAATTGCTGGGAAAAAAAAAAAAAAAAAAAAAAGCGCCACCTCCTTCCCAAGGCCTGCTGCTCCAAGGTTTGACTGTGTCCTTTGCCTTTGGGTCCCGCCTGTCCCCCTGGTCCTGGTCTCTAGTCCTCTGGGCTGCCGGTGGGGAGCTGCCCATGCCCCAGTCCCTCTTGGGCGCTAAGTTGAAGATCTTTCCAGAGGGACTATTGGTGCCAAAGACCCAGTTCCTGGTGGACTTGGGGTGAAAACAGGAGAGATGGTGACTGGGTGCAGGGCCCAAGTGCCCAGAGGAGTTAACTCATACCAATGGGATCTGTCCCAGCCCATCAGCCCCTGATGAGTGCAACTTCCCTCCCCCAGGGGCCTGGCACTTCTCTTTTTACCCCTGGTGGCTGTGCTTTCTCACCCAGCCTTGTCCCAGGCCCCATTTCTGTATATATTGCTGTGTATTGTGTGTGTATTTATTCCCGGACAAGTGTGTGCATCTACAGCCTTGCCTGAGGATAAGGTTTAGGATTGGGTGAAGATCAGAATACCAGGGCCAACTGAGGCAACCAGCTCCTAGTCTGACCCCCAACCCCTTGGGACCCTGGCCAGTCCCAAGACTGCCCCGACAATCAGGCAGGCTTCCCCGCCACAAGTCCGAGCCTTGTCTGCCACTGCTGGCAGGGCCCCAGGCCTCAGCTTTGCCCTGGCAGGGGTCTTGCATGCAGGGGCAGACTCGCCTCATGGCTAGTGCCAGTAGGCCTGGCTCTAGTGAGCCCTGCTGGCGGGGACCTCCACAACTGGCCCCAGGCTCTGCCTTCCCTGCACAGCCAGGCTGCAGTGGGCCTGAGCTGGGAGAATGGAGCTTCCCTCACCCCGAGCACATCAGGCAGAGGGGTGGAGAGTGTTTTTTGGTTTTGTTTCCGAAGTGGCGCCAGTACCTCCAGCCCCTAGGGGGCCTTCCCTGGCCCCACTTTTCTGCCCCACCCACCCAGGCATCACCATCCCAGCACTTTGCCCCACATCATCCGTAGATGCCCTTTGCTGAATGTACCCGAGCGTATGTATTTAAAAGGACTCAGATGGGCATCAGAATTTGTGGCTCTGTATCCAATAAAAGATGGTGAAACTGGAATCGTATCTGCCTCAGGGAAGTAAATGGTAGGTGGCCACATTTCCCAGTCTGTCACCAAACATTCCTTCAGCTGAAATGCACTGAGGCAGGAAGGAGGTGGATGATCTGAATGGCATCAGTGAGGTGAACTGAAGCATTAGGAAGACCTGTATCAGGACAGTAGACATCATTGCTGGAGGAAGGCCATGCAGGTCACTGACCGTGCCATAGCTTTCAGTGTGTGCAGGCAGATAAAGAGCCTCAGGGTGTCCCTTCTGGCTCTCAGCCAGGAGAAGCCATTTTTAAGGGCAACCCCAGCACAAATATAGCAGGAACAGCACACACTTGCCCATCCCCTCACTGGCTTGGTAACCTTAGGATGCTCTGGCCAGCCAATCCGACTTTGGCCTGATGGAGACCAGTTCCCCATCATGGTCTGGCTCAACTTTCCCATTTTACAAAATGGGGCTGCCCCACTGATTTAATTACTCAGGTCTTGAAACATTTAAAATCAGAAAAAAGAACAGGTGTTTAGGCTTAAACTGTGTGTGGCTCTAGCATCAAACAAGTAGAGGAGAACTTATCCCCACAACTCTGAGTCAGCTATTACCGTTATACAGGTAGAAGAGCTGAAAAAAATTTACTTACAGACAATCAAGTTAGGAGGGATGCCAAACTCCGAAGTCTGGACCTGCCACCACCCCCATTCTGCTTTTGAGTTCATCTGACTTGGCTGGAACTCAAGAGATTTTTTAAAAAATCACTTCCCAGATTTAGGGAGCAGAAGCTTCCTATTAATTACAGGTAGCTGCAGGCCAACTCTCAGAACTAGCAATAAACAAGGAGGCAGTCAGACTGCTGATTTTATCTGTGCTGGTTGTTCTAAACTTCCTCTGGTCAGAAGAAAGCAGAAAGGACCACTGGTGGCCGAACTGAGAAGACCGGGTGGCTCCTTCAGCCTCCTCCTCAATGGACTTACTTCTAAGAAGTCACAAGACTTTAGAAAGGATCTGTCCTCTCTGAAACATTCCTCCGAAAGCCCTCAACCTCAAGATCTTGAAAAAGAGGGATGAAAAGACTGAGCCAAAAGAATACGGAAGTAGAAGGGGGTAGACAAGGTAATGTAATGCATTTAACTCAAACCCAGAGAAACCCTGGCAGCAGAGCCAGGCGAGGCCAGGGCTATGTAAGGTGATGTCAGAAGAAAAGGAAGCAACTCCACACCTCCCAGCCACTGCTAGGACTGAGAAAACAACCAAAGCTAAACTTCCAGACAGGGGCTACTCAGGTGGAGCTCCTCCTCCCCTGGCAGAGTGGACCTACACTCTGCCCAACAATGACTAGAGGCTGTGAAGGACTCAGCCCAAGAGGGAAGATGATTTTCTCTTTTCTACCTGTTGGGTGAGTACATATAAAGCTACAATTGTGAGCTGCAGTCCAGACATGTATGAGTACAACTCCTGTGCCCAAATAATCTGCAAAATGAATTCTAAGTCTTTTAAGTTTTATTTAAATAACCTCCAGTGAGAAGAGAGTGGGCCAAATACTACCCCTTCCTTGTAATACCATTTCACCAAGACAGAGTGAGCACAGCCTGCAGGCAGCCTGCAGTGAGAGCTGGGGTGCCTCTCAATGGGGGTGGCCACGACCTCGGCCCCGGCCAGCAGCTGGGGGAACATCCACTGTGGAGCGAGGGTTCTTGATGGTTTCATCTACGGACACAATAAGGCACGCAGCCTCAGAGGCTGCAGTCAGGGCATTGATCCGCACCATAGCTGGCTCCCACACGAAGGCCTCAAAGTTGTCAGCAATGTCCTCATTGTTGATGTCCACGCCATACCACATGCCCCCCTGAAAGAGCAGAAAAAGAGGGAAAGTGATATGGAACTGCTCTCAAATTTCTTCTTGCACACCCTCTGAACGACTCGGATTGTTAGGAATCTTCAGGTTCTCTGAACCCGCTGGCATCTCCCTGAGGAAGGTGGCATTACAACAGGAGCCTGGAAGCCTCTTCCCACCCCTCCCCCACCCCCAACCTGAGAAGTGCTGACCACAGAAGACCTCCGGGCCCTCTCCCAGGCAAGCTGCTGGCTTTTAGGGAGGCCCCATCCTCAGGTCACCTGAGGACTGTGTATGTCAAACCAGGCTTTTCAAGAGGAACACTTTCCAATCCCTTATCTCATTTCATCATCTCACTGCTTCCATTAGTCCCGATTTTACAGACAAGGAAACAGACGCAGAGAGTGACTTACTTAAAGTTCTAACACAAGTCAGAAACTAAGTCACTCACTTAATGCTGCTGTCACCGCACTGAGCATTTAACAGACAGCATTTAAGAAACATCTCTAAATGAGTATTTGCTAAACAGCAGATGAACAAATTAAATTCTCAGAGAGATCACAACTTGGAAGTGGTAGAGCCATGGCTGGACTGCTGTGAGCAGGGCCCTGGAGTGCTTCACCACCAAGGAACCCAGTACACATGGTATGTGCTTCCAGGCAGAAGGCCACAGGGTTCCTTTGGTTCCCCTCACGGCACCGTGAGGAGTGATCAGACTCTTGGAAGAAGCACTGAACAAACCCTGGAACCACCAGTCCCAGCACTGGTCTTTCCTTCTGACCTCAGAGGAGGCAGGCAGTTGGTACTGGGTTTGGTTCCAGCACTATCACCTGGGCTGACCACACAGAGCTTGAGTAAGCACAACACACACTCAGAATCTAGCCCCGTCCACCCAGTCCCTGGACCCGGAGGAGAGGAATAACCCACCTGGGCGTGCCGAGCCCGCAGCTTGTTGAGGATGTTTGTGGCATCAAAGCCAGCGTTGTCACACAGCTGGCGTGGGATAATTTCCAATGCCTTGGCATAGGCCCCAATCAATAGCTGCTGTTTTCCTGGAATGGTCCTTGAGTAATCTCGCAGGTACTTGGAGAGCTCCATCTCAATGGCGCCGCCACCAGCCACCACTGAATCATTCTGCAGAGACCAGACCCACCACTAAATGCAAGGGGTCCCCAGGTCTAAGCTCCAGCCCTGGCCAAATTAGGCCGTTCAGTCAATAGGCCCTCCAGCCCAGAAAGAGGGCTGGTTCCACATTCCCTCCCTCAGCCCAAGCCCCAGGAAGCCCAGACATGGACCTTGTCTAGCACATCCCAACTTCAATCTGGTGAACCTTATGGTTTCTGACCATCTTCAAGGTCACCTGTAGCTTGAGGGCACTGGCACAATCCCTGGGATGGCTGACTCTATCAGCTCCACAGCTGCTCCCAAGAACAAGTCTTAGCTTTTAAGGCAGCATGACTTATTTTGAGAGACTGAGGCTGTTTCTTTATCATCTGTGAGACGAATCAGGGCCCACATGCCCCACATGGAAGGACACAAGTTATACAGAGAAGGAATCACCACACAAATCCAGGGTCTCATCAGCTCAAGAGGCAGAGTGAGCTGTGCAGGCTGGAAGCTCCCAGCCTAGTACCTTGATGGCCCTTCTGACAATCATGATGGCGTCGTGCAGGGACCGCTCTGTCTCCTCCATAAACTGCTCAGCGCCACCACGGAGAATGATAGTACAAGTCTTGGCCTTGGGGCAGCCTTTGAAGAAATTGTACCTACACCCAGGGTCAAATCATATTTGTGAACTCCTTTCTGCTGCCAACCTGCTGTGTTCGAACCTTACCAAGTCCTCCCAACACTCAGCAGCTGCTCTTCTGTTCCTCACTAAGGTTCTCCAAGCCCACTCTTAAAGACATGTTCTTGGGAAGGTACCACAGGGGCTTGGTTGTACCACAGGGGCATAAAAGATGTGGAATCAGACTTTAGACCCAACTTGATCTTCTTCCCTCCCAAAACACTCTCTATAACTGAGCTCTTTATGCCCCATGAGATATAAGACCTCAGAAGAGAATAATAGCATGTGCTATACATACAGCACACCCCAAAGATGGCAGAAGGCCATCAGGCAAGTCTCGTGAGCTAAGCAAACAGGGAGCCCAGGACTACTGCTCACCTCTCGCCTCCAATCTGGGTCTCTTCAAAGACCTGGCAGCGGCCCAGAACATCTGATGACAGAGCGTTCACACTGGTCTGGATGGAGCCTCCGCAAGCCTGAGGAACACAAGACAACATCATCTAGCAGTGAAGGCTCACACGAGGCCAGAAGTGAGCTTCCTGCCACTTAGTCTTAAAGCCAATTCCCATGTTAGACTGCCATGGTGCCCCGGAGCTCTCCTCACTGGATGACCCACTCTCACCCTTGACCTCCAGGCTCCCTCTGGAAGAGGAGAAAACAAAACAGAACTAAGACACATGAAGGGCAAACAAGCCTGGTTAAAAGGAGATGGTGACCCTTTGTTTCACCCAATACCCCCTCCCCTAAACTAGGGTGCTTTGGGCCCAGCGACTGAAGTCAGGGTCAGTGCTTTAGACCTGAAACATCTTTGGTGAGATGCTCAAGAAGAAAGGGAGGAAACCTGGCCGGAAGCATCCAGCCTGGAGTTTAGCCAGCTAATCATAGCCCTACTGCTAGGTTTCCTTACAAATCAGCTTCCCTGACTTGTTTGGTTAGATTAACTCTTGTATACCGAACATATACACACTGGAACTGGAGTGTTTCATGGCAAAAAGAGTTAAGAAGACAGGTCTAGATTCACATACCAATCACTCCAGTACACCAGGGGTAAGTGAAAACCCCCCTGGGGCCACAAAGACCAAGAAGCAGCCTGTGAAAGTTTGGTTACCATCATTGTCCTCTTCAGGTCCTCCTCCGGCACTCGGCCAGCACAGAACATGTCCCTGTCAGCAAAGTATTGGGTGGCCACGTCCCCAATGGGGAGTTTGGACAAGACGACTTTGGCTCCGGAGTGATGGATCCTCTCTAACTTGTCATAAAGAATGTTCCATTCAGCATCAACGATTGCCTGATAATCCTGAAGAGACCCAGAAAAGGATGAGGGTGCTTTGGAGTGGAGGTTAGCCTATGTGGTATGTTAAAATATAACACACCCCTGCCAACTAAAATATACTGATTTGTTTGGGAATTAACAGGGATAAACAGAAGAGCCTCCTCTCAGTCCAAATATACAAGGACCCTATAAGGTAACGTAAGAGTCACCTAAAACTTTCAAACACAAAGGCAGAAAGTAACCCCAGGACTAGGAGCTACTCCAGAGCTAGCACTTGCTACGGTGCGAGACCTACTTTAGCCCGGCTAAGTTCTAGCTCCTCTGAGGCACTGCACCCATGGAGTTACCAATGACAAGACCCTTTCCCCCAAAGGCCATTCTGTGTTTGGGATACATTTTCCAAGAATACTTGCTTACAGCTGGGTGACACTGCTACCTCCAGAGACAGCCTTGGTGATATCAATGTTGGGAGCACACCTGTCCCTGCAACACGGGACCCAGTATAGAAAGGGCAGAGTTCACATCTGCCCAAATAAGAGGAATCAAAATACTGGGCTCACTATATAGCTGAGAGGCCCCTGCAAGCCCCTTCCCTGGGGCCAGAGGATAGTATTTCAGCATGTTTGCCCTATCCAAACCTCCTCAGGTCCAGGTCACTGAGAGAGAGCATAGAGTGAGAAAAGAAGTGGACCCAGTATTTAGACATTAATATTTAGGGGGATAGGAGGAGAAAGGAGCCCATAAGGTACCTGAGAAACAAAGCTAAGCCCAAGATGGCCACAAAGGCCCAAGGCTATGGCCCAGAATGTTGCCCATTTCCATGCCACTGCCAGCTGGTAGGGCCTACCTCAACTGTGTGGACTCTGATTTCCGCATTATCCTTCTCAGCTTTCAGCTCGAGCTCAACATTTAAAAGGGCAATCATTGGATTATGGTACTTTTTGGGTTGCATTTCAAACCCAGCATAAGAGAAAGTCTTCTTGAATGCAACACCAGCTACAAGCTGGGACTCCTGTTTAAAAAAACAAACAGTTCAACAGTTCAGTACTGGCACGAAATGAAATCAAGTTAGTGGTGTGCTGGACTAATAATGCATGTCCATTTCTGTGAACCTGAAAGAGTTAACCATGTTTTTATTTCACTGTTGTAACAAAGTTTTTCCATCATCCTAAAAGCTAGGAAAAATACAGAGCATATTTTGGTTGTGTCTTCAGTATAAGGAAAACCAGTTTGCTTGCAGAGACTAAGCATGGTAAAGGCCTGTTTGGGCTGTTCTCTGAGACTGACTTCCAAAGCGGGTGCCAAGGGATGAACTTTGATCCCAACTCCCCACCTCCCAGTCTTCTACACATACGTACACATACCCCTCCCTACCTGTACTGCACACGAGCACACACATACCTGTGTGCTGTAGCCTAGGTGCTTCCTCCTTCCAGGAGATGAAAACAAAAGGTCCTAAGGGTCAGAAATTTCCTGCAGTTCCCAAGCTATCATTGTGGCTATTCCCATCTTGATCCCTCAAAATATGAACTAATACCACTTGTTCCATAACAGAGCTTGCTGTGGGGTGGATTTAATAGCAGGGCATAATAGAAAGCATGTTGCACTTGGGAGTGGCTTCAGCAGTATCAGAAGACAGGTTCAAATCTCAGATCTCTCTCTTACTAAAAAACCTAGTCATTTCCCACTCTGTAAAGAAGGGTGTATTCAGTAAGTGAAGTAAGTCAGAAAGAGAAAGACAAATACCATATGATATCACTTACATGTGGAATCTAAAATATGACACAAATGAACTCATCTATGAAACAGAAACACTCACAAACATGGAAAACAGACTTGTGGCTGCCAAGGGGGAGGATGGATTGGGAATTTGGGATTAGCAGATGCAAACTATTATATATAGAATGGATAAACAACAAGGTCTTACTATATAGCACAGGAAACTATATCCAGTATCCTGTGGTAAACCATAACAGAAAAGAGTATGAAAAAGAATATATACATATATATGTATAACTGAATCACTTTGTTGTACAGCAGAAATTAACACAACACTGTAAATCAACTATACGTCAAAAAAATAAATTTTTTAAATAGTGTATTCAGTTCAACGACCTATATGTTCTCTGCTAGTGCTAATCTACAATACTAGTCTATAATACTGTAGCCTATCGGTGAAACAGATTGCTACATCGTTCAAATCCACAGCCTCCTAAAGGGGGTGATGCCTGAGCTGAATCAAGATGGATAAGCAGAAATTAGTCAAACAGAAAAAAGAAAGAGATGTTCCCAAAAGACAGAGGCAGTGTGGTGCAATCGGGATGAAAAGCTACCTGCAGTTGCTGGAATACAAAATAAGAGGACAGGGACCAGTTTAGGAGAATCTTAAAGGCTCTGCTAAGGCCTGACTCTTATCCTGTACACAATGTGGAACCCCAAAATGCTTTACACACAGAGTGTAAACTGGGGAACTTCACGCTGCAACAAAAAATAGAATGGACTTAGGGGATGCAAGACTGGAGGAAGAGTGACCACTACCAGGACAATGGTCTAGTAAAAGAGACAGACTTAGGAAACAACAGATTGGTAGGTAAAATGAAACAACAGTGATCAACAGGTTGGGGGGAATTGGAAATATTTTTAAGGATGACCCTAGACTTCTGGGTTGAGTGACTGAATAATGGTGGTGATAGCAGCTATGTCAAGGAATACAGAAAATATTACAGGTTTGGAGGATGAGATAGTGAGTTCAGTAGCAGTGAGATCCAGGAGTGTGAAGCTCAAGAGAGAGGTAAAGGCTGAAGATATATATCAGGAAGTTTTCAGTTAATCCTGAGAACAAGTAAATAATTACTACCACCATTTACTGAATTGTGTGTCAAGTATTGTGTTAAAGGTTTTACATGCATTTAAGAGATGTGGGACAGTCTGAAGAACATACGTGTGGCTTGGAGCCCCTGGCTTTCTCACCAGATAAGATTAGTTCTGACCCCTAGTTTAGTGAATGCCAGTCTAATCTCAAGGGTTTACGGGAGTAGGAAGGCCCAGGAGAAAATGGAATATTGCTATCAAAGCAGTGTGTAAAGACAAAGTCGGCAAGCCATGATGCAAAGAATGGGCGGAAACATGAGTGGTAGTGGGGGCTGAAGATGGGGAATGGCTCAGATGACCTCCAGATTCCTCACAGCTTTATTATATAAAGAGAACCTCATCCCACTGACATGTGCCATGACAGGAGGAAGAGGGAGGTGGACAGAATGAAATGCAATTTGGAGGGGTAGAAGTCCCTCCAAAGACTTCAAAGAACAAAAAGTAAAGGGCCAGGATATAATATTTCAAGCAGGTCTTGTCCTGTCCAAATCACCTCAGGCTGAGGTCACCAAGGAAGAGTAAAGTTAGAAGTAGAGCAGGCCAAAGACTAGAAAGGTCCAACATGGAGACACCAACATTAAAGAAGGTTTCCAGAAAGATACTTCTGTGTTAAAAAAGAAAAAAGTTATAGTTATGCTGTGCAATATAGTGGCCACTAGCCAACATGTCTCTATTTGAATTTAAATAAGTGAAAAAATATGTTGTTAAGTAGACAAAAGCAAGTTGCAGAACACTATGTATTACAGGTGAGCAGTTGTTTAAGAAAACAATATTTACATTTGTACTTAGAGATGCAGAGTACTTCTGGAAGAAGAGGGACATGGACAGGGACACGGGGACACACACACACACACACAGTTAACTGGTGGCTGTATCTGGGGCAGGAGTGGTGTAGGGGACATTTGTTTTTTCCTTTAGGAATTCTAAACAGTTTGAATTATGTATTATCTATTCAAAATTAATGAATAAAAGAAGGAAGAGGTTGGCCATATCACTTGGAGAAGAATGGACTGAAATGTACTTCTCATATATTTATTGAGGGTTTTAGATAATTTATCAGAGCTAGCCCTATCCCCCTCCCACATTAACAATGAGATTCTTAAAATCAGCCAGTTCAATCTTCCATTCTGCTGACAAGTAAATATAGGTCTGCAGAGGTTACAAAATGCACCTACAGGAGAAGCCTGTAGCAGCAGTATGGGGAACAGCTCCAGTCTGCCTTCCAGCCCAACATGCATTCTCTCTGTTCCTGTACCGTGTGCTCTCCTACACCAAGCTGTCTGAAGGGTCAATGTGAAAGCAAGAGCCTCCTAGGGAGGCCACAGCAGGCTCACCTCTAGGGCTCCACCCTGAACCTTCTTGATTCCAATCATTTTAAGCTGCAGCAAGTCATCGAGCATCATCACCGCATCCACCACCATCTTAGCGAAGAAGGCTTTCTGCTGGGAGATCAGCTTGGAGCTCAGAGCAGTCACGGCACATTTCTCTAGCAGCTTCCTCTGCTCCCTGGGACACAAGGGTGGGACCTGCATCAGGCCTTGAAAGCCCCTCTTACCTGACTCTACTGCAATGTGGAGATAGTTTCTGTTCTAGTCTCTAAACTCAGCCCTCAACAATTTCATCTTCTGTATCTTTAGGGCAGATTATCAGTGACAGCCGGTGACTTGCAGTCAAAGACCTTATGAGTGATAGCTTTTAAACTACAACCTACAGCCTCTTTTGTAATGCATGGGCTGGGGCACAGCCAGAGGTCTAGCAAGAGCCAAATAGCCCCAGGCCATGCAGGGATTCCACTTGCTTCTCCATTCAATTTGGCCACGGAAGTCAACGGTCTGACAAAGTTCACTGCAAACTTACACTTTATCTTCCTTCTTCACAGTGACGGCAATCTCTTTGATCTTGTTAACCGCCTGCCAAGAACACAAGCTGGGTGAGTCTCTCATGCTCAAGACAAACTGGAGAAGTGCGTCCCAATCGCTCCTGCTAGTCCCTAATCTGTCTGCTCCCAAATCTCAAGCATTTCTACTCCACAGCTGAAACAACATTTCTAAGTCTTGTAGCTGCCCAGAAAAATATAAATCTCTATAGTTTAGAAAATGCCCAAAGTTAGAAATGTAGAGTAGGTATAGTTCTGAAGAATCATCAGGGTACATCAGGATTCAGCTCTGGATCTGCAGGTAACACACTAAAACAAATGAATGGAAACACACTACGACACTAAATTAGGCCAAATTTTCTGGCTTACAAACAGCACCTGTGACAACTTTTAGCACTTTATATATTAATTAGGTATGTTATATACGATACACGTATTTGTACGTTAAACATGGTATCTTTTCAAAGCCATCTTTTTCAAAAGATATCCGTTCATACTTACTTCTCATGTATGATTTCGTTTTAATGCCACCACCCCAAAACAGAGATAGTAACGAGACAAAGTAAGGCATAGAGGAACTGACTTACCCCAGGTTACAGAATGAAAGTCAAAGGTCAATAAAAGCAAGGTCTCAAGATGTGCCATGAAGTACTTGATAAAAACAAAAACAGCTCTCACCAAGAGCTTATTATCATAGTCTATCAGGAAACCTGAGGCTTAAAGAGATTAAGTAATATACCTAGTCAAAAGCTACTGAATGGTAGAACTGAGATTCCTAGGCAGCAGAATTCAGAAAATGTCCAAGGAACCTTGTTCCCAGTCCCTCCACACCCCAATAAAGATAGTATCCTAAGAGAAATACAAAGGTGCCCAAAGCGCCCAAGTTCACCAGCACTCCCATACCAACTGAGTGGCAGTGCGGAAAGCTCGGATGATGATCTGTGGGTGCAAACCTTCCTCCACATAGGGTTTCACCTGCTTCAGAAACTCTGCAGCCAGCAGGGTCACTGAGGTGGTGCCATCACCGACCTGGAAGAGGATGACAGTAAATTCACGTTTTCTCACGTTCAGGGATAAAGCTCCAAAACTCCACTTTTTAAGCAATCTACCCATTTAAACTGGGGACTGTTTAAATGGATATTAAGCCTTTTCTGGGAAGCACAGCTTTTTGCAACAAGTAGAAGAAAGGTGTTGGTGGATAGGTACTCATCCCATCAAATGGTCCTGGGCCACAAAATTAATTCCCCAGCCAGGCCATTCTCCAAAGAGAGCTGATTTGGACAAATTTCCCCAGAATATGAAATCATATATGTATATTAGCCAAGAACTTATTTATTACGGACAAGATACTATGATGAGTAAGACAGTTCCAGAGATGCTTATAATACAATGCTCACATGTCACAAATAACCATAGTAGCAAGAGGTATGAGATAAATATTCTTTAAGGAGCACAAAATACTACAGGAGTTTACAAAACAAACCTCTAAGGACCAGCTAAGGTCCTTTTTATTTTAAACACTATTTGGAATTAGCAGATCACTAGTCTGCTAATCTTTCTTACATAGCTATTTTCTATGATAGGATCTAAACCTTATTTTTAATGAAGGAGGAAAAGAATAAGAGCTTTCTCTCTCTCTCTCTCTCTTTTAAGAATAAGAGCTTTTGAAAAAAACTAGCTAACCTCTGATTTAGAAGATACTTATTTTTTATTCACTTATGTCCACTGTATAATATAAGGGACTTCAGGGAGAAAAAATGGTTACTGTGGCGAAGGGTTTAAGCCACCAAATTCCTGAACAGAAAGGTATTCCTTTGTTGAAAATATTAACCAATCAAATCTATACTCTTCTCACTTTAATTTTATATAACCCATACTGTTTTACAGGCTACTGGGTCCTAACAGACCTTTTGATATAACTTCAGGACATATCTGTAATACTCTGAAATGCAAACTTGCCTCTCTCAACATTTATTATCAAGACTACAGTGTCAGAAATGGTTTTGAAAAAGGCAGACGAGTTAATGTCACTGATTTGCACACGTTAAGATGGTAAGTTCTAGGCGACGTATATTTTACCACCATAAAAATATTTTCTTTTAAAAAGAAAGGTAAACTGGAAACAGTTTCCAGCCCCATCTTATAAGGCAACCAAGAGATTAGAGGTTAAATTATTTACCGAGCAATTCAAATGAATGACAGCACACAGGCCTGATCTTAAGATCTCAGCCACACACAGTGGATCAGCAGGAATTTTAAAAGACTATTAATTCCACCTAAATATTTTCGCAAGCAATTACTTGTGAAATTATAATTTTAGACATAAAATCAAAATTTTTAAAGAAAGGAGAGCAAAGGAGCAAGCAGGCATGTGTTTCACTGAAACACATAGGCTTGATTTTCCTACCTCAGCATCTTGGGATTTGGCAATGTCCACTAAAGTCTTTGCTGCAGGATGGACAACATCAAGGAGTTTCAGAATTGTGGCCCCATCATTAGAAATTGTTGCTTTGCCTTAAAAGGAACAAACACAAAGTAAAAATGTAAAGACCTTTTCTTAAATTCTGTCTTCTAGTTGGACTTGGAGCCCATATACACATTATTGGGATGGGACAGAGGGGCTCATGGTGGGAATGAACTGATCTTTTTACAGAGTTAGCTCTGTGCAAAAAGGGCCACCTAAAATCACACATTCCAAAGACCATGAACTCCTGATTTTCCTTGAAGAGCAAAGAGCACACCTCTACTGGATGTAGAAAACATTTTAAAAAATAAGAATGAATAATCATTTAGATATTCTTAACAGTTGATACCCTAGTATTTCACTTGTAAATTAATACACTAAAACGTAAGGGGGAATTTGTCTTGGCAACATGATCCAATGGGAGTGACCACAGGCAACTCCGGAAGATTCCGTAGTGTTTCTAGGCTAAATCTCTCTACAAGGCAACAGGCTCCTGAGCCAGGCTTCTCTCATATATTCCCAGGGGGCTCAGGATTCAGGACAATGTCTGAAAAGAAACTGCTTCACAGTGAGCAATCCTTCAGAGGTCTTAAAAGCAGTGAGATTTCTGGGCTTCCCTGGTGGCGCAGTGGTTGGGAGTCCTCCTGCCGATGCAGGGGACACGGGTTCGTGCCCCGGTCCAGGAAGATCCCACATGCCGTGGAGCGGCTGGGCCCGTGAGCCATGGCCGCTGAGCCTGCACGTCCGGAGCCTGTGCTCCGCAACGGGAGAGGCCACAGCAGTGAGAGGCCCGCGTACCGCAAAAAAAAAAAAAGGCAGTGAGATTTCTAATGCCAACCTCTGCTAGCCCCAAACACTCTGGGGGAGCCTCCTCTTCTGCAACTGGCCTGAGGAACTCTGCAGACTTACCTCGGCCATCCACAATGAGCTTGTCCATACCACGGGGGCCCAGGGTAGTTCTTACAGCCTCAGCAATCACCTGGCAGGCACTGATGTTACTTACAAGCTGGGGGATGCCTTGGGAGCTATCAGTCCCCTCTTTCAACAGGATAACTGGTGTGGGCTAGAGAAGAAAGAGCAATTGAATGGTTTTTTTAAAAAAATAATCATTCATTACATAAGACTTAAGGAGGGAGAGGAAAAATGCTCTCATCTCCCCAATAACAGAAATATATCTGGAGGCCCTTTTAAACCACATTCCTCCACTGTCCATCCACTATATCAATTCCTTAAACTGCCTCTACCTCCAGAGATAGCATACTTGCAGGTGTGCCAGAAAATGGTTTGAGAAGCACTGATTTAGTCAAAAAGAACAAATCAAATAATGTGTTCTCCAGTGCCCAACTGCATAAGCATAGCCCTTTCAACTTCTGACCTTATTCCGTTTTAAGGAATTAGGCCACATCACAGGAGGAAGCAGGCCATGCTCAGTGTTCACCCTCCAGCAAGCATTCATTTATCTGCATTAGAGCTTAATCGTAGAGAAGTAGATGGGGCACTGATGCAAAACATGAGGTGCTAACAGCTTCAGATGTTGTTCTGGAGATGCCCAGGCAGACAGCTTTACCAATGATGTTTAGCTGGAGTGTAGGGAAATGGCTAGGCAGAGAAACAAATGGCACCTTTGTCCGCCTCACAAAATGACAACAAATCTAATTTGTACAGCAATGTTTCCCTCTCTCATGCTGGGTCCATAAAGCCTCCTTGTGACTAATCTCCAACCAGATACCCTAAACAAGTTTTTCTCTATTTTGCATTGGTTTCCAGAACAGTCACTGTTCTCGTAGAGGCTTTATCTGTGGAACTGCTTTAGAAACTCTGGGAAGACAGGGATATCTGCTTATTTTAAAGCGCCTGCTTAGGTACCTTTGCTCCAGTGACCATTAGCAGACAGTAATTCCTTAGCTTAGCACACAAGACTGCTTTCTCTCTGCATCCAAGCCTGTGCCTTCAGAGATGAGCTCATGAACCAGGCCCAGTCTTCCCTGCATTTGTGACTGATTTTATGTGTATAAAACAAATTAAGGATAAATACTGTTGCAACATTTTTGTTATGTTAGTTATGCAAGTGCTATTACGCTATGCTTTGAAATTTATTTTTTCCTGTGGGTTACAATATAAAGTTTGAAAATCACTGCCCATGTCCACCCCTAGGGGGTACTTCAGGTGTCTGAGCAGGGAAGGCATAGGAAAGCACAGGGCTGTTTCAGCCCAACAAAAAGGAGCCAGGAATTCACACACTACAAAGTCGAGCAACCCATGAGGCTGACTCCACATTAACTGAGCAGTTTCTTTAAAAATTCGACTCTTTTGGCCAGTGTAGCTGGAGGGTAGTGAGTAAGTGGAAGACTGGAATGAGGCTGAAGAAGCAGGCAGGAACCAGGTCACTACTCACTTACAGACTATCGTAAGGAGTTTAGATTTTAGTCCTACAAAGAAGGGAAGCCCTGGAAAGGCTTTTAGAAGAGGAATGGCATAGTCTAATTTACACTGGGAAAAAAACAAAAAACAACTATAGAAAATGGGTAAGAAGAGGCAAGATATAATGTGCAAATGCATAAAAACAGGCTGGAAAAATGTACAACAAACTCTAATGAGTAAGAGTGGTAAGTAAAGAAAGTTTTGACACTTGGATATTTTGTTTTGTTTCAACTTTTTCTAACAAACATATCACACATTACTTTTTTTTTTTTTTAAAGAATACTGGAAGGAAAATTCCTTCCTTTTCATGGTAGAATCCCAGGTTTGGTGGCAAGAAATGGCTTCTCTATACTCTCAGCTTTCCTTCGGGTTCCTCACAGGAAAGCTGTGTCCCCCAAAAGGCCCCACCTTCTCCCAGTCCTGCTAAATCATTCCTCAGGGCAACCTCAAGTCACCTCTGGTCCAACCCTGCCCCGGATGAAGCCCTACGTTTTAAATCAAAAACCAACTTGAGTCTTAATCCCTTCCTATTTCCTTTGACAGATTCTTTCACCTCTCCAAGGCTAACTTATCCAATGTTTTTATAAACTTTTTCTCCCTCTACCTCCAAATTGTACCCCCACCAACAAGAGCCACACTGCCCCGTTCTACCAAAACCACCTGCTTACCACTAGGCCAGCAATTCCTCCGAGTCTCCATTCTTCCAAATTTTCTCAACAGCCGTTAACATGAGCATTGGGAACAGGGGATCCCAACACTCCCTGCTCCGTCTTGAGCACGATGTTTATATTGCCATCCATCTTAAAGTACAAGCTTCCCAAAGGTAAGGAGTACACTAATCTCAATGTGTAGAATGCCTAGATTTGGTCACATACGAAACAATATACAGAAGCTTTTGGTGCTGAAAATTCAACTGTTACACATCAACTGACCCTTGAAGAGCATGGGTTTGAACTGTGTGGATCCATTTATACCTGGATGTTTTTTCAATAGTAAATACTACAGTATTACACTATCTGAGGTTGGTTGAATCCTCGGATACAGAGGAACCCCGGATATGGAGGGCTGACTAAATCATATGCAAATTTTCAACTGAGTGGAGTCAGACCTCCTAACCCCCGAGTTCTTCAAGGGTCAACTACACTTGAAAATGCTTTATACAAGTCATGAAATAAGGTGGCAGTCAGTTATTTTTGGAAAAGCATCGGCATCACAGTGATACTAAATTCACTGAAAATTCTTAAGTACAAAGCAAGGAGGGCTTGGAAGCAGCTCACCACGTTGTCCCCAAGTTCCCTACACTTTAAAGGCCCTACATAAATGGCAGGCTGGGTACAGAGATCATTTAAGGAGGGAAAGGTGGCAGGGCTGGATTGAGCCAAGCCAGGTCAATCAGGATGGGTCCTCTTCTGTCAGTTTCCCGGGGGCAAGCACTGCTATGGAAAGCCCAGCTTCTGTCCCTAAGTTACTTTCCAACCGCATTTTTACTCAAGTAAAGAAACAACAGCAGAATCCAGTAATCTGCCAAGGGTACCATGGAAGCCTTGGTAATTTCAGCTTAATAGTCGTCTTCTTCATCCTCCTTAAAAACTTGTATTAAGCATTATTAAGCTTGACGCTCTATAAAACAACAGGTGTTCATATACTAAGTCATGTAGTGCTCAACACCACAAAGGCAAGCATACATTCTGTACGGCTGTACCAAAGACTGAGCTTTCTGGGGAACCGTTTTACCTCTCAATCCCAGAAGGCTTCCAGAATATCAAGTACCAATTCAGTAAGAGCAAGGAGAATTCTTGGTGACTGAAGTTTCACACACCAAAAGGACAACTATAATTGGTCAATACAGCAAAGAAACAGAAAAGATGTCAGTTCAGGAAAAACCCAAGGTGGTGGTCTGGAGCCTCTTGGTGAAGGGTTTTATCACCAGTCAGAAGAATCTTGGTTCTGATCCCCAGTTCTTTAAAGGCCAACCAAAACTCTTATGGTAGCCTTGGCAGGAAGGTGGATTACAGGGACGAAAAGGCAAGCAACCACCTAGCAGACTAGCTAACATGCTGAGTGTTACTACCTGATGGGCACTTCATATGTATTCATTCATTTAATCCCCTTTAACAGACTGAGGGCCAGAAATGTAATACCATGCTCAAAGTCACACACCTAGTAAGTGGCAGAGCTAGTTACGAACCTAGGCATTCAGTGTAGCTCCAAAGCCCTTACTCTCCACTGCTCTACTATGCTGCCTCTGCACACAAGATGAAGATGACTTCAGGAACAGTAACGTTGAAGATGGACTGAAAAAGGCAGTACTAGAGGTATGAAAGGGAGAGGGAATACAGATTAATGCCAGGTTCCTTCTATCTTGGGTACAGGCGGGATTCACAGGGCATTTGGCCACAATGAACACCTCATAAGGGTCAGTTTGACATCTACTAGGTCAGGGATAAGCTGAGGAAGCAGGAAAAGAACAGAGAACTGAGTTGGATTGAGAGGCTAAAATGAACGAGTGAACTGCCAAGTGCACAGGGAGCAGTATCTTAGGGTTTCGCTTCAAACACTTAAAAGCTGACCCTGTTCAACAGCAACTCAGGAGACACCACCGAGGTGCTTTGGGACCCACGTAAGGTATCTGCAGCTGAGATGGAAAAACGGACAACGTGGAAGCGGGGAGGGGAGGAGGGCTACAGAGACACTCCAGGATTCACCAACCTCCCTAACTTAAGAAAACGAGAACCAGAGTTAGGTGGCCAACTAGAAAAGCCGCCTAATGTCACATCTGGAGGCGCAGACAGGGTCGGACTCAGAGGCCGGGTCTTCCCACCTCTGATGCAGTGTCCCCATCTGCCCTACCTATTCTCCTGGCTGAGGAGGTGGACCTCCGACAACCAGCAGAGCCTGGTACATTCAGTAGGTAATAAATATGCGTTTGCTTAATGAACGAGTGAGTTAATTAAAGTACGAGCCGAGAGGTCTGTTTCCATTTACGCAGCAGCAGGCGGGGAGCAGTGGGAGACCACAGTTGAGACCTTGGGCTCGGCCCAACATAAGGTCCCCATGCTGCCTCTGCAGGTTCTAGGAAGCACCCGCTTCACATCCGCATTTTCCAGGGCAGCCAGAGCTTCCTAGGCTGGCCTCGACCGCGTATGCACGATCAACCCGCAGTCATTTAAACCAGGTCATGATTATGGGGGCTCAGAAAACTGGGTGGCCGATGCGGATTCGCGGCCCCGAAGCACCCTGGGATTTGCAGTCCCCAGCGGGGCCGACCAGAGCCTCCTCCTGAGCCCCCCACAACCCTCATCGAGGGCCCCTGCTCCGTGCCCGGGCCCACCAGACGGCGGCGGGCCGGGATCACCCACAGACAGGGCTCGGGGGAAGGACCGAGGCAGTAGGCTGGCGGGGGCGGTGGGGGGGGGGGGAGGTCCTACTGGACCGGCCCCGGCCAGGCGGCGCCAGCTACTGACCAGATGGCAGCGGATGGAGCCAGATGCGCAAGACACCACTCACCATCATTTTGGAAGCCTATTCAGTGGCCCGCTGCTCCTCTTCTCTGCGCCCGGGCCGCCCAGCAACCCCACAATCCTCCGCGCCAGAGAAACCCCCAGAAGCTTCGCCAAGCCGTAGCAAAGGGAGAGGAAGGGGATGGGCCGCTTCCGCCACTCTATGGTTCGCTATCACAGAGTCGGCGTAGCTAGAAGGGCCAGAGGCTGGGCTTCCGCCAGCCGTCTTACGAGAAGCGGTGGTAAAGGAACAGTCAGTCGCTGGTTTTCGATGGTGCCATTCTTTTTGAGCATGTAGGATCCTTGCTCGGCCCGCGTCGCCCACTAACTCTAATTCCATTTCCCTTCTCCCCTCAAACGCCAGCCCAAGGAATGCAATAAACGCAAATATTTATTGAGCGCTGACTGCGGAATAGGCTTTTGCTGAGTAAGCATTTGACGTAAGTGAGCTCATTTAACCCTCACAACGCTATCGCGATGGCACTGAAATCATGCCCAATTTACAGATGAGAGAACTGAGGCTGAGAGGTTAGGTGTCCAAAATCACAGTTGTACAGTAAATGGTAGATAAACAGGCGCGGGCACCTGGCCCCAATGCTCGTTTTCTGGCTCGGCACTGGCCAGCGCTTCCTCGAGGGTCGTGTACATCAGTCTATGTCCCCAGAGCCTACTGACTATGAGAGCGCAAGCGCCGGTAGAACTAGGCAGGGGTCGCCGGAGACCACCTGGGTGCTAGACGAATGCCTTCCCAAAGAGGGGATGGGAAGGAGGAAAACACAACTAGGGGAAGGTAAATCGTCGTCTTGCGAAGCGGCCACAGGGAGGATCCGGCCGAGACCTCACGAGCTGATTGGCCAAGACTTTCGGCGGCTGAGGCGAGTCCTGCGGGTCTCCCACCTGCAGTTCTCCCGCCCCCGCCCCAGCCAGCGAGGTCCTGCGGAGTCGAATCCAATCAGAGAAATGTTGGGGCGGGGACGGCAGTTGCAGTTAAGAGTTAAAACAAATTAGCCCTCGGCCCCACTTCTCTCCACCAATAGGAAGTGGGCTAGGGCACAGGGGCGACAAATGTGGCTACACGAGCAGGCGTCAGAACCAATCAGCCCTGGGCCTCGTTCCGGTGCGCCAACCGGCGGCGTAAGCGGGTCTGGGGGCGGGAGTCCAGAGCAGCTGTCAGGCTGAAGTCCGGCGAGCTACGCGCAGCAGGGCGGCTGGAGGAAGCGCGGCGCCGGGCCGGGCCCTGGAGATGGTCCCCGGCGCCGCGGGCTGGTGTTGTCTCGTGCTCTGGCTCCCCGCGTGCGTCGCGGCCCACGGTGAGCGGCAACGGGCGGGGCTGCGCTTCAGGGTGGGGCTGGCGGTCCAGCTTAAGCCCGGCTCGGGCCGGGGGCCACGGGTCACCTTGGGGACCCCGCGAATTCGGAGCAGGGCAGATTCAGAGACGGGCGCCTGGAGTGGGTGGGTAGTGGTTCCCGAGGGACATGAACTGTGTGCGGCCTGAGACTGGGCTGTGAGTCCTCAGCCCCCCACGTCGAAGTAAGACTCCCTCTACCCCCACTAGCGCTGACTTAGGTGGCGAAGGGGGCGAGGAACAAGGAGCAACTAGCGATACTACAAGCTGGAGATACGTGAGCACTCACATACGTAAACGGGGCCACACATTGCTACACGTGGGTTCACAGGCACTAGCACATACGTACACACCCAACTTGTTTGCACCTACACGAGAACATAAACATACACCCATATACGTACGTGAGCACATGTGTATACCTACACTTGATTTACACAGATCAGCAGATGCAAAGGCCAGGCAAAGATGTATGTGGGGAGGAGGGGAAGCTTAGTGCTAATCCAGGAAAGCTTCCTTGGGAGTGTATCTGTACCCGATGGGAAGTCTTCACTCCCAGGATAAAAGGCCATATATGTAGCCCAGTGCCAAGCCAGTGGAGCTCTACCGGGTGGCTGATTTTGGACAGTAGAAAAGGACAGCAAAAGCCACAATCCATCCCAACGCTGGCACACAGTAGCGACTTGATAGTTTGTTGATTGACTGACAGACCTGTGGCAGCAGCTTCCACCTTTTCACATTCCTCAGTCTCTCTGGGCTAAGGAAACCAGGGACCCAAGTTCAGGTAAATCATTAGACTTTGGTGCTAAAGAGATCCACACCCCAGAAATATCTGGTTATTCTGGCAATTCCCTTCCTCAACACAGTAGAGCTGGAAATAGCCGTTCATTCATTCAACAACCTTTTTGAGCACCAACTGTATCCTAGCCACTATGTTAGATAATGTGGATACAGTATTGAATGAAGTTACAAACTTAGGCCCTTGTCCTAGTGCAGGAGATAGACAATAAACAAAAAATTACAAATACTGTATAATTACAAATGATGTTAGAAGTGTCATTGGAGAAAAAGTACATTTTGAATGGGCATAAGGGGAGGGCAGTCACAGGGCAGGTTTCCCTAAGTGACATTTAAGTTATGACCTAGTAGATGAATAGAAGTGAGCCATATAAAGGGGTAGAGGTGGGGGTAGGGTGAGGGAACTTGCAAGAAGCCTTGGAGATGTGAAGAAACTGAAAGGAGGGCAGTGTAGCTTGAACATAGGAAGAGATGAAGTTGGAGGGCCAGATCAAGCAGGGCCTTGCAGACCACAGTTTTGATTTTAAGTGCAAAGGGAAGTCGTTGAAGGGTATTGAAGTGGTGACATGATCATATTTGCTTTAAGATGTTTTAAGAAAATCCCTGGCAGTTATTGGGGGAATGGACCGTAGGGAGCAAACATGGAGGCTAAGATAGACCAGTTAGGGCTTCCCTGGTGGCGCAGTGGTTGAGGGTCTGCCTGCCGATGCAGGGGACACGGGTTCGTGCCCCGGTCCGGGAAGATCCCATATGCCGCGAAGCGGCTTGGCCCGTGAGCCATGGCCGCTGAGCCTGCGCATCCGGAGCCTGTGCTCCGCAATGGGAGAGGCCACAACAGTGAGAGGCCCGCGTACCGCAAAAAAAAAAAAAAAAGACCAGTTAAAAAGCTGCAACAGCCAGGACAAGAAATGATAGTGGCTGGACTAGGAGGATGGCAGTGGAACCAGAGTCAACTTTTAAGTTTTGGTGAGAGTTGCTTTATACGTAGGCTACCACATCTCCATCTTGAAATTCCCAAGTCTGCTTCAGAGCAAAGATGAATGAATTAACCCTCAGAGAGGTTAACACTGGAGCTATGTCTTCCTGGCTCACCTGTGTAAGCAGCAACAGCAGCAGCTGTAAATCTCTGGGGTTACTAACTCTGTCTGCATCAACTCTATCCTCTCCAGGGCAGAGACCTCTATCTTACCCACCTGCAGGACCCAACTGGCTGAAGCTGGGTCTCTGGGCCCAGACCTTAACCAGCCCCATTGAAGGCATGGGGTCCATGATCTGAACCTGAACCAGCTTTTTTCCCTTGAGCCTTCTCACCTGTACATTTTACCTTTCAGGCTTACGCATCCATGATTATTTGTACTTTCAAGTGCTGAGTCCTGGGGACATTCGATACATCTTTACTGCCACGCCTGCCAAGGACTTTGGTGGTATCTTTGTAAGTTCAGGGAGGCCCCCTCATCTCTGATCCTGTCTCCACATTCCCCGCACTAAGCCGAGGTGACCCTCATGGCTTCAACCCATACCTGAGTGCTGGGACAGAGAAGGGGGCAGAATCCAGCTGTCTTCCAGGGGCTACAAAGCCAGGAATGGCTTCCAGCTATTCCTCTGGGTATAATACAGACCTGGGCACCACAGAGGGAAAAGCTATCTTCTTAGGGACACGAAGTAGTGAAAAACCAAGGGCTCTGCTAGCTCCACCTCTGAACTACATGACTCAAGGCAAGTTACTTCCCCTCTCTGGGTCCATACCAACTTCCCTTCCTATGTCTGGGAAAGGCAGGGTGGGATAGGAGTAGACAGACCTTTGTGAGAATTAAGTAAAAATGCTCAAGTGTCCAGTACACAGAAATCGTTCCTCATTTCCCTCACACTTTGTGAGAAGCTGATAAGATGGGATGGTCAGCCCAGTCCTAAAGCAGGTGTGTCTTCCCACACTCTCACCTGTCTAAATGTCTTTCAGCACACAAGGTATGAGCAGATTCACCTTGTCCCTGCTGAACCTTCAGAGGCCTGCGGGGAACTCAGCAACGGTTTCTTCATCCAGGACCAGATCGCTCTGGTGGAGAGGGGGTAAGGAGCGGACAGGCATGGGCACAAGGGGAAGGCAGGCATAGGGTAGATTCTGAGATCAATGTTGGTGGTGATGCTTTGAAATAGCTGCTTTTAAATAATTCATCTTTTTAAGGGTCTTTAAGAAACATCTTAAGATTATCCAAGCCTTTGGCCATTTACTTGTGAGCCTTTATCAAAAAGCCTCCAAGGTCCTCCTTTCATCTTCCCAGGGTGGTGGTCTGGGGAACGGATAGCTAGGACCCTGCCTTTCCTTTGGTCTCATCACCACCTCTTCCAGGGGCTGCTCCTTCCTCTCCAAGACCCGGGTGGTGCAGGAGCACGGTGGGCGGGCAGTGATCATCTCTGACAACGCAGTTGACAATGACAGCTTCTACGTGGAGATGATCCAAGACAGTACCCAGCGCACAGCTGACATCCCCGCCCTCTTCCTGCTTGGCCGAGATGGGTGAGGGCTCTTTGTCTCTGGCTGTATCAGCACCAAGCTGGGTGCCATGACTCGGGGAGGTCAAGGGCAATCACCAGTCCCTACCCACAAGCCTCATCTTGGGATGCCCTGGTTGGAGGGCCAAAAAAGTCCTCAGGCTCTGGAACTCCCAGAGTGATGGGGACAGTGGGGCAGAATGGGGTGTCAGGAAAGTGACCATCACCACCTCTCTTCATGCTCTCCCAGCTACATGATCCGCCGCTCCCTGGAACAGCATGGGCTGCCATGGGCCATCATTTCCATCCCAGTCAATGTCACCAGCATCCCCACCTTTGAGCTGCTGCAACCGCCCTGGACCTTCTGGTAGAAGAGTTGGTCCCACATTCCAGCCATAAGCAACTCTGGGCTGGGAAGGGGAAAATCCAGGAATTCTGCTGTTTGGGACTTGGGGATAGCATTTGGGGACTGGGGGAGCCAGGCAGAGGAAAAGGGCTTGGGCCTTGGCTAAGTTAAAGGAAGACACACCACTGGCCTTCCCCCCCCTGGGCTCCTAAGGTGTCTCATGCTATGGGAAGAGGCAAGACCCAGGCCCCAGGTCTTATGGGCTAGGGTCTGGAACTAAAGGGGCCAACAGCAGGTGGTCTGAGAGCCATCGGAGACCTGTCACATCCCACCTGGCTTCAGCCTCCCCACCCAGGGTCTTTCACAGCAGTTGCTGGAATGGTATAAGGAGCTGGTGTTTGAGGACTACATAATAAACCCTCACTGACTTTTTAGCAATAAAGCCTCTCATCAGGGTTGTAACTGTGTCCTAGAGTGAAAGTACACAGGGGTGGGAGGGGCCTTCAAACACTTATCTGGTCCCATGCTCTTGTTTTGAAGGGAGGAAACTGAGGCCCAGAGAGGATACATGACTTGCCCAAGGCCCTGTAGGACCAGTGCTCAGATTGCTAATCTTGGATCACAACAGCCTCCTGCTCAAAAACTTGGGAAGCTGTAGTTCAGTCCCTGAGCAAAAGCCTCATCTTGTAGCCTGGTACTGAGGATCCACACTGGACCTCAGAAGAGCCCTGCTCTTGGACTTTAGAAACATTTGCACAGCAGAGTATAGGCAAGACCAGGGATGAACCCAAACTGGGGAGCTGCAGCTCCCATCTCCTGCAGTCACCTGCTCTATCCTATGCACTTTTGCACCACCCATGTGACTGCTGCCTTCCTGGAGCAGCTTGTCAAGCCATTCTCCACAAAGCATTCCTGCAAAGGCCTGTCACCACTCATATTTTATTGAGAACAGTGGGCGGGTGGGGAGGGGGTGCTGGCTACTGCGAAGGATTAAGAACCCAATAGGCCAGACAGGCAGATTCCACCTGGCTCACGATGCAGGAAAGGGCCTGTGGGGCGGCACCTGCCCTCCCTGGGATCCCTCAGCAGGGGCATGTGGCAGCCCCTCAGGAAAGGTAGGCAGAAAGGAATTGCAGGTGATAGGTTATAATTTCCACAGCTTCCAACCCAAGAGTAAGGGGTAGTGCTAATCTGGGGAGGAGAGGGAGAGAGTCAGGGCTAATCTGAGTATCTAGCCTAGCTCTCCTAGGTTTCTGGAAGACTTCAGTGTTCCTAAATGATCCTAAAGATGGAGACTGAGACTAGGAGAGCCCCTCACTGACCCATGCTCTAGAAGATTCTAGGACATCCTAAATTACGGAGCACAGGCCTTTCATCCCCCAGAATTCAGCCATGCTGCTAGAGTCCTCAGTGGGAGGAAGGTGGGAGGAAGGGGTCATGATGTCCCTCCCAAGGGAGGCAGAGACCTCTTCCACACCCTGTGAGGCCAGGCACTGTGCCAGGGCCTGAGAGGCAAGGCATAAGGACAGATTCTGGGGTCTGGGGAGATTCTCTACTCCCCGGATGTCTAAATGGTGGGTGTGGGGAGGTGAGCAGAGGGAGGTAATGCCCCCGGTTCAGTGTCCCCCACAGAAAGCCTTAGGAAGGTGCTCTGGAGGCCCAGTTCCTCCCTCTTGCCTCTCCCAGCTGTGCTAGTGGGGAAGAGGGTAAGGGTGTCTAACCCCCTCTCTTCTTCAATGGAGTCAGGCTGTTCGCAGGTTGCCACTCTGTGACCCAACCACCACCCCCGCAACAGTGAGTTGAGAAGGGTGAAGCCTTAGGTGGATGAGTAAGTGGGGCCATGGAGCCAAGGGGAAGAAACACTGTTAGGCCCTGACCTTGGTTCCAGCCACTTACACCCATACCTCAGGGGGAGGCCAGTTCTGAGAGGCTCAGTGACAGCGCAGAGCCTGAGCCGCTCAACAGCAGTGTCCTGGGCATGAGGTCTGGCGGGAGGTGGAGGGCCTAGGGTCCAGCCTGTCTTACCCTCTGGAAGAAACAGAGCTGGCATGGGGGGAAAGCAGGCAACAGGAGTGGGAGTTCCTTCCAAGCCTCTGCTCTGGGGGAAGGCCCCCTCTTCTGGCAGGGTCTAGGGTAGGACCACTTCCAGGCAGGATGACATCACACATCAGTCATCTCATCCCCCAGCTCAGCATCTTCCGGCTCTCCTTCCTCATCCTCTTCATCGTCCTCCTCCTCAGAGGTCATGTTGGGTTCATCAGCCTCTGCCAGACATTTGGGGCAGGAACAGACAAACAGATAGTTCTCCCTGCAGAGGGTTGGGGGGGATGATGGTGAGGGTACAAAGTCAGGCAGCCACCAGCACGGAGAAGCCCAGAGCCCAGCTTCCCACCACACCCCCAGCTGGCACCTGAGGATCTTGTGGCGGCTATGGCGGCTGCGCTCCCGCTGACAGCAGTCTAAGTAGCTGATGCAGATTTCCTAACGGGCAGAAGAGAGGTGGGCTCTGACAGTCTGTGCTTCTAACAGATGGGATTAGGGCCTCCCCAACTTCTGCCCTATGTCCAACCATTGCCCCATCCCCAGGAGCCGGAGCTGCCCTTCAGCGAAGGCGCAGGTCACCCTGATCCATTCCCCTGTGCTCACAGCAGAGGCCACTATGAGGCTTTCACAATCTGTGTCTGAGACAGGGGGCTATGCTTGGCCTTGGGCCATGGCCAAGGTCTGTGGCTGGGGCAGAGGTTATCTTGGTGTGAAGCTACTTGCCCTGAAAGAAGTTTCAGTCAGGCTCCGTGCACAGCTCTAAGAGCCAGGACCCCACACCCACACTAGTACCCCACAGTCCAAGCCACAAAGGGCCATGTCCTGCTTCCTTAGATGCTGCAGATTCCTTGATCAAAAGATAGCTGGGGACAAGAACTTAGGCACACAGTTGTCTCTGAAACACTGCTCTGACGCTTTCTGGAGTTATTTTTTGAAGTGGGGTGGGGTTAGAGTATACTCATGGGGAAGACTCATGTCCTGGAGCATGTGGGGATTCAACCCAACAGCCTGAACTTGGGACTGTAGCCACTGCTGCTCCCAATTCCTGGAGAGAACCTGCAAGGCCCACTGCCCACCCACCCCGACAGCTACTGGCCCCCTCACCTCTCCTGGCTTAATATCCTCCAGGGCGGTGACATGCAAAAGGAAGTTGTTTTCTGGGAAGGAGGTCTCTGCATTGGGGACACAGCTGTGATTGCCTGGGTCATGAGAGGCAGGTAATGAGGATTGTTGACTAATAAAAATAACAGCCTTAACTGTGCAGAGCACTGGGTCCCATCTTTCCTTGTTCTCTGATCCCTGCTAGGGCTAGGCAGGTCCTGGGACCCGTTTCCTATATCCCTGTCCAGTGCTCTTTCCTGAAGAGCACAGGCACTAATGCAATCCCGCATCACTCCCCTCCCCTCCTGCCATGACTGCCCCTTCTCTCCTCACTGGTCAACTTGATCCTCAGATGTGTTCCCAGTGTCTCACAAACGGAGGGACAGGGCTGTGAAAGGGATGCCCGTGCCAGGCCACTTAACTCAGTCCTGTCTGTTATTGGATGTCTGGTAACAGCTGAGCCAGGCCCTCTGAGAGCCCAGTTTGGGAGGAGTAGTGTCCCCAGAGCCTGGGAGGAAGGTTTTGCAGTGAGGAGAGCAGAGGGTGGGAGGCTGGGATCTGGAAAAGACAACAGTCTGAGCTGGCTCTGCCTGCTCCATCAGGTGCTGATGAGACTGCCTTCCAGCCTGAGCTCCTCCCGGGCTATCACAACACTCTCCTACCAAAGCTCACAGGGCAGTGGTGGGGCAAAACCCAGGCTTCCCTTTGCAAGAATCAGAGCTCTGTGCCCTGCCTCAGCACTGGGCCTAGCCCACTGGAAGCTTTTATATCAAGGCACAAGAGTCCAATAAATGAATGAAAAATAATAGAAGGAGAAGGCTGAGGGGAAATCCCCAGGAGGCTCAGCCCTAACCCCACTCCTAGACTCAACTCTACCAGCCCAGAAGGGGCCAAGAGAGATGAACTGCAGCTGTGGGGCTACCCCTTCTCAATGCTGGGACTCACAGCAGCTCTGCAGCACAAAGAGGCCAGATCCTTCACAGTTAAGAAACTCACCAGTTGCTGTAAGACAGTAATATGCAGATGTTATTGCATCCACTTTATAGGTGGGAAAAAGAAACTAGGCTAATAAGGACAGGCACTGGCTCCACTGTCTTGCCACCCAATCACTACTATTTTACCTGAAATTGCTTCTCTGAGGCACAAGCCTTGCTTTCCTATAAATGGTACCACCTTACTGTCCAGCCCTCCCCCACCCCCAGCATCAAGCCTCCGCACGGATGGCGGAGCCATTTCTTGTGTATGTCCTGCAAACAGATCTGAAGCTTCCCATAGGCACACAGGAATTACCTTCCCCAACCACGAACTCAGAGCTCCCTGGGGGAAGACTGTCCACTGTCTAACTGATGGATGTCTCCAAAGTTGGGTGAGGCCAAGACTCCATCTCACCAACCTGTCTCGATGTCCTTGTACAGCTGGTCAATGAAGGCGTCCAGCTGCTCACGGTCCTGAGGCTTCAGCTCCAGAGCGTCACAGGCATGCACCCACTGGCTCAGGGAGCTGGGGGTCCCAGGCAGCCATGGTTGGAGAGGAGGAGGCCTAGCTCACAGGGCTCCCCCACTCCAAGCAAGTTAAGTCCATTTCTTTCTCCAGGGAGAGGGTGGGGGTGGGTGGGTGTGTCCTTCCCCAACAGACTAAGTGCTCCCAAGACTCAATCTTTCTGACCCCCACCACTGAGTTTAGTCCAGCATTCTGGCCAGAGTCACACCCTGCCCCACCCTAGTCTTGAAAAGAGATGTGGCTACCTTCCTCAGTCAATCTCCCACCCCAGCCCTGAGGGACAAGCCCAACAGCTCTGGAACATTCTCTCCTAACCTGGTCCCAATTCCTTGGCCATTGGTCCCAACAAGAGCAAAGAGAGACCGGAATCCATCCGGAGTGAACCACTGTGGGGAAAAAGGGAGAAGAGCATTCAGGTTACAGCCACTAGCTTTTCTTCCTGTTGAGGAAGTTTGCTGTGAGTCAGTCCCATCCCAACTCCAGAAGACCAGGTCTGCTCTGGCTTAGCTGTCCCAGTAGGAGACGCTGGCCTGGTTGCTCCTGGAGTGCTGGAGTGACTGGGAGGCCATTGGTCCCACCTTCCCCACACTCACCTGGCTGAGTGCTTCCTCATAAAGGGCCTCTGTGAAGAGTCTCCGCAGAAGCTCCAGCTGGCCCTGGTTTAGGGGAAGCAGGGAGAGACTTGCATCCCTGGGGATTTCCCATTAGCACCCAGGCAGGGCCCATAAGACCATATAAGGGAAGGAAAAGGGTGAGCTCTGCAGACCGAGCTTTCTCTGGGGGCAAAGGAAAGCCACAGAATCCTTATCTGCAAGAGACTTGGCAGTCTACTGGCCTGTTCCAACCCAGGGTAGCAAACCCAAATTCCTCCCTATTTTCTAGCCCTTGTACCAGCAGGGCGGAGGCAGCCTGGCTTAAAATGTCTGTCCTCACCACCACCCTCCAGGCTCCCTGCCCCAGCCTCCAGACCAGCTTGACCCTCCCCCTCCTTTCCTCAGATTCAGTGCAGGAAGGCCCACCCCAGCGCCCTTTCACACACCTACCTCCACCTTCAGGCAGCTCCTGCATGGAAGTCTGCTATTCTCAGGGAGAATGCATAGTTCTTTGATTTGAAGCAAGTGCTCAGTACATTGGCAACTAAAATTGTTTCACACCGCTCCCTGACCCTGTGGAACCCCCAGCCCTTCACTTTCCATTACACTTGATTCACCCACTGCTATCCTATCATGGGGTCCTGCCTTCCCACATCAGGGCACCCAGCCCTTCTGTCCTCTGTCATCACCCCACTTCCCAATTTTAAGTCCACATTAGGTCATGAAGTTAAATAGCGGCAGGAATACAAGCCTCTGAACAGATTTTTGGACCCAGGCTCTAACTTCTTCCTGTGGCTGGGAAGGCAGCAAATGTGGAGCTTCCCTTAGGTAGCCATGGACATCCCCAGGCTACTGGGGGGGGTGGGAGGGTCATGTGGAGAGACCAACCTTGAATTTGTCCCCCAGGAGTTTGTGGACAATTTCCTCCTCCTCATTGGCGGTTTTATTACAGAACTGGGAGAAGAGCCTGATCCAACGATCCTTATCCTTAGCCTGCAGTGAACAAATATACTTCAGGGTCAGGTTCACACATGCTCACGCATGCATGTGCACACATGGACTCACGGACACCCTCCTCTTTACTGCCACTCCTGCCCACGTGAGCGGAGTAAGCTGTCATTCTAAAACCCCTGCCCTGAGAAACACCATCACACATGAGCTTCTAAGTAGACCCTTCCTGCCCACCCTGCCCACACCCAACCATCTTCCCAGCTGGTGCCAAGCTAGCCAGTTCACGACACTTGGGAAAATAGGAGGATGAGGCTGACGAGCAACAACGCTAAAGGGGTCAGAGTGGCTTCTCTCGCTTTATCTAAGAGACACAATCCTGAAAAGGTGGTGCTTATATATGAATTGCTGCTGCACAGGAAGTCATCCATAGATCACAGACCACAGGCAAGATGAGCCCCCATGTCCCCTGCTAGATTTATGGTTAGCTACTCCTAAGGTTTACACAGCAAGCAGCTCTCCTTTGGGAAGCCCAGAAGGAACTCTGTATCCAAGCCAGAGTGTTAAGGTGAGAAGAAAACTGAGGCCAAGGGTTGAATGAGGCCGGAGTCAGCTTCCCTGAGAAGATCAGGTGGGCTCACCTGTTTCACTGTGGCCACCATCCGGGCCATCAACATGATGCTTGCAGTCTCAGGGGGGTAGTGAACACTCCTGGGGAGAAAGAAAAAGGTTTGGCCTAGAACTTCCCTCCCCAGTAGCTGAATTCAGGGAAGCCCAGTCTGATTACTACAGAGAATCTTTCCTACCAATCTCATTTATAACCAAAGAGAGAAAGTCATTGGCAAGGACTTGGGCAGGATTTTATATCCCTATGGGCTTCATGGGGCTCTTCCTGGGAGTGTGTAAAATACTGAGAATGGTAGGACTGGCGGCTCAGATTTAAGGCAGGGGGAATGGGTGATAGTTTAGTCCTAAGAATGGAGGAAAAATCTAGGGGGTGGTAACTTAACAAAGATGGCTGCATCCACTAAGCGTGGGGATGGCAGGCAGGGAGGGAAGGATAAAGGAAAGAAGAGAGGAAATGCTACCTACCTCCATGCCTCCTGTAGCTTATTGAGAGGATGCAGGGGGTCATCCTGGGAGGGGCCTGGGCACAGGACCCGATGGTATTGCTCAGCTGCGGCTAGCAGACATTCTGTACTGCAGTACGTCACCTGTTGGGGGAGGTGGAGGTCAGCACCCTAGGATCTGGCAGTGGGGTGAGGCACAGACACCCATGTGGTCTCACCTCCTCTAACTGTACTCCTTCCACAAACAGCCCCTAAGCAGTAGTCAGTGGTATTGTGAGATGAAAAAGCATACAGTGCTCTGGAGACATGTGAGAGGGGCACCTGACCCAGGCTTGTAAAAACGTGGGAAGGAGAGACTGCTTCTCAGGTACAGGGAAGGGCCCCTGCCAGGCTCCTAGGAAGAGGGCAAGCTCCCACCAAGCCTATTTTCTAGACAATGGGACTGGAACAGAGGATGAAACTGGCACAGTAATGTCTTTTTCATGTCTTTCCCTACATTCGGGCTCTCAAGGGCCATGACCAAGTCTGTCCTCACTCCTGTCTCCCCAGAGAGGACTTCAGCTTAGCCCCCAGGGATATTCACCTGGCAGTGGGGACAATTCTGGTGCAGGTCCTTGCGCACAGTGCACAGCTCAGGGTGAGGCAAAACCTGGCCTGGTTTCCCAGTCAGTCTCTGGGCGTTCTCCTCTGCCTTCTCCAGTGCCCGAAGGCAGTGGTCACAGGCTGGGGGAGAGAGCCAGATGTTGACAATTAAGTGTCTTGAGAGCAGGGGCCACATTTGTCCTTTTCACAGCAATATGCCCAGAGTTAGTATAGCACCTAGCTCAGAGAAGGTGTTCAATAAAAGTATGAGAAGTGAGTGAATGAATATGTTAAATGAATGTATTTCACACGCATTATAGATGATGCCTTCTTCCCTCTCCGGAGTCCCCACTCCTCCCGGCAGACTCTCTCTGCTTCTTGATGGGACTTAGTCTATGGGGTTCCCCACCCAGCCCCCAAACTGGGCTTTCCCCACATTCTGGAGCCGAGTGACCCTCCTTTCACAGATTTTTCTCTAGCCCAAGAAAAGTGTGAAAAAAGCATGTGACTGGCAAAGCTAAGAGCGTCCTATTTGTTTCTGACCCCTAACACAGCCTTTATTGACCAAGGGGCATGGGGTCTCCACTTGGTAGAGGGCTCCACTTTGGCACAGAGCCCTTCAGCACGACATCTAGTACCTTACAGTATAGGCCACACTGAGTTCCAGCAGTCCTCCCCCAAGGAGCACTTTGGAAGAACCTCTCTGCAGCAGGCTCACAGCCCCAAATGGCCTGAGATTAGACAGAGGCATGGTTCTCAGGTGCAGCTCTCCAAGGGAAGACGCACTTTCCTCCCAACACCTGGAGTCCTAGAGATGGCAGCCGGTAGGGATGTACGTACTCTCTTCCATGCGCAAAGGCTGCTGGGCCCAACAGCCCTCAGGAGTAGGTGAGATGTGCTCACCTCGGTAGCGATAAAGTGCATTCCAGAGAAACTGTGCAGCCACCAGGGGCCGTTCGATGAATATGGTCTCCCCCTTCTGGATCGGCTGTGTGGCAAACAACCCCTTTCCCTAAGAGGGCAGAGAAGAATAGGATGGCCATAAGAAGAGACAGAGGACATAGCTTCAAGGGCCCCTCACCCCCACGTGCTTCCCTCTCATCAGAGGCCTCTGCCTCAGGAGGGTTCACGGAGCATGGTCGGCCCCCTCCATAACTGCCTCCTCTGGAAACGCAGCTCTGCCCAGTTTCAGTCGCACTTCTACCAGCCTGTCTAGAGCAGAGGGCTTGGGATGGGAAGAGAGCCACCACATCAGCCATGTCAGACTAATCAGAGAATTTTTAGGATGGCCAGAGCAGGGCCAAGGTTCACAGCAGGCTGGAGCCTCCAGTACCAGGAACTGGTACAGGGCGGCCTTCTCTGAGTCACCCACATGCCCCTCCAGGATCCTGGTCGTGATGCTGCTCCTCAGGGTTGCATAGAAATCCTACACCACGGGAGGGAGAGGCCTATGCAGGAGTATATGCCCTTCTTCCCTGGTCAGCTGGGTACTCACAGCACCTAGCATACATAGTACCTGGTACCCAACAAGTTCTCAGGTGTTACACTGAAAGGAATGACTAATCCTAGCACCAGTCCTAATGCTAACTTGCTGTGAAAATTTGAGCCAGTTGCTTCACTTTTTTGCATCTGTTTACCATGTGAAAAGTGGGTATTATAATAATACCTACCAGGTAGTTTCCAGGATGCAGTGATATAACACAGGTGAAGGAATTTCATGAACTCTAGCTCCTTACTACTCAAAGTGAAGTGATGGACTGGGCAGCATGGGTATTGCCTGGGAGATGTTAGAAATGCAGAATCTCAGGCCCCACTCCACACCTGCTGAATCAGAATCTGCATTGTTAAAATCAGCTGCAGATACCCAGGCAATTCATATGCACATTAAATGAGAAATACTGGTCTAAAGCACTGTGGATATGTACAGGATGAAGGATGAGAAAACTGTTGAATTGCCATCTCTCAAATGTGCAAAGGGACGCAGGAGACAGCTTCAGAACCTAGGCAGTTACTGGCCCACCTGGGCACTTTCTCCCACTCTACAGAGGAGTGGTGCCCCTGCCAACAGTGAACTGTCATGAAAAGAGATAGAAAGGAAATGATTGACACAGCAGTGAAATGTCCTGTCACGTTGCCTCCTGGGTAGCTCCCGGTTTCCTTCTAGCACTGGCACTCTGGATAGACAGGGGCACCTCCCAAAATCAGCAGCAGGATGTAAAGACCTGGACAGGCCCTGAGCACCCCGTGAGCCACACATCTCAATCCTGTGAATAACTCTGGGAGCTCTAATATGGTACAGTGGGGCAGCTGGAACAAAACCACTGGCAAAGCCGTGGATGCAGCCTGGTTGTCTTTCTAGAAGCCCACCTCCATGCCTAGTAGCCCCTGGGACCCACCCAGCAAAATGAAAACCTGGCCTTCCTCTGTGGGACAACAAGATATGGACAGCTATCCACATTACTTCTGACAACCTCAAATCTCAATATTGAATAAATATTGATCTCTTTCTCCCTCCTTCTGGAGGACCAAATGTAGGAAATATTTAGTAAAGCAAAGGGAAGAATCAGAGCTGTTCCTCTGTGAAACCACTTATCCCCCAAACATATAAAGTATTTCAAGAAAAACAACTCTAATTCATATTACCAAGAAGACTGGAGAGAACGGAACCTGAATGGAAAGGGTACAAACTATGCAAAGTTTATTTCCAATTTGAAAAGTTCAAGTTTAAAAAAAAAAAAGATTGTACCAAAATATCTAAGACTACGTAGTAAATTAATTCTTTATTAAATTATTTTCTAGAAAAATATCAAGTGCCAAAAGTGAATTCAAAAGGAAGAAAGCCAAGCCAAGACAGACTTGCAATGCCAGTACCTGCCTGATGTGCATTAGTACAGCATCCTGGTTGACATCTACCATATTTGGTCAGGTTTCTGTTCTGACTGGTCATGTCCCTGGCATAGCAATTGGTAAAATTTTGGAAATCATTCCTGCCAATGTCCATAGAGGCAATAGAGAACGTGGTCAAAAACTACCCCCATGTAAGACCCCTAGTCTATATGGTTTCATGAGCGAGCTCTCTCAAACCAAATAAGTAATTCTTGTGCTATTTAAACTATCCAATAACAGAGAAAAAATGGAAAGCCTCTCTATTAAAAAACAAACAAGCATAATTTTGATGTGGTAACCTAAGGAAGATACCATAAAGGAAAAAAAAAATCACAAACTAATCTCACTTTATGAATGTAGAGGCAAAAAGCCCAGGATAAGCCATCTTGTCACCAGGTCTGGGTATGTGATTCTTCTGCAGCAGCAGATGATGTAGGCATGAAGAGGGAAGCCAACTCATTCTTCCAGAGCTGGGGTTTTGATAGAAGGCTAGGGCTGGACAATTGGGCAAGGAGAGTGGCTGAAGTGATGAAGTAAGAGGGAAGAAGTAAAACAAGGAGGGGCCTGAGAGATAGGGGTGAAGTGAAAGTAAAGGTGAGTATCTCTGCAGGCTAGGAGCGACGGAACTGAGACACCATCAAACTGTGAACCAATGAAGAGCACTGGAGGCCTTGGGGTAGAGATGGAGTTGTGGGCAGCTGAGGAGGCCAAGGATATGGGAGCTGATTTACCACGGGAAGAGAGGAACACTCCAGATGCCTCTGGAGTGAAAAGAGGACAATGGAAGGTTGGGTTCGGGAACTGGATGAGTAGGATGATGTTGAGAGCAGGAGACAGATGACTAGAAGGCTGACATCTAGGGCAAGGACCAAGGATACACACAGCCACTACACATGACAAACTGTTCAACCTCATTAGTAAACAAATATAAATGAGAACAAAGCGATATCATTTTGCACAAATCAACCAGCAAAGATATCCAAGAAAGAAAATACTCAGTGCTGGTGAGAACAAAAGGATGTGTGCACAGACACTGAGCTCCAATATCTTTGACCTCAGAGATAAAAAACAAGATACAACATAAGGGTCCATAAATGAGCAGTTGTTGAGTGAACAGTGGTCCTCCCATGAAACAGACTATTACTCAACTCTTAAAAATTAATATGTAGCATTATTGATATTGAAATATTTACTGCTGCATCAAAAAGCAGTTTCTAAAAATACAGTTTTAATATGCATATATTTGCACAAATATAGATTCTGAGTGTTTTACCTTCTCTTTCCTTACATGCGCTTTTTTTTCTACAACGAACTTCTAAAACACGATAATAAAACAACAAAATGTCACCCTCTTGATTTAAACCCTTCAATGCTACTACGGGCTTCGGTCCAAACTCCTTAACACTCCAAGCCCCTTCGTGAAGTGTCCTGGCCTTTTCCCTCAACCCCCACCCAAATCTCACTCATAAAGTTCCCTGAGGACCCAGGCCTTTTTGTACCGCAGCTCCCCCTGCCCAGCACGTCCCGCCCAAAGCTCCCAGGACCCAGCAGCAATGTCCCCCGGCCTGGCGCTCCCCGGCCCCACTGGCGGAAAGGCCCGATTCCACGGGGGCAGGTGACGCGCACGGAAACTCAGCGGGCTCGGGCCCACCGCATGACCGCCCCGGAACCCTGCGCGCGGGGACAGGTAGCCCCCGGGCCCCGAGCCGGGAACGGGCCGCAGCGCCCGAGCGGCAGAGGAGCCTCTAGATTCCAGGCATGGGGTCCGGTGGGGCTGTCTCCAAGGCCGGGCCGAGTGGGGGGACCCCGGCACGGTCCGCCGCGGCCTCACCTTGGCGCTGCTCACGAAGCGGACTTCCACGGCTACCCGGGCTCGGCCCGCCACGCCCACGCAGAAGGAGAACACGTCGCACATGGAGGCCGCCATCTTGGGCGTGCCTCCGCCTGCTGACCCTTGACCCCGCCTCGACCCGGGAGGCCCCGCCCCTCACTGGCCCCGACCCCAGCGTGAGCGTCCACGAGGCTGCGAGGGTTTGCGCGCTAGCCGGTCTTAATTTGGATCTTTTTGGTTTATGTATCTGTAGGTTAAGTAGTTCGTTTACTGGGTGTAGCTGGGCCTGCCTTTGCGCAGTTTTGCCTCTGTCTCTATCTTCGTGGCCAGTACCAGAGCTTGTGTGTGCGTGTAGTTTTGATCTGTGTACCTGTATCCGAGTTCACGTTTGTGTTTGTTGTTTCTGCCACCCAGTGGTCCATCTTGAGTAAAGCGCTCTCTGGACCCAGTCATGGGGTGGGACAGCAACGGGCTGACTTACTGCTATCCTCTCTGGCCCTCAACCTGAAGGGAAGAACTAGCTTACCCCCACGTATCCATCCTACAAAGTCCGGCGCAAGATTTCCTATTTCCGTAGGCAGTCTGGCAGCGGGACAAACTGTCCTACGAAAGATCAAGCTGGACATGTGTCTTCCTCAGACTCTTCAGGGCGTAGGGACCTTGTAGCCTGGGGGTGCTGGAGGTCTAAGGACCCGTGAAATTGTATGCAGAAGTGAGTCTGCAGATTCTCATTGTCCTGACAACAGGAGAGGGATCTATTCTCTTGTTCAGGACTGACCTGAACATTTGTCCCCACAGCCAGGCCTGACCACCATGTCTCAGTTTGTTCTCTCGTCCTCCAATTGATTCCGTGCTACTTGAAAAGGGACCTGTGTCTGCATCTGCTGCGGTCTCATGGTGACATTTAGGGATTTGATAGAGCACAGTAACTGCTGAATAGGTCACTGCTGGTGATTTAAAAAAAAAAAGAAAAAAAAGTGAGCCCATGATTCCCGGAAGAGGCAAATGTAGCTGTGTTCCTTTAATAGAGCTGACTGGGTCCAGCATTAGGAAGGATTTCCCGGAAGACAGGAACAGGAGGGTTCTTGAAGCTGGACCCTGGCCTCCCTCCAGCTGCAGCTTGGTCCTGGAGGCGATGGTCAACTGACTTGGCGGCAGGTGGTTTCCCAAGGCCACCCCTGCTCCCTGCCTTTTCTCCCTCCCTCAGAAAACTCTGGAGAGCAGTGTGGACCATGCCCTCTCTCACCACCAGGTGGCAGGGCAGTCCTCCTTCCACCAGTTCATCTCAACACCCAGAAGTCATTCTGTATTCTAAATGAATACCCTCAACGGAAGCCCGCCAGGGAATGTGGAGTGCTAGAGAAATTAGCTCTGGAAATATTGGTGGCAGGCTTCACAAGAGTAGGCTATCAGCTACGCTTCTTGGAAAGAAACTAAGTAGATTCCTGGGAAGGAACGGGAGCCATGAGAACTGGTTGTGAAGCAGGGGAATAATAATACAGCAGAGTTTATGACAAAATGCCAGTTTTGGCAAAGGCAGAGTTAAATCTCTCTGTATGAAGATGGATAGGGGGTCAAGTCAAGTAGGTAGACGGAAAAAGATGGTGGTCAGGGTAGCATGTCTGCTCCAAGGAGGCAGCTGGGCCTGAGCTCCTTCTGAGAGTGTTAACATTTCAGACAAAATAAGAAAACTTTGGTAAATTCTGGGAGAGGAAATGGGCTAAATGGTCTACCCTTCCTTCTTTGCTCTCAACTCCACCATCTCCAATGGCGAAGTCTTCTAGGCTCATATACTGATTCAAGGAGGCCCTCTCTCGTCTACAGCCAGGCCAGGCAAAGATTAATCCCTGGAGAAGCCAGGGGTGAGGTATTACTCCCACAGATGAAGGGGGCCTATAAGCCTTAATAGTTACTGCACACTTAGTACTGAGCCTGGCACACTATAAGTGTTTTACAGACATCATCTCAGTCTTGGGAGGTCTACGTTATCAACATACCCATTATACAGGTGGGGAAAAAAACTTCAGAAGTTCGGTAACTTAGCCAAGGACAGCTGAAGGCCAAAGTCTGTACCCATGACCATTTGCATTATTACAGCTCCCAGGGGTAGATATAGGAAAGGGGGACCCCTGCTTGACAGTTCAGATTCCCCTGATGCCCTTTGACCTGACAAGCTCTTCATTAAAAATTGGAACAGGGAGGTCCAGTTGGTGCCCCCAGGAAGAACTAGCCCAAACAGCTTGGGTTGAGCCTCTGTCCCAGTCCTCAGCTGTCCACTCCTGACTCTGCATCTTCTCTCTGGATGGTGGTGTTGGAGCTGCTGGAGGGCTCATCCGGGGAGGCAGCCATGGCAGATGCAGCTGGCAGTCTCAGCCTTTGCTGCTTCTGATACTTAACCCTGCGGTTTTGGAACCAGACCCTCACCTGTAATTGAGGCAGTGAGAAGAGATCAGAATGTGACCAGCAGTTCCCACTGCTTCCCCCATTCCCACAGTCCCCACTCCTCTCTGGTCAAAATTTACTCTTCATTCTAAGGGAAGCACACCCTTCCCTCTAATGCCAGTCACCACTCATTCACTCAGCAAATATTTATTGAGCTCCTGATATGAACTAGGCATCACCCTAGGTGACGGTGATAATAGTGAGCAGTAGAGGCATGATCTCTGCCCTCATGGAGCTCATAGTCCAGTGGAGGGAGACTAATAACAAACATGGAAACAAATGTATAAACACAAAAGGGGGTATGAACAGGGGTTTGAGCCTCCCTGAAGAACCAGCACTTAAGCTGAGGCTCAGAGGATGAGAGGCCAGCCCGATGGGAACAGAGAAAAAAGCAAGCCAGGGCAGGGGAACCAAGCTTGGAGCGTCTGAGGACCAAAAAGGAGGACAGCATGGCAGGCACATCTGAGAGAGGAAAGCAAAGGAAGGGAAACTGTGAAGGCCATGGGTTAGAAGTGTCAACTTTGAGCTTTTAAGTGGGATGAAACACAGTCCTATTTACATGTCAAGTAAACTGCACATCTGGCAGTTGTGTGAAGAATGGATATAAACAGATTTGGGGAGATAGCTGGGGAGACTATTGCAGGGATCTAGTGAGAGCTGGGGCTGCACACTCCCTTCCCTGTGTGATGAGAAAAACAGTCCCATTTGGAACTGGGGGCAATGGAGAGAAATGAAATGATTCCAGTTGTATTTTGGAGGTAGAAGTGAAAAGGCTAGCTGATGGATTGGAAGTGGGAGAGAAAGAGGAATCTAGGATGACTAAGTGTTTTGAGCAACTGGGTGGACGGTGGTGCCATGTGTGGGAAAAGGAAGAGATATGGCGAGAAAAAAAAATCAAGAATTGAGGTTCTGACTTAAGTTTAAAATGGCTACCCGCAAGACATCCAAGTGGAGGCCGCAAGAAGGTAGTTAGATGTACAAGTCAGGAAAGAAAGGTGGGCTGAAGATAAAAATTAGGGAGTCATTGGCTTACAGATAGTATTTAAAACCCATGGGGATAGATTAAATCAGCTAGGGAGGAAAATTCGAGGTCACAAAGAGAAGAGTTGCCTACAAAGGCAACCAAGAAGAAAGGACCAAAAAGCCAGGAGAAAAACCAAGAGAGTGTGGTGTCTGGAAGCCAAGAGAAGAGTGTATTTCCTAAGAGAAGGAGTGGTTGCCTGTACTGAGTGGTGGGGTAAGATGAGGAAAGGAAAGCATCTGCTGACTTTGGCAACATGGAGGACATTAGAGACCTTGATGAGAAGGTTCAATGAAATGGTAGGTAAAGAATTCACAATGCAATGAGTTAAGGAGTAGATGGGAGGTGAGGACATACAGAGAACATAGCCAGTTCTTGATAGGTTTGCCTCTGAAAAGAGCAGAGAGATGATGCAGTAGCCAGAGGGGAATATGAGGTCAAGGGAATGTTTATTATTTTTAATATTTAGTCCCTTGAATACCTACTTAATTTCACTGTCAGCTCCTTATTTAGCATGGAGACATTACATTATAAAGTTCTAGATTAACACCATGTGTTGTTTCCATAATGTGATTTCAAATAGGACTATTTTTCTCAACATATAGGGAAGGGAGTGTGCCAGTGGTTAGGGCCTGTCTCCCCCATCGGCATGGCACAGAGGATGAAGGCCTATAAATTCCTCCCAGCCCCAACTCAGGGTCTTTGAGAGAGTAGTATCTGTCCCTAGGTACAGCCCGGGCCCCACAGGAGTCCCTGCTCTCACCTGGTTCTCTGTAAGGTTGAGCTGGGCTGCCAGCTGGGCTCTCTTCTTCCCCACTAGATTGTGCTGTTTTGCAAACACTTTCTCCAACTCTTCCAACTGCTCCAAGTTAAACATGGTTCGGACCCTCTTTTGGGATCTCTCAGTGTCCTGAAGGTCCTGAGCTTGGGCCCAGTTGCGGGGACCCCAGAGGCCTAGGCAGTGAGCCAGCTCCAAGCCTGAAGAGCAATTAGCAGGAGGAGAGGTTAGCCAGTAACCCCCTAGCTTCTCATCTTAGAGGAGAGAGAACAAGCTCACAGCTCCACTGCCCTGTCTTACCCTTGGCCAGGTAACACAGCAAGAAGGCAGGGTGGGAAGAGACTGCGCAGAAGTAAAACAAATGAGAAAGAAGGGACAGTGTTGTGAGACCGCTTCGGGCTCCATTATTCTTCAAGTGAGTGGCATAATCTTTGGCCCTAAGAGGAGCTGCCAAACCTCCATCTCTCCTTTCCTTTCCTTGGCTACTTCAGGAAAACCCTATGGGATGAGCAGAGAAGAGACCTGCTTCTGAACAAAGAGTGAGGGTTCATCCTTTTTGTTCATTCAACTTTTTGAATGTCTACTATGTTTCAGGCATGGTTCCAGGACAAAACAGAAAATCCCTAATAGTAAAAAAAAGGCAAATAAATAAAATATTGAGTATGTCAGAAAAGGATTAGCACTAGTGAGAAGAATAAAGCAGGGAAGGACAGGGTTAAGTGTGTGGGAGGGGGAGGGGGATAGTTTGTATCTTTAGAAAGGTAGGCACCTCACTAAGTTGACACTTGAACAGGGCCACTATGTATAGCTTGTGCCCTGCACACAGGTACCCAGCTGAGAGGGTAAGTGGAGTCTGAAATTCTGACCACTCTCCACAGGCCAATTCTTCCTGCCTGACAAGGTGTTGTGCCAGCTTGAAGTTAGGGAGTAACCTTTTCTAATGCACACAAGGGTGCTTTTCAGCTCATAGAGCTGTGGGCCAGCAGAGATGGAGATTGGTCTGCCAGAGGGCAGTACCTGAGTCATAACTCCAAAGGAGTGAGGAAGTAAGCCCTTGGGCTAGCTTGGAGGGAAGTGTTCCAGACAGAGGCCTGGCAAGTGCAGTGCTAAGACTGCTCAGCTCCCACTAGCCTTGGGGAGGCTCCAGGGCTGGCAAACGAAACTGCCCCAGTGAAGGGAGTGAGGCCTGGCTGCCCAAGACCCAAACCACTGGGCTCACCTGGCTTACCATAAACATAAGCATTAATAGAAAACTATGAAGAACAATCAATGGGGCCAGATTTAAAATATGGTACATCCTAACAATGGACCATTCTGTGGCAAAGAAGCTCTGCATGGACTTACAAGGAAAAATCTCTGATTCACGGTCAGGTGAAAACAGTAAGGTGTAGAGCAGTGTGTCTAGTATGGGGGTTAGAAGAATGTGTGTGTGTTTATGTATGTATATATATATTTATTCTCACACATATATACGTGTGTGCAGGTATAAAATACCACTGGAAGAATAAAGAAACTGGTGTCTGGCTGCCTGCGGGGTGGGGAGAACCAGGTGGCTGGGGGACAGGAGTGGTAAAGGAAACTCTTTTCCATACTATATCTCAGTTAACATTTTGAAGTTTGAACTGTATGGATGTAATACCCATGCAAAAACTAACTTGAAAATGAGACAACCATATACAAAGTCGTAAACTGCAATTCAAACCTCAGGTGTGTGGGGATGTTAGAAAAAGGTGGCTTGGAGTGAGGGCTGTGGCTCTTATTCATGGCACGAATTTGGATGGGGTTGGGAGACCAGTGTTTCTCTCCCACATGGTTAGGAGAAATGCCAGCTGAAGGGAGTTGAGGAGATGCAGGATGGGGGGAACCCAGGAAGTAGGAACCAGGTAAGATTGTCTTACAAGGATCTTGGTATGGGTCAATAATGCTTGCACTAACTTTGCTTCTGTTTTCCTTCATGGGAACCACGCAGATGCATGAACCAGAGAGCCAAAGATGGCAGAAACTCGTGTAGATGGATGTTAATGCTAGAGGAGAAAGTTACCTCAATGGTTAAAGTCTCACTGGGATTTAAGTGACTGCGCTCCAAGGACCCAGAGCCCCAAGGTACCACTCTAAGAGCTATAAGCAAGCAGGCGCAGAGCCGTAACCGCGTCGGCTAACTCCCAACAGCTCCTCGCTGGAGGGTACCAGCGGCAGCATCCGCTTCTCCCGTCTAAGACCGGGCCCTGGGTTCGCGACGAGAGCCGCTTTGGGAAAGAGCCTGCGCCACCAAGCATTATCCGAAGCGGGTGTGGGAGGGAGCAAGGGCCTCTACCAATCCCTCGTCCAGCGACGCGGGGCTGGGCCCCCTGCAGCCCTGCGCTGGTCCTAGCTGTCTTCCGAGCCCCCTCTGGCCCGCCCTCACCTCCCGCTCCGCACCCGCCTCACCACACACACCTTCTCCCACCTCAGCGGCGGGCCGGGCAGCCTCCCACCCGGTCTGGGTCCCTCTCTCCGCCCGGTATCAACGGCAGGCTCAAGGGTCATAGCGTTTCCACCCACTCTAACAGTGTGTGGCTCTCAAACTCGGGGACTTCTCCTCTACCCTGTGCCCACCGTCGCGGCCGTCCGCCACCTCGTACCTGTGACGCCGAGGCCCTGGAGGCCGCAAAAGTGGGCGGTGCGCAGCCGCAGCACCGGGAGCTGGGGGCACCGCTGGTCGAGCCCCGCGTTCAGGTAGGCGGGCAGCCACGTAGCCGGGTACGCGCTGGGCAGAGCCGGAGCGGGAGGCCGGGCGGGCGCGGTCCAGAGGCCCCCGGCAGCGCCGGCGGAGACAGACAGAGAGGAGATGGCGGGCGCACGGCGGTCGGGTCTGGCCAGGATGGCCTCGACAGAGAAGGAGGACTCGAGGCGTCCGGTTGCACGGGGTGGGCCTGGGCCTGCCGAGCGGCGCGGCAGCGCGGGGGACGCGGGCGCGGGAGACGCGGGCGCGGGAGAGCAGCTGGAGCGCGGGCGCTGGACCCGGGCGCCCGAGGTAGCGGGCGGCCGGCAGCCTCGCTGCCCGGGGCTGGGCATGGCGCGGCCCTTGCCCGGACGGACGCAGGGAGGGGAGCCGGGGGCCTCTGGGCTGTGTGGGCAGCGCGAGAAGAGAGTGAGGACACCTGCTTTAAATAAGGGAGCGAGCCTTGCTGTCCAGGAACAGCCGCCGCTGCCGGCGAGGTCTCTTAAATTGGACAGGGCGGGGCCGGACTGGCCGGGCCTTTTCTTCCCGCAGCCCAGGCACCGCCTCCCGGGCGCAGCCAACCCCGCAAAGTCCCAAAGCTCCGTGTGCCCCAGCGCCCTCCCTCCTTACGCATTAAAAAAATCCCACCCCCAACCCCAGCCCGTGCTGTCGGGTAAAGGACCCTGAGCTCGCTGTGACTTGCTGGTGATCCTGGGCGAGCCACCCTGCCAGTGTAGATGGATGTTAAGCTTTGCCTTCAAGCTTTAGCTCATCCTCTCACTGTCTGTGAAGCAGAAGCCCCTGGCCACACTCACCTGTGACTGCGCAAGCCCTTAAATTAAAAAAAAAAATTAATTTAAATATCTTGTTTAACCACTGTGAAATGTCAATTTCCCACCTTTCCCTGACTGGAGACACTGCTGTAGTTACCAATTTCTTTTGAGTCTTTCCAGGAACTTTCTGCACCCACATTACTTAGGGCCCACTGGAAAAATCTTTCCTGTATTCAAAAAAGTAGAAGGGTAAAAACATTAATGGTTCCAGATTAAGAAATACTAATTTATTGCAAATGCATGAGAGTTGATGTCCTACAAAACCTGAATTATGTAGGTGTAAGGCAGGCATTTGTATCCAGTTTTACAGTTGGATAATCAGCATTTACCCATGTCCTTGGGCAAGTTACAAGTTGCTGTATGAATTTCTTCACCTGTAAAATGGATAACGATGGTAGGTACCTCATGGAGTTGCTGTGTGATTACATGAGTTAATGCATGTAAATCATTTAGAATTGGCCGGTGAGCACTATGCTGTGATTGCAGAGTTCTGAGGGATTCCTGCCTTCCAGGCTCCCATAGCATTCTGCCTCCCCAAATCAATGCCTAACATTGAAACCACTCTACCAGGTCGAGGTGCAGTTCAGTGGCATTGTCCATAGGTGTCAGCTGTTTGGAACACCAACATGCCCTGTCTGTTCTGCAAAGTAAGGGCTGGAGGAACCTTGCTGGGTTCCTGCCCTCCCCCACTTCCTAATTCAGCAACTACCGGCCCTGCCTTCTGAGCAACCCCCCAGGCAGCCTGGAACGTGAGATTGTGGGCAAAATGATGTGCAAGCGTCCGATCTGATCCCAGGTCTAGGCTTACTGTGTTCTGACCAGAGTACGCAGGGTCAGAGATGAGGATACAGGAATGAGAGCCCTAGGGATGGGGCATGGATGGGAAGGACTCTGTCTTACGTGAGGTCAGACCCACTGGGATTTGGAAAGTTCTAGATGCTCCCCCCTCCCATAACTCCCAAATCTTACACACACCATTCCATTTCTCAACGTGTTTCTTTTGGAGGAGCTTTTTCTCCAAGAAGGAGGGGCTGTGTTACCCCCCCACCCCACCCAGGACCCACCCAGACTGCAGTGCCAAGGCACCAGAAGCAGGCCTTGTGAGCCTGGATACACACACCCACTTTTTTGGGCCCACAAAGACAGCAGCTTATGCAGTCAGGGAACAGTGGAGCAAGATGATGGAAAATGTGGATTTTGGAGTTGGACAAACCTGGCTTCAAATCCCAACTTTGTCACTGAACTTTTCTGTGACTTCAGATAAGTGGCCTATTCACTCTAAGCCTCAGTTTCTTATAAAATGGGAATGGTCTCTTAAGTGAGAAAATCATACCTAATGGGATTCTTACAAGAGTTGAATGAGATTGAGTTTTTAGCTACATGCTAGCTATTATGGGGAGGAGAGAGGCTATTTACAATAACAGCATGCACCCTGGAATCAGGGGAAGTTGACAAAGAACAAGAAAAAGCTTGTAAGATGGAAGGTGTATGACCATTTTGTTAAGTATGTTTGTGCTGAGTTTTAGGTAAAAAATATGGTCACTGTCTCTAGGTCTGGATTTTCCATACATAATTCACTGTATTTCAGTACATAGTTATCTATATTCTGTTGTTTCACTTATTTCTCCTCAAACTGTAAGCTCCTGAGGGTATAGACATTAATATCCTCAATTTACATATAAGTAAATAGAGCAAGAGAGGTTAACAGACTGCCTAGGTTCAAATCCCCTAGCTATTTCACCCTTAGCAAAATTTGTTTTAATTTACATTTATTTCCCTGAAGACTGTTCAAGTTGAGCATCTCTTCTTAAGCTTATCAGCGATTTGGATATCCCCTTTTGTGTGAAGCGCCTGTTCCAGTGGTTTCCTTATTTTTCCATTGGGTTACTATCTTTTTCTTATTAATTTGTAAGAATATTTATGTATAGATAGAGATAGATATTTTGGAATCA